>NC_058136.1:66004879-66020676 GCF_016433145.1 Gracilinanus agilis | reverse complement strand
CTCTTCATAAGGTAAGATAGGCATTGATGTTTGTATTTGTGGAGGGAAAGTGTTAAGCCCTTGGAATGAAAGGGAACATGATTTGGGCTTTGAAATGGTTATAATGATAAATGCTAAATCAATCATTTATTCCAAATGTATTTGAATTAGACAATGGTGCCCCTGAAAAAATTTTCACATCCTGAACCATAAAGCCAAAAATAAAAAAAAATCCTGAGTACTTTTTGGCTAACCAAAATGGATGCTAAACAAAACAACTACATGCTCAAAAAAATAAATATTACAGTGGTGAGGATAAAAAAAAGGCTAGTGTCTTTAATTTCAAAGCCAAAGTGGTAGGATCCAAGTCCTGTCCTCTCTTATACTAAGACATCTGCACACCAAGATGAAACACAAGTCCATGCAGTACTTGCTATCTGGGTAACATTAGGCAAGTCTTATAACACAGTTGGCCTCAGTTTTCTCATCTCTAAAAGAGCTGGGAGAAGAAATGGCAGGCTGTTACAGGAGTTTTCCCAAGAATATCCCAAATGAAGTCACCAGTAGTCAGACACCACTGAACAAGCACACCCACTAGCTCATCTCTAACATCAGAAACTCAGAGCAAGGAGAAAAAGTCAACAAGAGTACCTGTGCAAGATGGGATTTGGGGGGAGGGAAAGAGAAGAGCCAAGGCAGGAAGAGGAGGACCTGGGCCTGCATTTGGGGCCAGTGGCTGCATCCACGAAAGTGTCCAGTAGTTCTGAATCTCTGAGTCTATACAGCCTCTTCCTGTGACCAGAATGGATCCGGTAGTGGTGAGGATGGCTGCCCCCCACCCCACACACACCTCTGGCAGGCAGAGAAAATGGGAGGACCAGCTTACCTTGACTACCACCCAGTGCACCGTGTCTAAGTGGAAAGTCCATTCGACTGGACCAGACAGAGACTAATGATTTTTTGAGTCAACAAAATGAGTCAAATGGCTGAACAATATATAGATTACAATATGTATCCTTAATACCAAAAATGTAATATATAGGAAGGTCCTTTGAATACTGAAGGTCTGCCCATCCAGGTACCATTCTGTGGGAAAGTGGGAGGTCAGTGTAAACTTAGAATATAGAATGTTGTACCTCGGCCCCAAATTCCTCCATTCAATGTCTCCTTTTAGAGTGTAAAGTTTAGAAGCTTCATTGTCTTGCTGGAAGAATATTTCTCATAATATCCTGAAACAGTAGAAACTTAATTTATATTCTGCATCTGTGATGTTAAAAAACAAACAAAAACCCAACCTTCACATCTTGAAAGAAAACCAAAAAGGTTTAGGTGAGAACTTTTCATTTTCTGGCTTGCCAAAAACCATGCAAAATCTATACCCCAAATACCTCACACACTTTGACAAATATAATTCCCAATAAGGTCATTATTTATATTATAATTATTGATTTTGCTTTTTAGTTTTCAATAATCTTTTTCTATCATTTTGTGATCCATCGTCTCTTCTTCCTTCCTAACCCTTCCCTTCCCCAAAATGGCAGATAATATGATATAAGGTATACACATTATATTATACAATATATAGTTCAATGTTCATCAAATTGTGAAAGAAGACACTTATTACTTATATTAGAGAAAAATTTATGGAGGAAATAACATGAAGTATAGCAGCATGCTTCTGTCTGCTTTTAGACTTCATCAGTTCCTTCTATAGTAGTGGATGGCCTTTTTCATCAAGAGTCCCTTGGAGTTGGCGTAGATCTTTGCATTGCTGTAAATAGTTAGGTCATTCATTGTTGTTCATATAACTTTATTGCTGTACCGTGTAAATATTCTCTTGGTTCTGCTCACTTTACTTTTCATCATTTTGTATACGTCTTTCGAGGTATTTTTAATCTTGTTTGTTATTTCTTATGGCACAATAGTATTACATGAAAATCATATACCACAACTTGTTCATTCATTCTCCATTGAAGAACATCCCTTCAGTTTCCAAGTCTTTGCCACCACAAAAAAGAGCTGCTATAAATATTTTTGTACAGGTACATCCTTTTCTCCTATTTCTTATCTCTTTAGAATACAGAACTAGTAGTGGCATTGCTGGGTCAAAGGGTATGCACAGTTTTATGGCCTGTGGACATGGGTCCAAATTGCTCTCCAGTATTGAAATTAATCATAAAGAATATAGAGTACTTTTGGACAATATTATTTAAAAGTGATTCCCAAGAAACATGGTTTATGTTTCCCAATACATGTAGCAGTAACACGCATGGATTGTAATCATAAGTGAGTTATTAATAACATACAAATTTCATGCTTCATATATTGTGCAACTTTAGATCCAGAAATATCAGGTCTTGCAAGGTCTTTAGCACACTAAATATCTGGGCTTCTAGATGATATTCACAGGAAAATATAGGAAGCTGAGAGTTTAGGACACAGAATTTCCTAACTAGAAGTTAAGTCTGGTCTCCAGATGGACCCATGTGGAGGAGAAAATGAGGCCAGAATATTAAATTAGCAATTCAGAAACTAGAATTTTTGATTGGTGGAACACTTAGAAAGACCCTAGAAGGTCTGAATTGAAAGAAATTTCAAATCCCAGATCCTGCACTTGGATGGGCTGTAGAAGCTGAAATGTCAATGTTGGGAGGGTCTAGAATAAAGGAGGGGAGGAGATGTTCAAAGACTCAGGATGGAAACTGTCAGAAGCAGGATTTGAGTACAGAGAGTCGGAGCCTTTGGGGTAGCCATGGGAAAGAGGAGAGGTAGCTGAGCACATAGAAAAAGGCATATCAGAGCAAAGATAGCCCTAGAAGTCAAAAGGCCAGATTTTGAAACTTCTCAGAAAGCATCATATTTGATAACTTGGAGGGCTCTGAGATCATGAATCATCTGCTCTGAAATGAGCCTTGGAATGGAAGATTTTATAAATGGCCAGCAGATAGTCTCATATATATTCTTAGTTAGCCCAGCTATTTACCTGTCTAGGTATTTTAAAAATAATTTAAGTTTTTCATGTGAGATCAATCATATATTTGATTTCTGTTATGCACTGGTAAATCTAAAAAAACAAATAAACATGCACCCTCAACCACACAACCAAAAAGGTATTGTGAAAATACTGTTTAGTTTTTCTCCAGGCAATAAAATCCTTGAAGAGGATCAAATTCAATGCCATCACATAAAATACTCTCTCTTATAAAGATAGTCAGGTGTCTTTTTTAAGAAGGTATTTTTATTTATTTATTTGTTTGTTTGTTTGTTTATTTATTTATGCTATGGTTACATGATTCATGTTCTCTCCTTCCCCTCTCCTGGAGCTGACAAGCACTTCCACTGGATTATACAATTGTTATCATTTGATACCTATTTCCATATTCCTTTTTTCAATAGAGCAAACTTTTGAAACCAAAACCCCAAATCATGTACCCATATAAACAAGTGATAAGTCATGTGTTTTTCTTCTGCCTTTCTGCTCCCACAGTACTTTCTCTTGATATGGCTAGCATTCTTTCTCATAAGTGGTAATAATACTCTCACTAGTAACAAAGTCCATTATATTTTATCATTCCACACTGTTTCATTCCCTGTGTACCGTGTTCTCCTGCTTCTGCTCATTTCACTTTGCATCAGTTCATGAAGGTCCTTCCAGTTCATATAGAAATCCTCCCTTTCATCATTCCTTTTAGCACAATAGTGTTCTATCACCATCATAGACCACAATGTCTTTAGCCATTCCCCTAATGAGGAACACACCCTCACTTTCCAATTTTTTGCCACCACAAAGCGTGTGGCTATGAATATTTTTATACAACCCTTTTTAATTTTCTCTTTGAGGTACAAGCCTAGTAGTGGCATTGCTGAAATAAAGGACAGGCATACTTTTAAAGCACTTTGGGCATAATTCCAAATTGCCTTCCAGAATGGTTAGATCAATTCACAACTCTACCAGCAGTGTATTAGTGTCCCACTTTTGCCACATCCCTTCCTACACTTACTGTTTTCCTTTACTGTCATATTGATCATTCTGCTACGTATGAGTTGGTACCTGAGAGTTGTTCTGATTTGATAGCTAGGTGTATTAGGTGATAATGGATACTGAATATCGTTAGCCATTAAAACATATATTATATAATAAGGACGTATAAGAGGACTTCTAAGTTATGTTTGGAAATCAGTGTATTGGTGAGCTTAATGGATTATTTCAAAAAATGGCACTACAATTTAAAAGTATTCCTTATAGAACTTTAGAGAGTACTCCAGCATATATGAAAATGTCCCACCTCTGAAGGTCCTTAGAACACAAAAAGTCATCCTCTCCAGGAACCATTTTAGGGTGCCAGCTGGAAGTGGGTTAGAGGTTAGATTAGAGAATTTCACTGCATTACACAACTTCCCACTGTGAATGAAACAATCTGCACTGGAATGTGAAGTTAGAATTTTTGATCAGGTAACAGACTTAGAATTGAAACTCTATGAAGAAGATAACAATTGACCATGTAGGATCTTGAGCTGGATGAGGCTGTAGAAACTGGAATGTAAGATATAAGAAGGCATAAAAGAGAGAGAGAGAGAGAGAGGGGAGATGCTCAGAGGCTGATTGCAGAAATTGAAAAAATGGCCTCTTATCATGAACAGATCAGATCTGGGAGTAGCCATGGGGAAGAGAATGAATGATAGAGGAGAGCATTCAAAAGAAGGGATGTGCTATCCAGGAGAGGCCTCAAAAGGTCAGGATTGGTGTGTCCTCTCATTTTCCATATGTCTTTATTCTGAGAGCTCTGAGAAGATAAATCAGCTGGTGTAGACAAGGCTTTCCAGTGCAAAATGTCATCAATTTCATGGTTTCATGGGGAAAGTATGGATTATTTTTGGCTAGATCAAAGTCCCCCGACAATGAAATATGTTATCAGCACAAAAGAGATGCGATTCTTCATCAAGATCTTTCTTTGGTAAACACTGGCATTAAAATGATTCTTCATGAAAATCAGTATAAACTACTTTGGATGGAAAAAACCCCAAGTTGTTAGTTCCTTAACCCTCAATCACAGACAAAGAGCTAATGCTTCCAGATCATGATATCTGTAAGTTATTATAGGTGTATTGTAAAAAAATCCAATTTAAAAACTTTGAAAAATCCTCTTTTTAGAGCATCGGCTAGTGATGTTTAGCAGATTTAACATCTGGGCTGTCAGGTCCCATTCAAAGACTAATATTACAGATGGTTGAGAGTTCCAGTAGAGAATTTCCTAGCTAGGCATAAGCAACACTTCTGAATGTCTCACTTTGGTGTGGGTATGTCAGAGCAAAGGAAAACCTCGGAACACAAAATGTCAGACCTTCGAATGTGCTACAGACAAACAGAGAGTGGGCAAGATATTCAGAGGCTGATAGCAGTGAGATTTTAGCAGAGAAGTTCAGGCGTGGCAAAGAAGAGAATGAAATTCTTGAGAAGGGATGTCAGATCACAGGTCAGAGTTGGAGTGTCTTCAAGACTTCCAAATGCCATAGGTGTGAAGACACTAAGAAAATGAACCATTTGCTCAGCAATGGGCTTTTGAATGAGAGAGTGACAGAACTTGATGTAGCCATGAAGAAGAGAATGACCGAGTAGGAGAACATTTAGGAATGGGGATATAGAAAGAGGAGATCCCTTAGAACACAAATGGTCAGAGGTGTCCTAGAGTGTCCTAGAAACCTTAATATGTGATAGCTGGGAGGGCTCTAAGAACATAAATAATCTGCTCTTCAGTGGGTCTTGGAGTAGAAAATCTCACAAATGCCAAGAATTTATTTTCATTTCTATTCTCAGTGGGCCCAAATATTGGCCATTCCTAACAAATTTTAAAGATGAGAAAAAGGTAAATTTTTCATGTGAGATTGCTCATTTCTTCTAATACAATGTATGTAATTCATAAAAGAAACAAACAAACAAAAACCAAACAGAAACAGAAACAAACGTTTATATCTTTAAGATAACTGCTGAAAAGTTTGAGGGAGATTACTGGCTATTTTTCTATCTATCTATCTATCTATCTATCTATCTATCTATCTATCTATCTACATATATATATATATGTAAGATAGAATATTGACCAATTCTAGTTAAAATATCAAAAATGAAGGTAGATTGTTGGTGTGATGTCAGACATTTTTTTCCAAATCTGAATTAGGCAGTGATGAATCTTAAAGCGATCGCCCATTCTTAATGACAAAGCCAAAAACATCAAGAAAATCCTGAGTACTTTTCCCCTAACCAAAAAACCCATTCTAAAGAAAAACCTAGAGACAAACACAAACTCCCTATAGCTCCTTCTTGAGTAAGGATTGCTATTGATATTATTGTTAATGTTAATCAATGTAGAGAATTTTGACATAAAAAAAGCCAAGGATTATATAGCCAAGATTTCCAAGTCTCATCAATGATTTTTCCAAATCTGTATGTCAGGAAGTCACATATGCATTTTCCTAATAATCCATTTCACAGAAACAGAAAAAAAATTGACTTTATAAACTGTAGATGGTTTTGCTTCAGACATAAAAATACTATATTTTCAGATGTCCTCATCACCATTTCATTATTCAGATGTCTTCCTCATTTTTTTTTAGATTTAGATTTTCCACTGATTTCCTGGGCCTCCTATTACCACTTAGGTGAGAATGTCAGAGGTGGCTGAACTTAGAATACAGAATTCTCTAGCTAAGGGGTTAAGTCCTACCCATGAATGTACAAACATGGAGTGGAAATGCAGCCATAGTTTTAGACCAGATAGGATACTGAGACTCTAGAACCATTTTGGCAAACCTATGGCACACATGCTGGAGGGGCTGCTCCACTTCCCCTCTCCACCATACCTGAGAGCATTTCTGAAATGACCTTCCCCTCTGCCCAGCAGCCCAATGGGAGTGCTTCCTTCCTCCCCCATCTAGGGTAAGGTTGGAGGGGGCTCATATGCAGCATGAGAGTTGCAGTTTGGGCACTCAGTCTCTAAAATGTTCACCATCACTGTTCTAGAATGTCTGAGCCTAAAGGAAATTTCCAGGCTAGAGTCCTGAGTAAGAAGAACATATAGAATATGTTTTTGTATTGAGATATTTCAGATAGGAGAGACTGGCAATGATAAAGTATGAATGGTTCAGGAACTGATAGTAGAAACTGGCAGAAGTAGTGAGATTTTAGCAGATGGAATGTCACCCTTGGGAGTCTCCATTGATAACTCTTGAGGCAGAAAGGAGGAGCCAAGACCCTGACTCAGTATTAAATAAAACAAAAGAGTTAGTATTCCTGACTCAGAAGAGAAGGGTCAAGATTTGATTAAGATAGATATCTGACCAAGAATAAATAAACCAGAGGTGTCCAGGTCCATAAATTGAGGTTTTAATCGGACAGGACAAGAGGATGTATGTATTGGGACGCTGTAGGTACTATCTGACCTTAGTGCCCATCACCTCTTACAACATAGAGGCTTTTAAGTTTAAAAACTCAAGCAGAGAAGGGAGAGGGGAAGATAAAGAGTAAATGATATGGGATTTAGTACAAAATTATTGGTACAGGGGGCAGTTGGGTAGCTCAATGGATTGAGAGCCAGGCCTAGAGATGGGAGGTCCTAGGTTCAAATCTGACCTCAGACACTTCCCAGCTGGGTGACCCTGGGCAAGTCACTTCACCCCCATTGCCTAGCCCTTACCACTCTTTTGCCTTGGAGTCAATATACAGTAATGACTCCAAGACGGAAGGTGAGGGTTTTAAATTTAAAAAAATAAGTTATTAGTGGGCAGCTGGGTAGCTCAGTGGATGGAGAGCCAGGCCTAGAGACGGGAGGTCCTAGGTTCAAATCTGGCCTCAGATACTTCCTAGCTGTGTGACCCTGGGCAAGTCACTTGACCCCCATTGCCTAGTCCTTACCACTCTTCTGCCTTGGAGCCCATACACAGTATTGACTCCAAGACGGAAGGTGAGGGTTTAAAAAAAAATAAGTTATTGATTCACAGAGTTGAAGCACAGGGACCAAAATGATTATAATGATAAATGTAAAACCAAGCCAAACCAAAGCCAAACCCAGATACCTTGCACATAGCACAATAATGTAATTCTCTACAGGTTCTTCTGTGGTAAAGAATATTATTGATACTGATATTAATCATTTTAATTTTTTTTCAGATTGCATGTCAGTTGCATTTTTATTTTATTTTTCAAATTTCATTAATTTATTTATTTTAAAAAATTTTTCCATGTTTCCATGATTCATTTTCTTTCCCTCCCTTCATCCCTCCGAACTTCCAGAGTTGACAAACAGTTTCACTGGGTTGCACAGATGCTGTCACTTGTTACCCATTTCCATATTATTCATTTTTGCACTATTTTTTAAGGCCTAAACCCCAATCACATACCCATATATGCATTTCTACTCCCACAGTTCTTTCTCTCCCTATGGATAGCATTCTTCCTCAAAAGACCTTCAGGAGCATCCTGGGTTGTTGCATTGCAACTAGTAGCAAAGTCCATTACATTGGATTCTCTAAAATGTTTTACTTTCTATGTACAATGTTCTTCTGGTTCTGCTCATTTCACTCAGCATCAGTTCCTTGAGGTTCTCCCAATTCATATGGAAAACCTCCAAAAATCAATCCTTCGAGCACAATAGTGTTCCATCACCATCAGATACCACAATATGTTCAGTCATTCCCCAATTGATGGACACACCATCATTTTCCAATTTTTTGCCACCATAAAGAGCACGGCTATGAATATTTTTGTACGTGTATCTTCCCCTATTATCTCTTTGAGACTACCATTTTTATTCATCATTTTCTGACGTTTAGAGATTCATTTTCTCTCCTTTACTTCCATCTTTCCCCTTCTCAAAGAAGGTAGGTAATATGAGATAGTTTGTACATATGATGTAATACCATACCTATTTCCATGTTCATCCTATTGTGAAAGAAGACAAATATCATTTACACAAAGGAAAATCCGTTGAGGAAATAAAGTGAAGACTGGCCAAGCTTCTGTCTGCATTTAGATTTCCTCAGTTCCTTCTATAGCAGTGGAAAGCCTGTTTCATCCTGAGTCCCTTGGAGTTGTCCTGGATTCTTGCATTGTTAATAAGTCATTCACAGTTGTTCATTGAACTTTATTGATATTAGTGTGTACGAGGTTCTCCTGGTTCTTTTCAGTTCCCTTCATATCACTTCATATGTCTTACAGGATTTTTTGTGATAATCTTGTATGTCATTCTTTATAGTGCAATAGTATTCCATTAAAATCATGGACCACAACTTCTTCAGCCAGTCCTCAATAGATGAACAACCTTCAGTTTCCAGTTCTTGGTCACCACAAAAAGAACTGCCAGAAATGTTTTTGTATGAGTAGGTCCTTGGGAGTAGGCAGTATCATGACCCATTGGTCAAGGTTCTCCTGTTTTGAAATGAATGATATTGGATGTAGAGTACTTCTGGGCAAAAACCAAAGTGCTATTTACCCATGATTTCTAAGAATCAGAGTTTACATTTCCAATTCAATATAGCAAGGACACACATGTATTGTAATAATAAAACAATTAACAAAATTATATGCATTTCCTATATCCAAGATGGTGGAGCTTTAGAACCCCAAATACCATGTCCTGCAAGGACTTTAGTGCACTACATGTCTGGGAATCTAGGTGACATTCCTGGGGGAATGTTGGAGGAAACATAGTTTAGGATACAGAATTTCCAAACCAGGAGTTAGGTCTGGCCCACATATATACCAATGTAGATGGGAAAGTGAGTCCAGAATATTAAGCGAACAATTTAAAATCCAGAAGTTTAGATCAGGTAGAGCACTTAGAACCGAGAATGTCTAAAGTGAAGGAAATTTCAAATCCCACACCCTTCACTTGAGGCTATAGAAGCTGGAATGTCAGTGTTTGGAGCATCTAGAACAGAGAGAAGGAGAGATGTTCAGGGGCTCAGGATGGAAACTGTCAGAAGCAAGAGGATTTGAGTGCAGAGAATTGGAGCCTTTGGTGTGGCCATTAGAAAGAGGAGAGGAACCTGAGTACATAGAAGAAGGCTTATCAGAACAAAGAGAGCCCTAAATCTGAAAAGGCCAGATTTTGGAACTTCTCAAAAATCATCATATTTGGTAACTAGGAGGGCTTTGAGATCATCAATCTGGACCTTGGAAAGGAAAATCTCATTAATAGGCAGCAGACATTCTCATATACATTCTTATTTGAACCAGATATTGACCTGTTCTAGATAGTTTCAAATGAGGTAGATTTTTCATATGTGGTCAATTATTTATTCCAATTTAATTTCTATTATGCACTGGTGATCCTTTAAAAAAAAAGGAGTGTACATCCTCAACTACACAACCAAAAGGGCATGGTGAATGAAAGAGGCTGATTGCAAGCATGAATTTTGAAATTTCATAGTAAATGTTGAAGCTTCAATATTCCCAGGAACTTTATTATTGCTACTGTCATATTTGCAAATGAATTTTTATTCATAAAAGGAGCAGGTAGAGAAGTATGCTCTGCGTAGAGCTCCATGGGAGCAGACTTCCTCTCCATAAAGCAAAGGCATTAGCTGCCTAGGGAGGGGGTGTCTGCTAAGTTAGAGACTCACCCATAAAGAGCTAAGAGCTACTGTAGAGAATTTTCCAGCCCCAGAAGAATTAAGGGACAATCACTGAACTGTGAGGCTATCAGCCTCCACCAGTTGACCTGTTGGTGAATGTTGCAGAAGTTTCCCCCCAACCTCTCAGCCTCTTTTCTCATCTCTACAAGGAGGTGGCTGGCCTAGTTGATGTCAAAGGCTCTGTCCAGCTCTAAATGCACAGAATGTCAGGCCTGGGGGTAGCCATTGAGAAGAGGTTGAGAGAGTTAGGAGAGCACTTAGAAGAAAGATTTTCAGAGCAAGGAGAGCTGCTGCAACACAAAGGGTCAGACCTGGTGTTTTCTGAAAGCTACTATAGATCATTGCTCAGAAGACTGCTCTGGAAGTCACTTTAGAATGTTTCATATATATATATTCATATTTAATATTCATATATATTAGCTAGATCTGGCCAATACTTTGGAAACTAATATATGTATATATACATTTTCTCTTCATATTTGTGTGTATACAGATATATGTATGTGGGGAGAGAGAGAACATCAGCAGAGCAGTGATCACTTGAATGAAAACTAAAGGCTTCAGACACACAGACACCTTTTCAAGGTAAATGGACAGTGCCTCATTTCCCGGGAAATAATTTTAAAAAGAAAGGAAAGAAAAATGTGTTGCTCTATAGTCTCTTCATAAGGTAAGATAGGCATTGATGTTTGTATTTGTGGAGGGAAAGTGTTAAGCCCTTGGAATGAAAGGGAACATGATTTGGGCTTTGAAATGGTTATAATGATAAATGCTAAATCAATCATTTATTCCAAATGTATTTGAATTAGACAATGGTGCCCCTGAAAAAATTTTCACATCCTGAACCATAAAGCCAAAAATAAAAAAAAATCCTGAGTACTTTTTGGCTAACCAAAATGGATGCTAAACAAAACAACTACATGCTCAAAAAAATAAATATTACAGTGGTGAGGATAAAAAAAAGGCTAGTGTCTTTAATTTCAAAGCCAAAGTGGTAGGATCCAAGTCCTGTCCTCTCTTATACTAAGACATCTGCACACCAAGATGAAACACAAGTCCATGCAGTACTTGCTATCTGGGTAACATTAGGCAAGTCTTATAACACAGTTGGCCTCAGTTTTCTCATCTCTAAAAGAGCTGGGAGAAGAAATGGCAGGCTGTTACAGGAGTTTTCCCAAGAATATCCCAAATGAAGTCACCAGTAGTCAGACACCACTGAACAAGCACACCCACTAGCTCATCTCTAACATCAGAAACTCAGAGCAAGGAGAAAAAGTCAACAAGAGTACCTGTGCAAGATGGGATTTGGGGGGAGGGAAAGAGAAGAGCCAAGGCAGGAAGAGGAGGACCTGGGCCTGCATTTGGGGCCAGTGGCTGCATCCACGAAAGTGTCCAGTAGTTCTGAATCTCTGAGTCTATACAGCCTCTTCCTGTGACCAGAATGGATCCGGTAGTGGTGAGGATGGCTGCCCCCCACCCCACACACACCTCTGGCAGGCAGAGAAAATGGGAGGACCAGCTTACCTTGACTACCACCCAGTGCACCGTGTCTAAGTGGAAAGTCCATTCGACTGGACCAGACAGAGACTAATGATTTTTTGAGTCAACAAAATGAGTCAAATGGCTGAACAATATATAGATTACAATATGTATCCTTAATACCAAAAATGTAATATATAGGAAGGTCCTTTGAATACTGAAGGTCTGCCCATCCAGGTACCATTCTGTGGGAAAGTGGGAGGTCAGTGTAAACTTAGAATATAGAATGTTGTACCTCGGCCCCAAATTCCTCCATTCAATGTCTCCTTTTAGAGTGTAAAGTTTAGAAGCTTCATTGTCTTGCTGGAAGAATATTTCTCATAATATCCTGAAACAGTAGAAACTTAATTTATATTCTGCATCTGTGATGTTAAAAAACAAACAAAAACCCAACCTTCACATCTTGAAAGAAAACCAAAAAGGTTTAGGTGAGAACTTTTCATTTTCTGGCTTGCCAAAAACCATGCAAAATCTATACCCCAAATACCTCACACACTTTGACAAATATAATTCCCAATAAGGTCATTATTTATATTATAATTATTGATTTTGCTTTTTAGTTTTCAATAATCTTTTTCTATCATTTTGTGATCCATCGTCTCTTCTTCCTTCCTAACCCTTCCCTTCCCCAAAATGGCAGATAATATGATATAAGGTATACACATTATATTATACAATATATAGTTCAATGTTCATCAAATTGTGAAAGAAGACACTTATTACTTATATTAGAGAAAAATTTATGGAGGAAATAACATGAAGTATAGCAGCATGCTTCTGTCTGCTTTTAGACTTCATCAGTTCCTTCTATAGTAGTGGATGGCCTTTTTCATCAAGAGTCCCTTGGAGTTGGCGTAGATCTTTGCATTGCTGTAAATAGTTAGGTCATTCATTGTTGTTCATATAACTTTATTGCTGTACCGTGTAAATATTCTCTTGGTTCTGCTCACTTTACTTTTCATCATTTTGTATACGTCTTTCGAGGTATTTTTAATCTTGTTTGTTATTTCTTATGGCACAATAGTATTACATGAAAATCATATACCACAACTTGTTCATTCATTCTCCATTGAAGAACATCCCTTCAGTTTCCAAGTCTTTGCCACCACAAAAAAGAGCTGCTATAAATATTTTTGTACAGGTACATCCTTTTCTCCTATTTCTTATCTCTTTAGAATACAGAACTAGTAGTGGCATTGCTGGGTCAAAGGGTATGCACAGTTTTATGGCCTGTGGACATGGGTCCAAATTGCTCTCCAGTATTGAAATTAATCATAAAGAATATAGAGTACTTTTGGACAATATTATTTAAAAGTGATTCCCAAGAAACATGGTTTATGTTTCCCAATACATGTAGCAGTAACACGCATGGATTGTAATCATAAGTGAGTTATTAATAACATACAAATTTCATGCTTCATATATTGTGCAACTTTAGATCCAGAAATATCAGGTCTTGCAAGGTCTTTAGCACACTAAATATCTGGGCTTCTAGATGATATTCACAGGAAAATATAGGAAGCTGAGAGTTTAGGACACAGAATTTCCTAACTAGAAGTTAAGTCTGGTCTCCAGATGGACCCATGTGGAGGAGAAAATGAGGCCAGAATATTAAATTAGCAATTCAGAAACTAGAATTTTTGATTGGTGGAACACTTAGAAAGACCCTAGAAGGTCTGAATTGAAAGAAATTTCAAATCCCAGATCCTGCACTTGGATGGGCTGTAGAAGCTGAAATGTCAATGTTGGGAGGGTCTAGAATAAAGGAGGGGAGGAGATGTTCAAAGACTCAGGATGGAAACTGTCAGAAGCAGGATTTGAGTACAGAGAGTCGGAGCCTTTGGGGTAGCCATGGGAAAGAGGAGAGGTAGCTGAGCACATAGAAAAAGGCATATCAGAGCAAAGATAGCCCTAGAAGTCAAAAGGCCAGATTTTGAAACTTCTCAGAAAGCATCATATTTGATAACTTGGAGGGCTCTGAGATCATGAATCATCTGCTCTGAAATGAGCCTTGGAATGGAAGATTTTATAAATGGCCAGCAGATAGTCTCATATATATTCTTAGTTAGCCCAGCTATTTACCTGTCTAGGTATTTTAAAAATAATTTAAGTTTTTCATGTGAGATCAATCATATATTTGATTTCTGTTATGCACTGGTAAATCTAAAAAAACAAATAAACATGCACCCTCAACCACACAACCAAAAAGGTATTGTGAAAATACTGTTTAGTTTTTCTCCAGGCAATAAAATCCTTGAAGAGGATCAAATTCAATGCCATCACATAAAATACTCTCTCTTATAAAGATAGTCAGGTGTCTTTTTTAAGAAGGTATTTTTATTTATTTATTTGTTTGTTTGTTTGTTTATTTATTTATGCTATGGTTACATGATTCATGTTCTCTCCTTCCCCTCTCCTGGAGCTGACAAGCACTTCCACTGGATTATACAATTGTTATCATTTGATACCTATTTCCATATTCCTTTTTTCAATAGAGCAAACTTTTGAAACCAAAACCCCAAATCATGTACCCATATAAACAAGTGATAAGTCATGTGTTTTTCTTCTGCCTTTCTGCTCCCACAGTACTTTCTCTTGATATGGCTAGCATTCTTTCTCATAAGTGGTAATAATACTCTCACTAGTAACAAAGTCCATTATATTTTATCATTCCACACTGTTTCATTCCCTGTGTACCGTGTTCTCCTGCTTCTGCTCATTTCACTTTGCATCAGTTCATGAAGGTCCTTCCAGTTCATATAGAAATCCTCCCTTTCATCATTCCTTTTAGCACAATAGTGTTCTATCACCATCATAGACCACAATGTCTTTAGCCATTCCCCTAATGAGGAACACACCCTCACTTTCCAATTTTTTGCCACCACAAAGCGTGTGGCTATGAATATTTTTATACAACCCTTTTTAATTTTCTCTTTGAGGTACAAGCCTAGTAGTGGCATTGCTGAAATAAAGGACAGGCATACTTTTAAAGCACTTTGGGCATAATTCCAAATTGCCTTCCAGAATGGTTAGATCAATTCACAACTCTACCAGCAGTGTATTAGTGTCCCACTTTTGCCACATCCCTTCCTACACTTACTGTTTTCCTTTACTGTCATATTGATCATTCTGCTACGTATGAGTTGGTACCTGAGAGTTGTTCTGATTTGATAGCTAGGTGTATTAGGTGATAATGGATACTGAATATCGTTAGCCATTAAAACATATATTATATAATAAGGACGTATAAGAGGACTTCTAAGTTATGTTTGGAAATCAGTGTATTGGTGAGCTTAATGGATTATTTCAAAAAATGGCACTACAATTTAAAAGTATTCCTTATAGAACTTTAGAGAGTACTCCAGCATATATGAAAATGTCCCACCTCTGAAGGTCCTTAGAACACAAAAAGTCATCCTCTCCAGGAACCATTTTAGGGTGCCAGCTGGAAGTGGGTTAGAGGTTAGATTAGAGAATTTCACTGCATTACACAACTTCCCACTGTGAATGAAACAATCTGCACTGGAATGTGAAGTTAGAATTTTTGATCAGGTAACAGACTTAGAATTGAAACTCTATGAAGAAGATAACAATTGACCATGTAGGATCTTGAGCTGGATGAGGCTGTAGAAACTGGAATGTAAGATATA
>NC_058136.1:65989765-66004379 GCF_016433145.1 Gracilinanus agilis | reverse complement strand
TTCCATGGGATCCTGGAGACCTTGCAGGAGAAAAGGTACGTAACTTGAGTTAGTCAGACAAGTGTTACGAGGAATTTAGTGTACATGCCTACCCCTCCACTTATCTTCCCTTTTCTTCCATGCAGGGGGTGAAGATCTGGAAAGAGACAGACAGAGCAGAATTGAAGGCACCAGGCTGTGTAATAACCACATTTGCTGGAGGCCAGAGTTCCATCTGGAGGATAATGAAGGTGACTCTCAGAAATCAGAGAAGAGCCTCATGTATTGTGATTGAAGCTACCTGCCTCACCTCTTTCCTTCTTTCCTCTTCCCTTTCGAGGTTGGGGATCAGTTTGGAGACAGGCAAAGCACAAGAGAATATAGTCACTATTCCTTGTGGATCCAGAGGCTGAAGACTTGGGTGGAAATTAATGGAAGTGAGGAAGGTGAAGCACTGGACATGATGGAAGTAATTCACCTCTTCTCTTCTCCCTTCTGTTGGAGGCTGGAGACCTGACAAGTGACCAGGTATGACACCTTGTTTTAACCCGATGACAAATAGAAGGGACTGAGGGAACATACCCACCCCTCCAATTCTCCTTCTTTCTTTCGAAGCAGAAGTTGAAAATTGTTGAAGAGATAGCACAGTGGCAGGCACCAGAATCTCTTCTTCCCACTTTTTCTGGAGACTGTAGTCCTTACAGAAGGCCCATGAAGATCAGGCAAGAGACTTATGAAAATCAAAGGGGAAAATTGTAGAATATGATTCAAAGTACCTGCCTCTACTGTTTTGTTCCTCTTCTCCACCTTTTGGAGGTTAGAAAATGATCAGATGGGAGACAAAGTATAAGAGGGAACATTTTTCTGATGAATCTATCGTCTGGATACTTGGAAGAATTTTTATGGATATGATGATTGATATGCCAATTACATGATGGAAGGCTGTTTCCTCTTGTTTTTTCACTCCCACTTGAAAAAATCTGTTGGGAATAATGTTCATAACTCGTTTTGACCAGGTAAGAGATAAAATAACATTATCTTTGATCTTTTGCCCATTCATTACAAGTTGATGAAGTATACTGACCTCTCTTCTCTTCTCTTCTTTTCTCCTTTCCTCTTCTCTCTTCTCCTCTCCTCTTCTTTCCTCTCCTCTTCTTTCCTCTCCTCTTCTTTTCTTGTCTCATCTTGTCTCTTCTTTTCCCTTCACTTCTCTTCTGTTCTTCTTCCTTCCCTTCCCTTCTCTTCTCTTTGTTTCTCTTCTTTTCTCTTCAAAAGGTGAAGAAGAGGGAGAAGACATGTCCTGTTCAATGCAAAGCACTTGAGTTTCTTTTTTCCCATTTTTTTCTGGTGTCTTACTTCCTGACAGAAAATTAATGAAAGTTGTGCAGGACATTCATGAAAATCATTAAGGAGGTCCAAGGAGTGTGAGGGAAGGTACCTTTGTCTCCTCTTACCTTCTTTCCTCTTCTCTTGGGATGGTGGAGTTCAGGTAGGAGATAGGCAAAGCACAATATAAAACAGCTATCTCTCCTCAAGGATCCAGATCTTAAAGACTTGGCAGGAGATTCATGGAGATGAGGATGTGCAGCAAAGGGCATGATGGAAGGCACCCACCTTTTTTCTTCTCATTTCCATTGGAGCCTGGAGACCCCTCAAGAGACCAGGTAGGAATCTTGTATTGATCAGTGAAAAGATACAGAGTTAATGAGGGAAAATGCCCAACACTCCTATTCTCTTCTTTCTTCCCCAATGCAGAAGGTGGAGATGAGGGAGGAGAAAGATGAGGCACAATGGAATGCAACTGATTCTCTTTATCCTACTTTCATCAGAAACCAGTTTCCTCCAGGAGACTCATGAAGATCATAGAGGAAACTCATGAAAATTTGTGGAGAGCCTCAGAATTTGATGAAAAGTAATCTGCCTTTCTCAGCTTCTTCTCCTTTTTAAAATATTTACCTTCCATCTTAGAATCAATACTATGTTTTAGTTCTAAGGCAGAAGAGTGGTAAGGGCTAGGTCATGGGGGTTATATGACTTGCCCAGGGTTACATAGCTGGGACGTGTCTGAGGTCAGATTTGAATCCAGGACCTCCCATTTCTGTCCTTGGCTCTCAATTTACTGAGCTACCCAGGTGCCCCCTTCTCTCAGCTTCTTTTGGGAGGCCAGGAAGGAGATAGGCAAAGCACATTGTAAAGCAGCCATATCTCTTGAATCTAGAGCCTGGAGACAAGGGAATATTTTCCTAATGATGAAAATGGAGAAACTGAATCCATTACAGAAGGCTCCATCCTTTTCTCTTCTTACTTTCATTAGAGATGTACAGCTTGCCAGAGACTAGGTTGGAAACATGGTAATTACGCAAGAGACACAAAGTACTGAGGAAATATACATACCTCTCCTTTTCTCTTCTCTTTTTTTCATACATATGGTGAAGTTCTGGGTGGAAACAGATGATGCAGAATCGAAGGCGTCAGACTCTCATCTTCTCACTTTCCATGGAGGCTAGAAGTCATGGCAAGAGATTGATGAAGATCAGGGTTGAGACTCACGAAAATAAGAGAGAAGGCTCATGGTATGTGATTGAAGGTACCTGCCCTTCCTCTTTCCCTCTCTCCTTTTCCATTTGGAGGATGGAGATCAGGTAGGAGACAAGAAAAGCACAATAGAAGTAGGTAATTCTCCTTGTGAATCCCTACCTTGGAGACTTGGCTAGAAATTTATGGAAATGAGAAAAGTAAAGCAGTGGTCATGATGACTCACCTTTTTTCTTCTCCCTTCCATTAGAGACTGGAGACATGATAGGAGACGAGGTAGGAAACTTGTTTTAACCAGTCTTTAGATAAAAGGTAATGAGAAACTATACTCACCTATCCATGTCCCTTCTTTTCTTTTGGTGCAGAAAGTGTAGATCAATGAAGAGCTAAATGAAGCATAGTAGAAGGCACTAAACTCCCTTCTATGCACTTTTTCTAGAGGAGAGAGTCCTATCAGGAGTCTCATGAAGATCAGGCAGGAGATTTATGAAAATCAGAGACCCCATGGAATGCGAGGGAATGTACCTGCCTCAAATCTTTCCTTCTCTCCTCTTCTTCCCCTTGGAGGTTGGAGATCAGATAGGAGAGAGGCAAAGCAGCTACTTTTTGCCATGGTTGCGTAGTCTAGAGACTTGATGGGAAAATGATGGAGATGAACATGGAAAAGAAAAGGGTATGATGAAAGATACTTACCTCTTGCCTTTTCTTTTCCTTTGGAAAATGGAGACCCTGTAAGAAGCAAGGCTGGAAACTTGCATTGACTATGGAAGAGATACAAGAGAATGATGAAACATCCCCAAATCTCCACTTCTCTTCTCTCATTCAGAAGATGAAGATCAAGGAGGAAACAGATGGAGCAAAATGAAAATCATCTGACTCTCTTCTTCCCATTTTCCCTGAATTATCCATTGCAAAGAAATCTTGAAGATTAGGCAGGAGTCTCATGGAATTAATAGATTTGTCCCAGTGAATATTATAGAAGATCCTTGCCGCAACTCTCCTTTTCTCCTCTTCTCTTTGGAGGTTGGAGATCAGGTAGGAGACACGTAAAACATAAAGGCATGCAATCAGTTTTTGTGAATCCAGAGTCTAGAGACTTAACAGGAAATTCATGGAGATTAGGAAGGTGAAGAAAAGGGCATTCTGGAAGGCACCCATATCTTCTCTTCTACCTTCTACTGGCAACTGGAGACCTGGAAGGAGACCAGGTAGGAAACTTGTTTTAACTACATGACAAATACAAAGTAATGAGGAACCATACCTACTTATTCCCTTTTCTTCTTTTCTAAGCAGAAGGTGAATATCAGTGAAAAGATATTTGGGGCATAGTGGAAGGCACCAGATTTTGTTCTTTCCACTTTCCTGCAAGGAGACCATGTGTGAAACTTTTTAACCACATGGCTGATACATCTGCTCTTCAATCCTGAACCTGGAGACTTTTGAAGATTTTCCCAAAGATGAAGATGGAGAAGCCAAGTGCATAATAGAAGGCCCCCCAGCTCTTCTCTGGAGAGACTAGGGAGCTGGCAGGATACAAGGTAGGAAAGTCATGTTTACTGGACAAGAAATATAAGGGAATGAGGAAACATGCTCACCTTTCCATTTCTCTTCTCTTCTCTTCCATGCCGGAGGTGAGGATCTGGGAGGAGACAAATAGGGCAGAATTGAAGGCACCAGCTTTTCTTCTTTTAATTTTCCCTGGAGTTCAGAGTCCTCCCATCACATTCCATGTGTCTCCCCTTTGATTTTTATGAGTGTCCTGCCTGATCTTCATCTTCATAAATCTCCTGACAGGACTTTAGCATCCAGATAAAGTGGGAAGGCAGTATATTAATAAAGTTTAGACAGGAGATTCACAGAATTCATAGAGAAGACACATGCAATGTGATGGAAGGTACATGCTTCTCCTCTTTCAATTCTCTCCTTTCCCTTTGAAGTTTGGAGATCAGGTAAGAGTCAGGCAAAGCACAAGAGAAAGCAGCCACTTTTCCTTAAGGAAAAAGAGCCTGGAGGCTTGGCAGGAAATTCCTAGAGATGAGAATATGAAGCACAGGTCATGATGGAAGGCACCCACCTCTTGTATTCTACCTTCCATTGGAGCCCAGAGTCCTTCCAGGAGACCAAGGAGGAAACTTGTTTTAACAGACAAGAGATACAAGAGAATGAGGATACATGCTCACCCACTTCTCTTCTTTCCCAAGTAGAAGGTGAAGATCAGTATGGAGGTAAATGGGGCACAGTGGAAGGTCCTAGATTCTCTTCTTGTCACATTTTCTGAAGGCTAGTGTGCTAGCAAGATACTCATGAAAATCAGACAAGTGACTCATGAAAATAAGAAAGAAGGCCCATGGAACATGATGGAAGGTACCTGCCCCAACTCTTTTGTTCTCTCCTCTTTGAATTTTAGAGATCAGGTAGGAACCAGGCAAAGCACAAGAAAAAGCAATTTCTTATACTTGTGGATCCAGAGTCTAGTTACTATACAGAAAATCCATGGAGATGAGGATGGAGAGGCAAAGTGCATGATGGAAGGTACCTATCTCTTGTTTTCTCACTCCCATTGGAAAGTGAAGACCCTATAGGAGACAAGGCTTAAAGCTGATGTTGGCCAGGCAAGAGATACAAGGAATAAGGAGATATAGCAACCTCTCTAATTCTCTTCTCTCTTCCATGAAGAAGGTGAAGATCAGGGAGGGGATAGATGGGGCACAATGGAAACAGTTTCTCTCCTTTTTACTTTCCCTGGAGTCTAGCTTTGTGGCAGAAAACATAAAGACTAGAAAGGATATGCATGGATTTAATAGAGTAGAACTATGCAATGTGAGGTAAGGTACCTGCCTCTCCACTTTCCTTCTCTCAGATTCTCTTTGGAAATGGAAGATCAGGTAGGAAACAGGCAAAGCACAATAAAAAGCTGCCATATCTCCAAGTGAATCTAGAGCCTGGAAGCTGGGGAAAATTTTCCTAAAGATGAGGATGGAGAATCCAAACGCATGATGGAAGGCCCCTACATATTCTCTTATCACTTCCCTTGGAGACTGGAGAGCTGGCAGAAGACCAAGTAGGAGGGGGCATCTGGGTAGCTCAGTAGATTGAGAGTCAGGCCTAGAGACAGGAGGGCCTAGGTTCAAATCTGGCCTCAGACACTTCCCAGCCGTGTGACCCTGGGCAAGTCACTTAACCCACATTGCCTAGACCTTACCACTCTTCTGCCTTGGAGCAAATACACAGTATTGACTCCAAGACTGACGGTAAGGGTTAACAAATAAATAAATAAAGAAACAAGCAAACAAATAAATAAATTAGCTGGAGACCGGGTGGTCCTTTAAAAAAATTTAAAAAAAAAAAATAAAAAAAGAAGACCAAGTAGGAAACGTGTGTTAATCAGACAGGAGATGCAGTGAAATGAGGAAACATATGTACACCTCCACTTCTCTTCTGTACAGGTGCTGAAAGTCCAGGTGGAAATAGATGGTGCAAAGGCACCAGAAGGCACCAGACTCTCTTCATCCCATTTTCCATGGAGGCTAGAGTTATAGCAGGAGACCTATGAAGATCAGACAGGAGATGCATGAAAATCAGAGAAGAGTCCCAGAGAACATGAGGGAATGAACCTGACTCAACTCTTTCCTTCTCTCTTCCCTTTGGAGGCTAGCAATTAGGTAAGAGCCAGTCAAGGTATAAGAGAAAGCAATCACTTATTATTGTGGATCCAGTTTGTAGAGTTGGAAGGAAACACATGGAGACGATGCATGATAGAAGACATCTACCTTTTTGTCTTCTCTCTCCTATTGACAAATGAAAACTATGTAGGAGGCAAGGCTGGAAACTTGTGTTGACCAGGAAAAACATACAAGGAAATGATGTAATATACAAACCTCTCCACTTCTCTTCTCCTCTGTTGTCTTCTATGCCAGAGGTAAAGATCTGGGAGGAGACAAATGGGTCAAAAATGAAGACACCAGGCTCTCTTTTTCTCAGTCTCCCTGGAGACTCAAGTCTGAGCTGGAGATTTATGAATATTAGGCAGGAGACTCATGGAAATCTAAGAGGATCCCCAAGGAATATGATGGAAAGTACCTGACTCAATTCTTTTCTATTTTCTTCTTCTTTTTGGAGGTTAGAGCCAGGAAAAGCTCAAGAGAAAGCAATCACTTCTCATGGTAGATCCAGAGTCTGGATACTTGGAAGAATATTCAAGGAGATGAAGATTGAGATGCCAAGAACATGATAGAAGACACTTAACTCTTGTTTTCTCACTACAATTGAAAAATGAAGACCCTTTTGGAGACAAGGCTGGAAACTTGTATTGACCATGCAAGAGAGACAAGGGAATGGTGAAAGATATAAACCTCTCTACTTCTCTTCTCTTCTCTTCTCTTCTCTTCTCTTCTCTTCTCTTCTCTTCTCTTCTCTTCTCTGCAAAAGTTGAAGAAGAGGGAGAAGACAGATGCTTTTCATTGGAAAACACCTGACTCCCTTCTCACTTTTCTGGAGTCTAGCTTCCTGGCAGAAAATTCATGAAGATGATACCGGAAATTCGTGGAAATCATTGAGGAGACCCATGGAATGTGAGGGAAGGTACCTGCCTCTCATCTTTCCTTCTCTCCTCTTCCCTTTGGAGGATGGAGATCAGGTAGGAGATAGGCAAAACATAATACAAAGCAGCTAACTCTACTCAAGGACCCAGGTCTTGAAGAATCGACAGGAGATTCATGGAGATGAGGATATGAAGCAAAAAGGGCATGATGGAAGTCACCCACCTCTTCCCTTCTCACTACCATTGGAGACTCCTCAGGAGACCAGGTAGAAATCTTGTGTTGACAAGGCAAAACATATAAAGGAATGAGGAAGAAATGCTCACTTCACCTTTTCTCTTCTCTCTTTTTCTATGCAGAAGATGAAGATGAAGGAGGAGAAAGATGAGGCACAATGGAAGGCAACTAACTCTCTTTTCCCCATTTTCACTGGAAACTAGAGTCCAGCAGGAGTCTCATAAAGATCAAGGAGGAGACTCATGGAAATTAGAGGAGAGCCCTGGGATTTGATGGAAGGTATTTGCCTCTCCTCTTCTCTTATCTTCTTTCCAGAGGTGGGAAATCAGGAAGGAGACAGGCAAAGCAGATTGGAAAGCAGTCATTTCCCATTGTAGATCCAGATCCTGGAGATTTGACTAGAAATTCATGGAAATGAGGAAGGGGAAGCAGTGGGAATGAAGAAAGGGACTCACCTCTTTTCTTCTCCTTCTATTAGAGACTAGAGACCTGGTAGATGACCAGATATAAAACTTGTTTTAAACAAACAACAGATATAAGGGAATGAGGGAACATGCCCACCTATGCGTTTTTTTTTAATTTTCCAAGCAGAAGTTGAAGATCAATGAGGAGATGGCACTGTAGTTGGCACCAGATTCTCTTCTTTCCACTTTTTCTGAAGGCTAGCATCCTGGTAAGAAACTCAAGAAGATCAGGCAAGAGATTCATGAAAATCACAAAGGAGACCCAAGGAATATAATGGGAAGTACCTACCTCAACTCTTTCCCTCTCCCCTCTTCCCTTTGTAGGTTGGAGATTAGGTAGGAGGCAGGTAAAGCACAACAAAGCAACCACTTCTCCTTGTGGATCCAGAGCCTAGATACTGAGCAGGAAACATGAAAATGAGAAAGCTGAAACACAGGGTGTGAAGGAAGGCATCCACTTCTTCTCCTCCCTTCTTTTGGAAAGTGGAGACCAGGCAGATGACTAGGTAAAAACTTTTTCTGATGTCTAACCAAGCTCTAAGTGATAATCAATAGAGTGGAAGGAAGGTTTCAATGAAAGGGGGTTGGGAAAGGCTTCATACAGAAGGTGAGACTTTAGAAGAGTGTTGAAAGTCACCAAGGAAATTAGACAGCATTGATTAGGAGGGAGACTTCCAGGTATGGAGGTGGGAAATTGTGTCTCGCATGAGAAATGGCAAGACAACCAGTGCCATGAGATTGCAGAGTACTTTGGGAGGTAGTGTGAGGTAAGGGAAGACAGAGAAGGTAGGAAGGTGCCAGGTTGGGAAGGAATTCACAAGCCAAATAGAGGATTTTAGATTTGATCCCAGAGGCATTAGGCAGCCACTAGAGTTGATTGAGTAGGGGAGTGACATGGTCAGATGTGGATTATAGGAAGACCAGTCTGGTAGCTGAGTGGATGATACACTGGAGTGGGGCAAGACTAGAGCACCAGAAGCTATTGCAGCAGACCATATATGAGATGATGACAGTCTGTACTGTAAGCATTAAAAATTAAAGGTTGGACTAAATTTATGAGAAATGTGGTCACCGTAATTATTACTCAAGTCAGAATGACTCTTTAGCAATTTATTTATAAAATAGAGGGAAAGAGTGAAAGTAGAGGAATGAAAAAGAGGACAGAGTAAGAAATCTAGCTTAATGATCTATTTGCTACGGCCCTGGCTTTACTTTGGCAGGGCTCCAGAAGCCCTAGCCAGAGGGCCTAGGGGTCAATTAAATAAGGGTTTTAGCCATAAGATCTCCTCCAATACGAGGGGCCTCTCCAGAGGCTAGTACCTCTCAGAAAAGCCAAGAAAGGGAGTCAGCCTTTTTTACTCACCCACGTGGTAGTTCTAAGGGAAAAAAATTGAAGAGCAGTCTGAGGTCTCCAGCTGGAGCTCCTCCAAATTCAAGTTTGAAGGTGAAAGCACTGGTTACAGGAAGTTCTTGCCACTTTTAAAGACCATTCCTTTTGTCACTTCCTGTGCCTTCCTTCCACTTTATGTGGATCAATTACAGCTATGGTTTTGCTTAGAACTGCCCAGGGGGCAGTCAGTCAATTCTGATTCATCACCCACTATTGTACTTGTGGGTCACAGACCTCGCCCACTTAAGGATAAGTGGGGTTTATATGCTTCTGGTGATTAAATCTAAAAATGGGCAGTGGGGAGTTAATCTCATCTTCACAGCAGGAGGATGGTACCAGCTTACAAATCAGAAACTTTAAGAAAGATAGGAGGCTTTTGGTTTACCTGAAAATTTGCTTTTCCAGAGAACATAGAGTTAATACATCTGCAACCATCCAGAACTGTGTTATAAGTTGGCCTAAGACTCAGAAGGACGTGGATGTGAGTCCGCTCTGTCATGCTTAATGGCCATATGATCCCAGATGAGGAAACTCTGTCTGCCAATGCAGGTAGGCACCTTCTCTGCCACTTACAATCTGCCTAGAACAGAGACATGACCCACAACCCACAACATACCCACTACCCACAACACAGAACCAGAAGAAAATATAATTGAGAAATATTTAACCAAATGGATAAAAATATGTGAAAACATAGAGAATGTTAATATGTGGCTTTCTAAGGCATTATACATCCACAGGGATCCATAGGTATAGTTTAGTGGTCCCCATTTCTATTTAACTTTCAATAAATGCAGAAAAAAGCTTTTGACAAAATACATGATTCATTCATTCCTGTTAAAAAACACTGGAAGGCATAGGTATAAATGGAGTTCTTCTTTAAACAGTACAAAACATCTATCTAAAACCATCAATAAATATGATTTGTAACAGGGATAAATTAGAAGCTTTCCCAATAAGATCAGGAGCGAAATAAGGGTGTCCATTTGTCACCAATATTATTTAACAGAGCATTAGAAATGCTAGCAATAGCAATAAGAGAAGAAAAAGAAATTGAAGGAATCAGAATAGGCAAAGAGGTAATAAAACATTTTTTTTTGCAGATGACATGATGGTATATGGAGAAAATCCTAGAGATTCAACTAAAAAGTTAATTGAAACTATCAAAAATTTTAGCAAAGTAGCAGGATATAACAAGTACACACAAAAAAAGTTTAACCCAACTGTTTTAGAGTATTAAGAGGTTAGGAGACTTGCCCAGGATTACAGATGCAGTATTGCCAAAGGTCAAACTTGAACCCATATCTTTCTGGCTTTGAGGATAGCTCACTATTCACTTTGCCATACTGCCAATTGAAAAAGAAAAGAGATTGGTCTGGCCTGTCTTGTTTTTCCTAAAACCCTGTCAGACTTGTAGTGATCATTTCCTCTTTTTTAAACCCTTATCTTCCATCTTAGAATCAATACTGTGTATTTGTCCCAAGGCAGAAGAGTGGTAAGGACTGGGCCATGGGGATTAAGTGACTTGCCCAGGGTCACCCAGCTAGGAAGTGTCAGAAGCCAGATTGGAAGCCAGAGCCTCCCATCTTTAGGCCTGGCTCTCCAACTGCTGAGCAACCAAGCTGCCCCTGATCACTTCCTTTTCTAAGTGTTTGTAAACCATCATTTGAATAACCTTTTCTGCAGTTTTGCTGAGGATAGATAAAATCCATGCAGCTAAAAATCCACTTCCCATCTTGGAACATACGACACCTGTCTGTTTTCCAAATCAATGTCTTGTTAACTGTTTTTGTTCTCCTGTAATCCTTCATGTAAAGGCTTCCAGCTCATAATAGGGACCTATTTTCCCCTCCATTTTTCTGGATCTTGATATACCAAAAAGAGATAGGTGTGGGAAGTAGAGGAGACTAGATGGCATGATTTTTTTGTTGATTTGACTTAGTTCCTTATATATTTGGGAAATTAAACCTTTGTCAGAGAATTTTGTTATAAAAATGTTCTCCCGGGGGGCAGCTGGGTAGCTCAGTGGAGTGAGAGTCAGGCCTAGAGACGGGAGGTCCTAGGTTCAAACCCGGCCTCAGCCACTTCCCAGCTGTGTGACCCTGGGCAAGTCACTTGACTCCCATTGCCCACCCTTACCAATCATCCACCTATGAGACAATACACCGAAGAACAAGGGTTTAAAAAAATGTTCTCCCAATTTGTTGCTTTCCTTCTAATTCTGGTTGCATTAGTTTTGTTTGTACAAAAACTTTTTAATTTGATATAATCAAAGTCATTCATTTTACATTTTGCAATGTTCTCTCTCTCTCTTTCTTGGTCTTAAATTCCTTCCTTTCCCACAGATCTGACAGGTATACTCTTCTATGTTCACCTATTTTATTCATGATTTTATTCCCTATATTTAAGTCATTTACTCATTTTGAATTTATCTTGGTATAGGGTGTAAGACGTTGATCTAAACCTAATTTTCTCCATACTGTTTTCCAGTTTTCTCAGCAGTTTTTGTCAAATAGTGAGTTCTCGTCCCAAAAGCTAGGGTCTTTGGGTTACTAGATAGCCTTTAACATCCACCCCTTCAGCTCTATATCTATGATCATTTTAACGATAGTAAATACATTCAGTCTGTAATAAGCCAACTATATTCTTTGGGGATGGTGATAGGGTAGCTAAAAACTGATATGACTAAGTACAGTGGTACACTGATATTCAGATCCCTTCTCCAGCATTCACTACCAGGGCAACCTTGGACAAATCCCTTCCCATCTCTTGGTCTCAGTTTCCTCATCTTTTAAAAAAATTCTACTGGGGATAGCTATGTGGCTCAGTGGATTGAGAGCCAGGCCTAGAGATGGGAGGTCCTGGATTCCAATGTGGCCTCAGATATTTCCTAGCTATGTGACCCTGGGCAAGTCACTTAACCCCCATGGCCTAGCCTTTACCACTTTTCTACCTTGGAACCAATACACAGCACTGATTCTAAGGCCAAAAGTGAGGGTTTTAAAAAAAATCTACTAAATGACCTCTGAGGATCCTTCCAAGCTCTAGGTCTATGAGCAATGATATTGAGCTTTGATTGCCATCTAGTGGCAAATACCAACATAGCACCCTCAACAGCTGCTCAAAGCTACACTAGCTTTCCTATCAGCACTATTTTCCCTTTGGGACCCAAACTTTCTTTGGTGAGGAAGGAAGGAAAGTTGGAGGTGGGGGGAGGAAGCTGTTACATGTCACATATATTTTCTAGTGTAAAGATAATTTTTCTTGCTAGGGAAAACAGAAGCAAAATTTTAGAAAGCTGCCATATATACATTTTCATTCAAGCCCACCAATAAATATATTGGGAGGGGGAGAATAAAAACAGACCAGGGACATATCTTGCAACATATTTCTAGTGACCTCCCTCCATTCGTTAATCCAAGCTTTTCTGCATCCCATAATTGAGAGCGATGTGAATATCTCTAAAGAGTAGACCTTGAAATACTTCAAAACCCAAATAGCTCAAATATTTTAGCCTTGGTTTGTTGCCAAGAATTCAATCTACACTAACTACATGTCTTTCTGATTGTTATCTCTTAAGGAATGGGGATAAGAGAAGAAGCAGGATAAATTGCTAGCTCTTTTAAAGTAACAGTTCCCTCCACCCTAGGTTGGACAGCTTTTTCCAAAAAGGAGTTTAGTTGGAGTCAAAGAAGGGCTCATACCTGGAGGGGAAGGTCAAAAAAGGACAACTTTTAAACCATCCAGTACAGGGAGAAAGTTGAGTAAGGGATATAATTGGTTAAAACTTTTAGCACCTCCAAAGTAGCAGATGTTAGGTAGATACCCAAGGCCTCACATCCAATTACCACCAAACCCAGCCTCCATCACTTCAATGAATTGGCCTTCTTGCTATTCCCTCACACATCCATCTCTGTCCCTTTGTGGTTCCCCATCTCCCATGCCTGGACTACTCTCCCTCTTCACCTCTACCTATTTTGGCTTCTTTCAAAGCTCAGCTGTGGTACTACCTTCGACTTCTAGTATCTCTTTGCCCTCTCTATTACCTTCTTTAAAAAAGAAAACAACCTTAACTTCTGTCTAAGAATCAATACTGTGTATTTGTTCTAGGGCAGAGAGTCCTGACTTTCCATTTTTTGTACAAACTTACATATGAATGAGTTGTCTCCCCTGATATAATGTAAGCTCCCTGAGGTCAGGATTTGTTTCTTTTTGTTGTTATTATAGTATCCCAAGCACTTAGCACAGTGCCGGGCACATAGAGCATCCTTTTACTTATTGATTCTAGAGAAGTTTGTCATTCCAAGAAAGTTGTGATAGCCTTCTCCCTGCAGCTCAAGGCCTTGGTTTGGAGAGTCAACCCTTTTATTCTGTTTAATAGCAGTTAGGGCTTTTGCTGCAAAACTTAGAGGATCTTAGCTCTAGAATTAGAAAGAAACTTGTATGTCATCTCATTTTACAGATGAGGGAAACTGAGACCCATCAAATTAAAGTGATTTGCCCAGGGTCAAACATCTAATAAGTGAAGTAGGATTCAAACCTAGATCTTTCCAACTCCGAATCTGCCATTGCCTCTCTCCATTCTGCCTCACTGTCCCTCTTGCTCCCTCTGCAATATAATCAGGGCTTCAGGCTCTCCCTGGTATTGTGGAAGCATTCCAGCAGGCCCCATGCTTCTGAGATCCCCATATTGATAACCACTCAACCATGCAGATAACTGAATTACACACTCAGCTGGCGATTAAGTATGACCCTTTCTTTGCTAGCCTCCGAGGTCAGTGAAGCATGGGGAGAAGACAAGCTGTCAAGATCCATGTTTAGCGGGCCTTGACGAGGGGCAGAGCAGGGCCCCAGAATTTCAGCTGACACTCCCCCTGGCCAGGGGATGGGCTCAGCAAAATCACAGATCATCCACTGCTTGTTACTAGAGTTTGGTTGTTCACTGGCCAGGCTGATGTACACAAAAGCCATTTGCCTGAATCTCAAGAGAGAAAAAGAAGCCCTCTGAGTTTCCTTTTCATTCCGGAACTAATCAGCTGTGAACTTTTAAAGCACTAGTCTAGAAACTTAAGGAATCCAGTCTTATACACAAGTGTGGTGAGGCAATAAAGGCTGGATTTCAAGTCAGAGGCACTGGGTTTGAATCCCAGCTCTTCCTCTTACTGCCTTGTGATGTGGGGCAAAGCACTTAACTTCTCTGAGACTCAGTTTCTTTGTCTGTAATATGAGAGGATTGGACCAGATGAACTCCGAGGTCCCGGCCAACTATAACACGTAGTCTAAACCATCCCTGACCAAGAGTCTTCATTGAAGATCCTCAACATGTAGTCATTAAGGCATCCTCTGAAGGCATCCTTTTTTTTTTTTTTTTTTTTTTTTCTTTTTTTTTTTTTTACATTTATTAATATTCATTTTTAACATGGTTACATGATTCATGCTCCTCCTTTCCCCTTCAACCCCCCCCCGCACCC
>NC_058136.1:65944112-65979863 GCF_016433145.1 Gracilinanus agilis | reverse complement strand
AGGAAGGAAGGAAGGAAGGAAGGAAGGAAGGAAGGAAAGGAGGGGTGGAAGGAAGGAAAGAAGGGAGAGATGGAGGAAGGAAGGAGTAAGGAAGGAAGGGAGAGAGGGAGAGAGAGAGGGAGAAGGGAGGGAGGGAGGAAGGAAGGATGGAAGGATGGAAAAACATTGTAAAAGTGTTTACTATGTGCCAAGTACTGTGCTAAATGCATAGCAAATATTATCTCTTGATTCTTACAAGAACCATTTAATCTAGCCCTAACTTTCCAGTCTTCTTACACCTTATTTTTCCATATAGTAACATTGACTTCCTTGTAGTTCCTCAAATAAGAGGTTTCAGTCAACAATTACAGTTGAAGAAACCAGGGCAGGCAGAAGTTAAGTGACTTGCTTAGGGTCACACAACTAAGTGTCTGAGTCATCCTTACTCCAGGCCTGGCAGTCTAGCCACTGCAATGCCACCTAATTGTTATAATTCCTCTGGGATTCCTTAGAATTTTGAGAGGAATCATTGCCACCTAGCTACTGTCAGCCACCCTGTAGGGACTCAGCACATCAGCGTCAGTGGGAATTGGGAGAGTAAGCCCAGAGAGGGTACTCCATATATAAAGTACCAGGAGGATCTCATTTCATGGGACCAATATATTCCAAGACCTCCATTATTTGGTATTTCTTATAGAAACATACCTGGGCACTCTGTGACCTTTCTTGGGCTTCTTGGAGCTCCCAGCATCCCTCCTCTTGTACTTTGGGGTCGTCACAAATAGCGTTAATGGAACAGAGAGAAATAGGACTCTGATAGTACAAGCGAGAACGACAAAGACTGATGTGGTTGCTAATGTTTGGTGCAAAGCAACGTATCGATTCATGCCAATGCCTCTTACACCAAGAATGACCATGATTGGGCAAATTGCTGTGAGACTTTAAGCCTATTGGTCAAATGGTGTGTGTTTGCCAGTCATGGTATCCACCTGAATTTGCATGTGCTGAGTTCAAGTAAAATGAAGTTCTGCTGCTGTAAATACTGAATAATTGCTGTGTGGGAAGGAGAAGGGAAGAGGTGTACATTAGCACAATGGAGGGGTATTGAGTATGGCTCTTGAACCGAACCTTTAAGGGAGCTAGGTATTCCAAGAGGCAAAGGAGAGCATTCCAGCCAAGGGAGGCAATCTGTGGATAGCAGAGAGTGTGCAAGGGGGAATAATATGAAGACAGTATGGAAAAAGATTGGATCTGAATGGTGAAGGGCGTTAACTGATAAACAGAAGAGTCTAGATTTCATTCTAGAGACAAAAGGGAGCCGCTGATGCTTCTTGAGAAGGTGTGAGACCTGTGCTTTAGAAATATCCATTCTGCAGCTAAATATTACAATTGAAAGGACAAAAGATCAGAAGGTAAATAATAGGGATAAATAGAAATAAAAGAGGATGAGGAGGGGGCAGCTGGGTAGCTCAGTGGATTGAGAGCCAGGCCTAGAGACGGGAGGTCCTGGGTTCAAATCCGGCCTCAGACACTTCCCAGCTGTGTGACCCTGGGCAAGTCACTTGACCCCCATTGCCCACCCTTACCACTCTTCCACCTATAAGTCAATACACAGAAGTTAAGGGTTTAAAATAAAATAAAAAAAGAGGATGAGGGTCACCACATGTCAAACTCCATTATGAAGTTGTAATCATCAAAATTATTTGGTACAGGGGCAGCTAAGTGGTTCAGTGGATAGAATGCCTGGCCTAGAGATGGGAGGTCCTGGGTTCAAATCTACTCTCAGACACTTCCCAGCTGTATGACTCTGGGTAAGTCACTTAACCCCCATTGCCTAACCCATAGCATTCTTTCGCCTTGGAACCAATACACAGTATCAATTCTAAGAGAGAAGGTAAGATTCTTTTTCTTTTTTTCATTTTTTGGCACTTGTTTAAAACTGGAAAATAAAGCAGTAGAAAAAAAACAGATAAGGAAGACACAGAAGCAACCCATCACAGTAGCCCAGGGCTTGCTAAAACCAAGAACACATACTACTGGTGACATCTTCCTATTGAAAACTATTTGGCAGAAAATGAGTTTAGACCAGTGATGGGCAAACTACGGCCTGCGGGCCAGATGCGGCCCCCTGGAATGTTCTATCCAGCACCACAACATTCTTCCCAATCTGACAGATACAATGAATAGGATACAATACAATGAAACTTCGAAAGAGTTGCCTTAGAAACAGACTGACAGATGAGCATTTCCTTTCCTTTGGCCCCTCTTTAAAAAATTGGCCCATCATCGGTTTAGATGATTTGCTTGTATCATATCCCAAAAAGATCCAAATGGATAAACAACCTTAACTATAGGGGGCCAGGCTCTATATGTTTTGGGGGTCCACGTTGATGGCATAGGATGGTTAAGGCAGGAGAAAGAAAATGAGAACAACTAGACTAGTGGTTAGCCCATGCTGTTCTGAATTCTGTGGGCTTGGGAGTTTATTATATACTGATTTCAAACAAAGAACACAAAGAAAGAGTTACAGCAGTGAAGGGGTAACAAATAACCCATTGAAGTTTAAAGAGTAAAGGTGCAAAGACAAATGGTCAAATTCCAACCACCAACTTAGTAGGGGATAATTCTGGGAGCGGAAATACCCCATGGAGATGCTCACCAATCGAATCCTGCATTTGGCCAAATGAAGTCCAGACTAAAGGAGCCAGTTCTAATCTAAATAGGCAATCTTATCTAAGTAACATTTGTTAGGATTCAGGCTTCTCATTTATCAAGGAAAGGAATCATCAACTCAGTAGATGCTGGTCTGCCACTTCAAAACTCTCCAATAAGAATTCTAAGAAAGCTGGGGATCAAAAACTGAGTCAAAAGAGGAGCCTCAGATTTTTATCTTAGATGGCCCATTCTGTCTGCATCCTGACATGCAGTGCAGAAAAATCATACACACAGTTTTACTTGCCAATGATTTTGTAATGGGATCCAGATAAAATATCTGTTACAGACTCTGTTTCTCTAAATGACTCCTAATAGCCTCTTGGAGGGATCAAGTTATTTTTGGATTAACCTACCTGCTGGTACCAGAGCTTTTCGGGGCTCAGGTGACCAGAACCAAACACAAAGACTGCTTCAGCCTGGATTGGTCATGTAGGGAATCCAGATAACAGGCCCTAAATTTGATCCTATTTCTCCAATGGCATTTCTACATCCAACGGCTCTCAACACTTAACATTAAAGAGTTATAAGCCAGCAGAACATCCAAGAGGATGGCCAGTTATTCTTAGGTCAATGGATTGAGGGAAAATGCAGAGTCCAAATGGGGAGAGGAGAGATAGCTATAGACCAAAAGGATCCTTCTGTTTGTTAGCTTTGGAGAGCTCTTGTGCAACAAATTCAACTTAAAGTAAGAAGGGAAACTGTGGACATTGGGAAAGTGTCTCAACCTTCTCTGATAAAGCTCTAATTGATATCAATGTTAAAGCCCAAGAGCAATTCCTCCACAAGATAAGGACTCAAAGGAGACTGAGATCAAAAGTGTTCAAGGGGCTATTGTTTAGGTGGTGTCGCTCATTACTGAATCTGTGACACAGAAATTGTAACTACATTTTTATTACAGTCACAGCATTTGGGCAACCCTGAAGACTTCCAGAGTATTCATCTGAGTCACCTTCTAGTGAGTGTGAAGGCATAAGCGGGATGGGTACAGTGGAATTTCACAGAAAGCCAGAGGTAAAGATAAGAGTATACACATCAGGAAAGAAACCACAGAAGGCAAAGACAAGGATGTCTGCATCAGTTAAGTCAGGGAACAAGCTGGGCCAAACTGGAGCTAAAGTTTATACCTCAAGCTGGATTTTACAGACATAAGCAGGATGTGTGTGTGTGTGTGTGTGTGTGTGTGTGTGTGTGTGTGTGTGTGTGTGTGTGAGCTGTTTGCTTCAAGCAGACTGAGTCAGGAAGTGCAAGACAGAGATGGGGGCAATGTTCTTCCTAGCACACTGGGGGCAAGAAGCCTAAGCCAAAGATCTTCTTGTCACAATATGAACCAGTCATTTAAATGAAGGGCAAACTACCAACAACTACCAACAAGGAATGATGGCTTTGGGGTCACTTAATAAGAGAAATACAAATTGAAATGATTCTGAGTTTTCACCACCAGACTGGCAAAGATGACAAATGATAACAACATACAATATTGATGGGGCTGTAGGAAGACAGGCATACCATGCCACTGTTTTTGGAGTATCGAATGGGGCTGACCATTCTGGGAAACAGTCAATCAATCAGTAAGCATTTATTAACGACCAACTGTTTGCTCATTGGCATAATAGCTGCTGCTGGGCAAGTGGAGGAAGGAGAGATTCCTTCTCCCTCCCACTGGAAACCTGTGCGAGGACTTTGTTCCAAGCCAGGCAGTACCCAAAGAGATTACAAGCTGTTTCTTATCATCCCTCTTATAGCCAGCCTACTGAATAAATGACTGTCTTCATGACTTGCTGGAGGATAAAGGGGGGTTACCAGCAGTCCAGTTCCCCTTGGAGGTGGGACAAATGAGCAAAAATGGAGTGAGAAAAGCCAGAGACCCAGTAGGTTTGCAGTGGCTGATCTGAAGCGCCATCTGCTGATTTTAATTTTATATCATTTTTCTCAAGATTACATCAATGTTGGCATGAATTCCATTCCCACCATACATCTTATCTTTGGAGACAATGTGTTAGGTGTGTTTGACATATCTCTTGGGCCACAGTGGTGGGAAAGTACAGGCTTTTTTGTGGGAGGCAATTTCTCCGTATTTCATTCATTGTTCTTTTATGTTAAAGTACTGTACTGAATCGGGTCTGGGAGGGGGGAAACTTGGAGACTGTTCTGACCTGTTTTTTGCAGACACCTGTGTATGGGAATCTGAGTTAGAGTTTTAAAATCTTTAACATTAACTCACTATATGCTGATTTGTTGTGAAGTGGCTTCAGTGGAAGTTTCTGTGTTATAACATGTAAGTGTGAGGTTTATTTAGGGGTTTGTGGGAGGTCTGTGGGTGGCCTTGCCATTAGCCTGTATTGTTTTTCTGTGTTTCCCTGGGGCTGAGTAAGGGTTCTGATTGCAATAATTTCAGTAAAAGGGAATGTTAGTGAGAAAAAAGTCACATGGGGAAACTGAATGGAGCATCCATCCTTCTGACACCTTTCATGCTGGTTTTAAGAACTGATGATGAGCTGTGCTAAATGTCATAGGCTTTGATGGCTTCCTACAATGGCTCAGTTACCCATCCTTTTTTTAAAGGATTGGTTTGGAATGATTGTCAGAGTGGTTTCAGCTTTCACTGCTACTAAGCTGCCATCTTGGCTCTGCCCCATTAACTATCCCTCCTTTTTGACACAACATCCTTGTGACAGGAACCAAGGAGCCAACTAAGTAAGGGCCACTGGTCTCAGGTGTCCTTTAATAAGTGACCAGAGCACATCTCTCCTTGTTTTTTAAAGCCCTCACCTTCTGTCTTAGAATCAATACTAAGTATCGATTCCAAGGCAGAAGAGAGGTAAAGGTTAGTCCAGTGATAGTGAACCTATAGTATTGGTGTCAAAGATGGCATGCAGAGCACTCTCCGTGAGCACATGGACCGTCCTCCCAAACCCCACACCTCCCAGAGTTCATTACTAGAAAGGCAGAGGGACTCAGGCAGAGCTGATGACATTTTTTCACAACTCCTTCCCCTTTGCCCAGCAACCCAATGGGAGTGCACAGGGATAAGTTGGGTGGCTCACAGGTGGCAGAGCTGGGGGGATGCAGAGAGCTCAGGCCATTCCCCTCCTCCTCTCCACAGATGCTTCTCATTACCTACCCCTCTGCCCAGTAACCCAATGGGAGCACTTCCTCCCTCCTCTGTCTGGGGTAAGGGGGTGGTGGGGTGTGGCACTCAGCCCCTGGTGGGGTGCCAGCATGGCACTCAGTCTAGGGTGTGAGGGCAGGGCCTGGCGCTCCATTTCTAAAAGGTTCACCATCACTGGGCTAAGCAATGGGGGCTAAGTGACTTGCCCAGGGTCATTTAACAGTACAAGCTCTACTGAAAAACTCACACCCCTCTTTTCTCTCTTCTTCCCATTTTCCTCTTCCCGTATCGTCTTTTTCTTTTTCTGGCTTCCTCACATTTAATCTTTTTGTCCCTGCCTCTTGCTATCTCTTTTTTAATTGCATTTTTCTATTATTAAGTATTCATTTTTTCTTTCCTATACCTCCCCCCACCAACTGAGAAAGAAAGAAAGAACCTCTGCATCATGTAAGCACAACCAAACAAAACATGTTCCCACTTTGGTTATGCCCAAGAATGAATGAATTCTTTTTCTTCATGTTAGGCCATCATCTTTCTGTCATGTGGTATCAGTCTTCTGCAATCATAACCGATCATTTAGTTGATGAGTCTTTATATCTCCCTGTCCTTGTCTCCATCTCTAGGTTGAGGGGGGATGTAGTGAGTCCAGGGTATTTATCTGAGTAACCTTCTAGAGCAGTGATGGGCAAACTTTTTAAAGAGGGGGCCAAAGGAAAGGCAATGGTCATCTGTCAGTCTGTTTCTAAGGCGGCTCTTTCGAAGTTTCAGTGTATTGTATCCTACTTGTTGTATTCGTCAGATTAGGAAGAATATTGCAGCTGAATAGAACATTTCAGGGGGCCACATCTGGCCTGTGGGCCGTAGTTTGCCCATCACTGTTCTAGAGAGTGTGAAGTCTCTAGTAGGATGGGTACAATGGAATTTCACAGAAAGCAGGAGAGGAAGATAAGGATATAATACGCATCAGGAAAGAAACAACAGCTAGGAAGAGTTGGAGGCCACACATCTCTCTTTGGGGGAACTAAATCATATATCAGCCAGCTATGTGAAAGAAGTTGCACTCTAATCCCTACTGCGTAAGGAAAGCACCATTGGAATAGCCAATGAATATGGGAGCTAAACTGTCCAGAAGACATAGCAGACTAGCAGCAAATTGAGGAATATGCTGTTGCATCTGACTCGTTTCCTTTAGCTGCATTTCTTTATTGCAAGAGAGGATAGAGGTTGGGAAGTAATGGGGAGGGTAGAAAAACATTTGTTATTCTTTTGGTAGGTCGTATAACTGGAAAAGTGATCTGTTATAGAAAATAATTTTGTGAAGACCTGTTTCCTCCTCATATTTTTATCAAGGATAACCTCAATACCTCTCAAGATAATTTTTATAATAAAGATGAGAGATTATTAGGCATATAGACTGCGAGTTGCCACTGTCCCTTTTTGGGGGGATTGTAATATCATCCATGGTTTTTTCCCATTATCCTTTCTTCCCTACTCTGAAATATCTTATACAATGGTTTCTCAATGCTTTCAAGTTTTATCTTGGATTTCTTTGATGAGTATTTAGGCCCAGTTGCCTTTCCCAGCTTCATTAGTCTAGGTTACATTTCAGTGTAAAACCCATCAAGCAACCCATAAGGTTTCACTGTCATTGATGATAAAAGTAGATCATTAGTGAAGTGGTGGCACATTTTTCCCACTTTCCTCTTTGATGCCATAGCTCAATTGGACCATCTATAGTAGCGCTGTACTTCATGAGCTTATATGAAGGGGAAAAAAAGGAAACATTTATGAGGCACTTATGACATGTTAGACACTGTGCTTTAGTTCTGCAGACACAAGTTAAAGAAAAAAGAAAGACAGTTCTTGCCCTCAAGGAGCTTACATTCTAATGGAGGAAGACCACACACTGCTGGAAGCTAAAAGGACATAGAGGAAAATGGAAGTACCTGGTCAGGATTGCACAGTCCAAAGAAAGATCAGAGCCAGGAAGGGAATCAAGGCAACCTGACCTTGGCCCCATCACAAAATGGAGGCTCCAAGAGGAACTCACCAATGAGGCAGAGCCATATTCCAGGGCATCCAGGCCATAGACAAGGTAGGATGTTCCAGGGTAAAGAGATCCTAAGCTCAGAGTGAAGTTTCAGGAGGGACCATAATCAAGTTATAATTCTGAAGATCAAAGAATGTCAAGACCTGGACCAGGAGGAGAAAGTTGACTGTACAGTACAGAAGTATTACAGAACACTGTTAAAATAGTGATGGGAACTATCAAGCCATTTGAATATCTGGATTCCTTGGTTAGGAACTCCTTTGAGTTTTCCAGCACAATCTTTCTCTTTCTCTGGGCCACAGCTAGCCAAAATATCAGAAAGGGTCTAGTGCCCCTTTAGCTTTCAAAGCAGATTTACAGCTCATGGTCTGTACTGTCTACCCCATAGTGTAGAGTCTCCTAAAGCAGGCATATTGGACTCTCAGAAGATCACAAAAGATGCATCAAGTGGACGAGTCTTTGGAGACAGATCCAATCACAGAAACATAAAGTATGTTTTTGAAGTCTGGATTTCCATTCCAAACCCTTTATTTGTTGATTGTTTGGTCATTCCAGTCATGACCAATTTTTTTGTGACCTTGTTTGGGGTTTTCTTGGCAGGGATACTGGAAGTGGCTTGCCATTTTCTTCTCCAGTTCATTTTACGAGGAGGAAATTGGGGCAAACAGGGTTAAATTTCATGCTGAGGGTCACAAAGCTAGCAAGTGCCTGAGGTCATATTTGAACTCTGATCTTCCTGACTCCAGGTCCAGTGCTCTATCCACTGTAGCACCACCTAGCTGTCCTTATTTATGGATATTGTAAAAAAGATGGACACCAGGGATGTTAAAATATAATCTAAATGGATGTGGGTACACACACTGGGTTGAAGGAGAGACAGGACCAGGATAAGGAGACCAGAGTTCACAGTTAAGCTGGTATTAACTATTAACTCTCAGAATGGCAGTTGACCCAGCTCACCCTAGGCCAGAGTCTTTGGAACCAGCAGGCAAGGTAAAAGGTTTCAACAGTTTTAATTATGTTCAACTAAAAAAGGTGGGATAGGAGATTCTACTCTAAAACTTAAATGGCAAAACCACAGGGCAAAGGGTGGACTTAACTTCCCTAATCTTAATGACCTAAGCAGACAGGGCCAAAGGAACAGCACTGGAGTCTCTGGGAGGCTGCTTCAAACCTGGTTCCAGTCAGGTTTGACCAGCACAGCTAAAGGGCTGACGGTGGCTTTAGGGGTTTCTCCCGGTAATCCACAGATGATCTCAGGATGCCAAAAGCCAAGGTGGTCCAAGGTATCCAAGTAGAGAGAGTGAGCTTGAGATGCTGTCCACCAGATCCCAAACTTCTCCTCCACTTGGTGCTGCTCTGTAGGTCTTGTCCACTTGTTAGAAACCACCACCACACAGGATCCCAGGGAAATCAGGATGCAGGTCTGAGATCTCCCAGGGCTAGCAACAGTTTGTGCCAACCACTAATGGAGTCTCTCTCAGGGGACAAGCCACTTCCTGCTCCTTTATTCCATCTTGGAATTCTCCAGCTCCAGCCTTTCCTGCTAGGACCATATAAACTATATGCAACTAATACTACATAATCTTCCTCACAACAATATAGTATGTTGAACTTCCAAAATTTATAGAAACAGCCTATCAGAACAGAAGGATAGGATCTAATTTGCCTATTGCTATTGAGGTCACCGCCATCTCTTTCTTAGATCCCCAGTTTCCAACCCTAGGTATCATCCTTGACTCCTTCCTTTCTCTCGCTCCACATATCTAATGTTTCCAAGGTCTGTTGTTTCTAGCTCTGTAATATTTCACACACACACACACACACACACACACACACACACATATATATATATATATATATTTTTTTTTTTTTATCCTGGGACTCCATTCTAGGAGCATAGGGCCACAACCAGTAGGCAGTGGGACACACAGTCGCTCAGGGTCACCCAGCTGGGAAGTGTCTGAGGCCAGATTTGAACCCAGGACCTCCCATCTCTAGGCCTGGCTCTCAATCCACTGAGCTAGCCCAGCTGCCCCTACTTTAGGTTGCAGTTTCTTTAGCAGATGTAGTTTTTACAGGGTGGGGTTGCTAGCCCCACGCCCAACCCTCCTCCTTTTTTCCTCCAGGCTAGGGACCGTCCTTGGCCCAGGAGTGGTAAGGGTGGGCAGTAGGGGTCAAGTGACTTGCCCAAGGTCACATATATATATATATAACCCTCTTCTCTTCTCTGACACTGCTTTAACTTTGGTCAAGGCCCCATCACCTCCTACCTGGACTATTGCAACAACCCAACGAATGATCTCTGCATCAAGTGTTGATAGGTCAAATAAAATGAACACTTCCATCTATACAGTTGAACAGAAAAAGAGGAAATGGAATTTCAGATCTCTATTATGTATAGTTCAATTTTCTTTAAAAATACATACCAGCAAATTAGTCTTTATATTTGATGTCCATTATATATGATATAAATATAATATTGAAATAAATATATAATTTTTGAAGCTGTCTATCTGTTATTCTTTCTGATTTCATTTCGTTCCCTTCCATGCATTTAAAAATGCTTTAATGTCCCTATAATTTTCTTTGCCTTTTATTTTTTGGTCACCCTATCTCTACCCATTCTCTCACCATCCCCAATTTAAAAAAAAGAAAATGAAAAATGAAATCCTTTTAACAAATGTTCACAATCAAACCAGATAAGTTTCCATCTTGCTATTCTGTACCCAGATTCCCCCACCTCTCTGTCAGGAGGTAGGCAGCGTGCTTCATCATCAGTCCTCTGGAGTCACAATCAATCATTGAATTGATCAGAGTTCTTAAGTTTTTCAAAGTTGGAGCAAGATAATTTTCAGAAGAAGAAAAGTCAACTATCAACAAATGCATGAACGAATGTTCCAAATCAATACTAATTAGAGAAATGCAAATTAATTTAACTGTAAGATTTCACTTTATCAGATCAGCAAAGGAAAATGACAAATGTTGGAGGGACTGTGGGAATACATACACACTGATGTATTGTTGTTGGATCTGCGAATTAGCTCAACTTTCTAAAAGAAACAAAAATGGAATTATGTTTTTTTTAAAAAAAGTACAACACACACATACACAAAGTCGTAAGGAATAATGCAGCATAGTGGATGAGGAACTAATCTTCAAGCCAAGAAGACCTGCATTCAAGTTTTGCCTCTGCCACATATTGGCTGTGTGACCTTGGGCAAGTCACTTAACCCCTCAGTGTCCTAGGAAACTCTCTGAGATTACAAGTTATAAAGAAAGTGCTGAGGAGTTTCTTCATCTGGGAGTTCTCTTTATCAATAAAAGCATAGGTCCAGCCCCTATCCCTGGAGGCAGTTAGGTGATACAATGGATAGGGTACTGGACTCAGTCAGGAAGACCTCAGTTTTTATCTGGCCTCAGACACTTACTAGCTAGATGACCCTGGGCAAATCACTTAACCTCTATCTGCCTCAGTTTCTTCAACTGGAAAGTGTGGATTATAATAGTGCCCACTCCTAAGGGTTATTGTAAGAATCAAATGAGATATTTGTAAAGTCCTTAGTATAGTATCTGCCAAATAATAAAGTATTTAAGAAATGCTTCTTTCCTTCTTTTCTTTCTTTCTTTCTTCCTTCCTTCCTTATGAAACCTACAAAAATGTTACTAAAAGTCACTAAAAATATAGGTGAGAGGGGGCAGCTGGGTAGCTCAGTGGAGTGAGAGTCAGGCCTAGAGACAGGAGGTCCTAGGTTCAAACCCGGCCTCAGCCACTTCCCAGCTGTGTGACCCTGGGCAAGTCACTTGACCCCCATGGCCCACCCTTACCAATCTTCCACCTATGAGACAATACACCGAAGTACAAGGGTAAAAAAAAATATGGGTGAGGAATGATATACATCTTCAGACCTGATCTATTTGTTTTGTTTCTGTATACTATGTTATAAGGAAGGAATCTATTGCAGTGAGAGAAGTAACTGGAAAATGGTAGTGATAGAAAGAACATCAAGAAACCACTTTTAAAAAGGATCATATGAACCAGGCTTAGAGATGGAAGGTTCTGGGTTCAAATCTGGCCTCAGACACTTCCTAACTGTGTGACCCTGGACAAGTTCCTTAACCCCCATTGCTTTGCCTTTACCATTCTTCTGCCTTGGAGGTGATACATGGTATTGATTCTAAGATAGAAGGTAAGGGGCAAGAAGAAGAAGGAAGAGGAAGAGGAGGAGGAAAAGGAGGAGGAGGAGAAGGCCATGCCAGACTTCCTAGTTGTGTGATCCTGGGCAAGTCACCTAACCCCTATTACCTAGCTCTTAATACTCTTATGTCTTGGAACCAATACACAATATTGATTCTAAGATGGAAGGGAAATATTAAAAAAAAAGGAACAGCAGAGACACCATCCCTGGCAGGGCTTTGGCTCCCATGAACAAACTCAGAAGAGCATGTGATCAGGAAACTAGTATAAAGCCTGGCAAAGGTGAGAAGATAGAATGACAGGAAGACCAGGTGTTTTGCAAAAAGCCTTAGCCTATTCAAGAGGCTTTTGGCGACAGAAAAGTCCCAGCTGGCCTTCTCTATGCCCTATCTATATCTCTGAGAACAGGAAGGGAGGCTGCCAAGGTCTGTTGCATACCTCTGGGGTGACAGCATTCCCCTCCCTGGCCTCCAAGACTGCTGAGCCAGCTCTAGGAGATACAGGCCAGAATCCAGGAAGGCCCTCGATGGAGCTGGGAGCAGTCTTCCTTCTTAGTGACACTGGCCAGATCCCAATGGCTAGTCCTATGAGATCAGTAGTCCTGAGTCTAGTTAAAATAATTCTGCTTGTCATCCCCCAGTCGATAAATGGGCAAGGGACACCAATAGGCAATTCTCAGATAAAGAAATCAAAAGTATCAATAAGCGCATGAGAAAGTGTTCTAAATCTCTAATAATTAGAGAAATGCAAATCAAAACAACTCTGAGGTATCACCTCACACCTAGCAGATTGGCTAAAATGACAGCAAAGGAGAGTAATGAATGTTGGAGGGGATGTGGCAAAACTGGGACATTAATGCATTGCTGGTGGAGTTGTGAACTGATCCAACCATTCTGGATGGCAATTTGGAACTATGCTCAAAGGGCTTTAAAAGACTGCCTGCCCTTTGATCCAGCCATATCACTGCTAGGTTTGTACCCCAAAGAGATAATAAGGAAAAAGACTTGTACAAAAATATTTATATCCGGGCTCTTTGTGGTGGCAAAAAATTGGAAAATGAGAGAATGTCCTTTGATTGGGGAATGGCTGAACAAATTGTGGTATCTGTTGGTGATGGAATACTTTTGTGCTCAAAGGAATAAAGAACTGGAGGAATTCCATGTGAACTGGAAAGACCTCCAGGAATTGATGCAGAGTGAAAGGAGCAGATCCAAGAGAACATTGTACACAGAGACTGATACACTGTGGCACAATCGAACATAACAGACTTCTCTACTAGCAGCAATGAAAGGATCCAGAGGAAGGCTGAGGGACTTATGAGAAAGAAAACCGGCTACATTCAGAGGAAGAACTGTGGGAGGAGAAACATAGAAGAAAAACAACTGCTTGAACACATGGGCAGTTGGGGATATTATTGGGGATGTAAACACTAAATGATAACTCTAGTCCAACTATTAATAATATAGAATTAGATCTTGATCTAATATGTGTAAAACCCAGTGGAATTGTGCGTCAGCCAAAGAGGGTTAGGGGGAACTGGGGGAGAGGGAAAAGAACATGAAATATGTAACTAGGAGAAAATATTCAAAATAAAATAATTTTAAAAAAGCTTAAAAATTAAATAAAATAATTCTCTTGGCCTTGGGTTGTAAAGAGGAGGAAGAAGGAGGTGGTCTCTGGTGGGCAGGCAGTGGAGGGAAGGAGGAGAAAACTATCCAGACATTTTCTGGATAATCTGTTTAGGAACAGGACACTTCTACATTCTTCCTCTCCAAGAGGTCTCAACTTCTAACCTCCCTATGGAAAACAATACATTCCTGGTCTTGTTTTACATCCAAGACTTGGTTCTGGATCCTATGGCAATGAGGAGAGCTCTCCTTTAAATACTCTTTTATTATACTTTATATCTACTTTCTTTTCTCAATATTTTTCGGTAGTGGAATCTTGCTCAACATTTAAGTTATAAGGAAGAACTCTACTTCCAAAGATTATAAGGGACAAGAGAACATGGCGGAGTGGCAGATCCAAGGAAAGAGAGTTGGAGAGAGAAAGGAGGAAGACCCATCAAGTATATCTTTCATATAAATTGAAGAAGGTAGAATTAACTTTCTCCACTCTTTCTTTCAGAAGAGGTAGGGTGGTATAGTCAGGAGACCTGTGTTCCAATCCTACGATGTCTCAAGGACCAAACAATTCCAGAACTCATGATAAAACATACAAACCACCTCCAGGTGGAGGAATAATGATCTCAAAGAGCAGATTGAGGCATATTTGGGGTGGAACATGGAAATTTACCTTGCTTCACTATATCCAGTTTGTATACCATCATGAACCATGATAGTAACCATCTGGTCCAATGAATTCTTTCATCTGGAGTGTTTGAAAAAGCTCATTTTACCACAAGGAACTGGGATAATAAAATACTATCAATTAATCATTCACTCAACCAAAGAGCACTAATTAAGGGCTTACTATGTGCCAGTGCTGGGAATACAAAAAAGAAAACTCCAAACAGTCCCTGGGAGAGGAATTTGGTTTGGTTTGGGGTGGGGGTTGTATTTCTTGTTTGCTCCCTTCAGTGAGAGATGGGAGGAGAGAGAGAATTTAGAGCTGAAAATAAAATAATTGTTTATTATTTAAAATAATAATATTTAATAACAATCAATAATATTTAATACTAATTTATAATAAAATTCATTAAAAGGGGGCAGCTGGGTAGCTCAGTGGATAGAGAGCCAGGCTTAGAGATGGGAGGTCCTAGGTTCAAATCTGGCCTCTGACACTTCCCAGCTGTGTGACTCTGGGCAAATCATTTAACCCCCATTACCTAGCCCTTACCACTCTTCTGCCTTGGAACCAATACACAGTATTGATTCTAAGGCAGAAGGTAAGGGTTTTTAAAAAAAAATTAAAAGAATTTTCAAAACTTTGACAAAATAATTCCAGTCCCTGGGCTACCTTTTATCTATCTTGTATGTGGTTTGTATATGTCTGTTTCTCTCTGTGAGCTCTTTGAGGGAGTATTTCTTTAAATTTTATTTAATTAATTAATTTAGAATATTTTTCCATGGTTACATGATTCATGTTCTTTCCCTCCCCTCTTCCCCTCCAAACTCTCCCATAGTCAACAAGTAATTCCACTGGGTTTTACTTATGTCATTGATAAAGACCTATTTCCATATTATTAATATTTGCATTTGGATGATCGCTTAGAGTCTACATTCCCAATCATGTCCCCATTGACCCATGTGATCAAACAGTTGTTTTTCTTCTGTGTTTCTGCTCTGAGGGAGTATTTTATTATCCCAATTCTGCAGAGTAAAATGACCTTTTTGGAACACTCCAGATGAAAGAATTCATTGGGCCAGTCTCTCAGTTTCATGATTTCTTCACAGATTTTCTTCATAACCTCACTTTTAATTATAAAACTCAATCTCAATCTTGACATACTAAGTTTGAAGAAAAAACCTTTACTTGTTCCTATTGGTCCCTTTTGCTTAATTGTTCAGTGGTAGGAGGAGAAGTGGGAAGCAACATATAAACAAATAGCTGTGATGTAAAAATTAAAGGCATTAAATTGGGAGAGATTTAATAAAAGAAGCACAGGGGCACAGGAACATTTCAGATAAGAAGAATTGCAACTGTTTGGATTTGACAAGCCAGGGGTAAGTTATATTAGTGCTTTTCCCTGGAAAGTAGTGAGAGCCCTGCTCTGGGCTTGATCTCTGAGTGGCATTTAGTAGAATGACTTCTTTCTTTGAAAGATGGAAAGGAAAATATATCAAGTCAGAGTCATTGATATTTCTCCCTGTACTACTTTGATTTGGATGATTCCATGATCTGAACAACATGGGTATTTTCTTCAATAGTACCTCTCAATCCACTAATACCTTCTTAGCTTATCTGACACTTGTCCATGTCTTCCAAGAAATTCTCTCTGGTGTGTCCACACATTGTGCCAAAGGCCTTGTAATATTATATAGGTGGAGAAGCTGGGTGGCTCAGTGGCTCAGAGTCAGACCTGGAGACAGGAGGTCCTGGGTTTAAATCTGACCTCTGACACTTCCTAGCTTTGTGTCCCTGGGCAAGTCACTTCACTCCCATTGCCTAGCCCTTACCACTCTTCTGCCTTGGAACTGATACTTAAATACTAAGTAAGATCAAGACAGAAGGCAAGGGTTCTAAAAATATAACACAGGAACCAAATGGACACACAGCCCATTCATACATTAGGTCTCACTCTCGCTTCACGTCTGGTCCACCTTCCTTTCCCTAACATCTCTCGGAGGAGATCCTCTCTGCTATTTCTTCTTTGTAAGTTGTCACTGGTAATGTGCTCTAACACAAAACAAAAATAACTCTCTGTTGCTGCATTGTAGAAGCGGGGCCCTGGATTTACAAAGTCTTTGTGAGGGGAAAGTAAGCTCTGGTAGATCTTTCTGTGCTAGAAAGGCTTCTGGTCTTGGCAATAGTGTTAAGTACAGAGCAGATCATCCCTAGTCATGAGGTGAGAAATTCTTTGATTATGGAAAGTTGTGAAATAATCAAAAATACAAAATGGCCCTCAGTTTTGTGTAGCCCCCTTCCAATCCTTCAGTAATATTTGTAGAGTGGTAGAAATGAGGGCAGAGAGAGAGGGACTATGTATGAATCACAGAATTTTTCAACTATCCAGAAATACTAACTTAATTGCTGCTATTCTGAATTAAAGATCCTATGTATTTACATGGCTTGTCCAAGAAGTATTTCTAAGGGGGGAGCTTGGTATTGGTTTTTTGGGAGGCGGGGTGTCCAAATACAACTTCTTCAGTATGAGTAGCTTCTGGTTAGATCCCTTAACATCCCAGTGTGCCAAATAGCTCTGACAATACAAGTTACAAAGCAGGTATAGCTTTGTGTTGCTATAGAGTTTCTTCACTGGGATTCTCTATGCCAAAAAATCACAAGTCTGGACCCTACAAAAAAGTTTTAATAAACCATGTGGTCGCAGGCAATTTGATTGCCTGTGGATCGTTAATAAGGAAGGGCAACAACAGAAAGCAGCAAATTTCTCAGAGGTGGAGTTGGAGCTAGATCTAGAGAGATTTCCCTATGTTAATAATCCTGAGATGCATTTGATAACACTCTAGATCAATGATGGTGAACCTTTTGGAGATGGAATGCCAGGCCCTGCCCCACCCCATCCCCAAGACTGAGTGCCATGCCCCTACCCCCACATGCTGGGTATATTCCCCTGCCCTTACCCCACACAGAAGAGGGAAGAAGCACTTAGTGCCATTAAGCTGCTGGATAGAGGAGTGAGTAAAGTGAGGAATGTCCTCAATGCAGGTGAGGAGGGGGAGGGGAGTGACCCAAGCTCTCCACTCCCCTCTAGCTCTGCCTCCTATGAGCTGCTCACCTTACTCCCAGTGCACTCCCATTAGGCTCCTGGGTGGAGGGGCAAGTGATGTGAAAAAATGTCATTGGGTCTATGGAGAGGGGGAGGGGAGCAGCTTCACCTGAGTTCCCCTGCCTTTCTAGTTATGAACTCTGGGGAGGAGGGGGGAGGGTGGCTGTGTGCCCACAGAGAACGCTCTGTGTGCCATCTCTGGTACCTGTGCCATAGGTTCGCCATCACTGCCCTAGATTTATTGAGCACCTGGGCCAGTGGGAGTTTCTTGGTTAGCTCTTGGAAATCATCAGTTAATGGAACTGAGGTGTGTGTGTGTGTGTGTGTGTGTGTGTGTGTGTGTTAAAAGGGATCTTCTGGTCATGCATCCTGCCTAAAGGAACCATTGGACTGGCAACTGAGGTAGCCCATGACATGGTGGAGAAAATAATAAACTATTCTCCCTTATGGGCTATTTATAAAGTAACACTCAGTCTTTCTGTACACTTATAGAATCCGGTGTGGGCTACTATTGCTATACTGCTATTAAAGCACCTCAAATGTCACCTGGAATACTCACCAAGTTAGCACAAAGCCAAAGATATTCTCCAAAGTACAGAGTCATGAACATTGTAGTTGGTCAGTACATTCTTAATAATAGTATTTATATTAGCACCTACTCTGTGCCAGGCACTGTGCTGGGCACTTTACAGTGATTTCATTTGACCCTCACAACAACCTAAAAGGCAGGTGCTATTATTATTAGCCCCATTTGACAGATGAGGAAGCTGAGACAAACAAAGGTTATGTGACTTGCCCAGGGTCACTCATCTCATAAGTATCTGAGGTGGGATTTGAACTTAAGTCTTCCTAATTTCAGATCCAGCACTCTAGCCAATGTGCCTTCAATCGCCTTGTCAAAATGACTTCTCTGTTCTAGTCCTCCCTGAATTTCTAGTATTAAGTCTTTCACTTTTCAAAATTGCTTTCCTATTCAGAATCTCATTGATCTTCAAGACAACCCTGGTAGGTTGTCGAGGCAGGTATCCCAATCCCCATTTTATAGATGAGGAAATAGATAATAGGAAGAGATGTGACTTGTCCAAGGTCATACTCAAGTTTTCAGGGGCAGAATTAGGACTAAAACCAAGATCATCTGACTCCCAGTCTGTTTACTGGGTTTGTGGTCCTCAGAGGGACGACAAAGCCAGGTTAAGAAGGCTGAGGGAAAAGTTTGTACTTTGATTTCCTCATTCTTTATAAGTGATCTTAAGATTAAAAAAAATTAATTAAATAAAAATTAAAAAAAAAAAACAGATAAAAAAGACTGATTTTGTGAACTCCTTGACCACATCTAGGAGATCAGACATAGCTGATGGGCTTTTGGACTCCAAACTCTTCTCCAAGAGCCTTTAATGGAATGAAGTATATCATTTTAGTTCAACCAATTCCTTAATTTTAGCCATTTCAAAAATAAATCAAGTGTTTGACATGCATTTATTTCCTGACACGAAAGGTCCCTTGAACTGCTCAGCGTGAAAGAATCTAAAAAGGGCAGGAAGTAATCTGGAGGAGTTGGCTCCCTCCCAGAGGCAACTTGTCGCCTGTGTGTTTTATTTTGGGGAAAGAACAGACACCAGACACTGCCGAGGAGCTCAGGGAAGGCGTTTCTCTCTAATGCCCACTCGCCTGGCCACGAATAAAGGAGAGCCCGTGTTGTTGGGCACTCGAGACCCAATTTGAATATAGGAAAGCTCTTTGTCTCAATATGCCACAACAGGATCCAGTTAGAAGAAATCCACGTGCAAGTATTTGAGGCACAAATTGTCATTCAAATGAAACCCACAAAGTTCTTAAAATAGAAATCGCTTTTTCCTCAGCCAACAAGGCACTTAACGAGTAACTGCTCACTGTGGGCACTCCAATTACATGGCACAGGGGAGGAGAGGAACCATGTCACTTTTCCTACTTGACAGCATTTAGTGGAAAGCCCTTTGTTAAGATATATATATATATACACACATATATTATATATTGTATATTTTATATATTTATATATTCGATATTCGATATTTATATATTATATAGTTATATATTCCATATATATTCTATATTTATATTTTATATATTTATATATATTCCATATTTATATATTCTATATCGTATTTATATATATTCTATATTTGTATATATTCTATATTAATATATATTATATATATATTCTTATATATATTCTAATTATAGAAATAGAGGTATCCCAATTCACCTTTGGTGGAAATGTTAATTAGCCCAAGCATTCTGGAAAACAATTTGGAACTATGGGAAGAGAGGGGAAGGGCTAATTTCTTTATACCTTTTGACCCAGAGATCCCCCGAGGAGGTGAAAGACAGAAATAGAGGCTCCACATCCACCCAAATATTCCTGAACAAATTTTGTGGAAATATTCTCAAGAGATGTAGAGGATCTTTTGTGTTGGTAAAGAACTGGTAACAAAATGAGCATGTCCATCGGTTGGGAAATGGTGAAGAAAACACAACTGTTGGTATATGATTACTGGCCCATAAACCACAGTCATGAAAAGGAATTCCAAAAAACTTGGAAAGACTTCTAGGAACTGAGGCAGAGTGAAGTGAGGAGGACTAGGAAAACAGAATAAAAATAGCCTTTTAGTAGTATATTAGTGATTGTATATGTGTCACTGCATTGCATCTTTGCAACCAGGTACTATCATTGTCCCCATTTTACAGATGAGGAACTGAGGCTGACAAGTGACTTGCTCAAGGACACAATTCTAATATGTGTCTGGGGGAAGGTTGCAACTCAGATGTTCTTGACTCTAAGCCCAGTATTCTATCCCTAGGCCAATTAGTTACTTCTTATTCACAAGGCCTTCAAAAATGTAAACAAAAGGGGCAGCTGGGTAGCTCAGTGGACTGAGAGCCAGGCCTAGAGACGGGAGGTCCTGGGTTCAAATCTGGCCTCAGACACTTTCCAGCTGTGTGACCCTGGGCAAGTCACTTGACCCCCATTGCCTAGCCCTTACCACTCTTCTGCCTTGGAACCAAAGCACAGTATTGATTCTAAGAGGGAAGGGAAGGTTTCTTTTTTTAATAATAATAATAATAATAATATTGCAAATACTTCCCAGCTGTGTGACCCTGGGCAAGTCTCTTGACCCGCAATGCCTAGCCCTTACCCCTCTTCTGCCTTGGAGCCAATATACAGTATTGATTCCAAGACAGAAGGTGAGGGTTTAAAAAAAATGTAAACAAAAAGAGTAATCAAATAAAATGAAATATTTTGTCATTGTAAGGACCAACATGAGCCCAGGGAAGATTTCAGTCAGTCATTCAATAAATGTTTATTAAGTACCTACTATGTGTCAGGCAGCTAGGTAGCACAGTGGATAGAATGTGGGGCCCAGAGTCAGGAAGATCTGAGTTCAAATCTGACTTCAGACACTTACTGTGTGACCCTGGACAAGTCACTTCATCCTTTTTTTGCCTCAATTTCCTCATCTGTAAATTGACCAATCATTCCAGTACCCTTGCCAAGAAAACCTCAAAAAGAATCATGAAGAATGGAGCACAGCTAATATGGCAGGAACTGTGTGCTAAGGCTGGAAACACAGAAAAAAGACCAAGGACAATCTTTGCCCTGCAGGAACTCCCAATCTAATGGGGTACATGGCAGGCAAACAACCATGTGCAGACAAGCTATATACAGGACAAGGAGGAAATAATGAACAGAAGGGAGGCACTGGAATGAAGAGGGTTTGGGGAAGGCTTCCTATAGACGGTGGCATTTTCTTTAGGACTTAAAGGAATTCTGGGAGATCAGTAGTCAGAGCAGAGGAGAGAGAACATTCCAGGCAGACGAACAGCCAGAGAAAATGCCCAGAGCCAAGAGAGAGAGGGTCTTGTTGGTGGACCAACCAAGAGACCAGTGTCACTGAGTCAAAGGGTACAGGTTGGGTGGTGAGGTGGAGAAAGACTGGAAAAGTAGGAGGGGGCCAGGAGATTAAGGGCTGGGAATGCCAAGCAGTGTTTTTTGTGTTTGATCCTGGAGGCAATAAGGAGTCGGGGAAGGTTTTTGAGTGTGTGTTGGTGGGGGAGAATTGGGGAGGGGGTTGGAGATGACATGATCAGACCTGTATTTCAGCAAGATCACTTTGAGATTGAAAGGATGGACTGGAGTGAGGAGAGACTGAAGTAGGCAGAGCCACCAGTAGGCTATTGCAGTAGTTGGGGCATGTGGTGATGAAGGTCTGCAGAGTCAGAGAAGAGAAGGGGGCATAGCTAAGAGATGCTGCAAAGGGGAAATTAGCAGGGCTTGGCAATGGATTGGCTATGGGGGAGGGTGCAGGGAAGAGGGATGAGAGGTGGCGAGGAGTTGAGGATGACTCCTACCTGAGAGCCAGAGAGACTGGGAGGACAGGAGATGGAGAGTTTCATGGGGAAAGACAGGAAGTTCCATTTGGGGCATGTTGCCTTTAAGATGTCTACTGGAATGCCAATGGAGATGAGGGGAGAAGTTAGGGCTGGCTAAGTAGAACTGAAAATCATCAGCATAGTGCTGGTCATTAAATCTGGTGAGAAGCTGGTGAGATCACTGAGGGAAGTAGTCTAAGCAGAGAAGAAAAGGGGAGCCTCTGGGGAGAGGCTATGATCTGGAGGAGGAGCCAGCAAAGGAAAGTGAGAAGGAGAAAAGGTAGAAAAAGATAGGGAAAAGGAGAACCAGGAGGGAGAGAAGGCCTTCCAAAGCTAAAGAGGAGACAGTAGCAAGGAGGAGAACATGGGCAGCAGAATCAAAGGCTGTAGAGAGGTCGAGCAGAATGAAGAATCAGAAAAAGCCATTGCATCTGGCAACTATGAGATAATTATACACTTTGGGGAGAATAGTTTTAATGAAATGATCAGTTCAGAAGCTGGACTGTGAAGTGTTAGGAAGCAAGTGAGGAGGGGTGGAGCCAAGATGGTGGAGGAGGTCCAGAGACCCATCTGATTTCTATCAAATTATCCTCTGAAAAGCAATGCTACAACCCCTCGAAATGAATTCTGGGGCAGCATATTCATACCCCACAAAAACACAAGATGAAATACTTTTTTAGCCCAAAACACCTCAGAAGGCTGGCACATGGGATCTAGTGCACCAGGGTGGAGGTGGCGCACAGTGTGCTAGGGCAGGCCCCTTTGAGGCAACAGGCCCTGGGCACAACTAAATCCACAGCCAAGGCTTATAGGATTCTTAGCCACAGATGGTAAGGGGGGGGTGGTCAGACAACTCCTCAGAAGGAGATTATAGGGGTCCCTTTGCTGGCTCATGGTGTGGGACTCTTGCTGCATTGCCCATACACAGAACTAGGTCCTAGTGCTGCAGGCACAGTCACAGAGTGAGGAAGAGCACCAGCATACACCAGCACTTGCAGCCACAGGATAGCAGGGGATCGTGGCCACAGTTCCAAGGGATAAAAGAGTGCTTGGGCTTACTCACAGACCAGACTATAGGATGAGAGAGTATTAAATACATTCACCACAGTTTTAGAGCCCAATTTTAACTGCGTTTTACACTAAAAGAAAAGAAAAGGGCAGGAAAATAAGCAAACAATAAAAAAAGAAACCCAACATAGAAAGTTATTTTGGTGACAGGGAAGAGCAAAGCACAAACTCAGAAGAAGACAACAATAGTCAATAGTTCTGCATCCAGAGCCTCCAAGAAAAATATGAATTGTTTTCAAGTCCAAAAAGAATTAATGGAGGAGCTCAAAAAGAATTTAAAAAATCAAATAAGAGGTAGAAGAAAAATTGGGAAAAGAAATGAGAAAAATCATGAAAAAAGAGTCAGCAGCTTGGTATAGAAGGTACCAAAAATATTGAAAAAATTATTACCTTAAAAAACGGAATAGGCCAATTGGCGAAAGAGGCACAAGCATCCAAAGAAAAGAAGAACTCTTCAAAAAGCAGAATTGGCCAAATGAAAAAAAATACAAAAATGCACTGAAGAGAAAAACTTCTTGAAAGAATTGGCCCACTGGAAAAAGAGGTGCAAAAACTCACTCAAGAAAATCATGTTTTACTTGTACAAAAATATTTATAGCTGTGCTCTTTGTGGTAGCAAAAAACTGGAAAACGAGGGTATGTCTGTCAATTGAGGAATGACTGAACAAATTGTGGTATATGCTGGTGATGGAATACAATTATGCTCAAAGTAATAATAAACTGGAGGAATTCCATGTGAACTGGAAAGACCTCCAGGAACTGATGCAGAGTGAAAGGAGCAGATCCAGGAGAACATTGTACACAGAGACTGATACACTGTGGTACAATCGAACATAACAGACTTCTGTACTAGCAGCAATGCAATGACCCAGGACAATTCTGAGGGATTTATGGAGAAGAACGCTACCCATATTCAGAGGAAGAACTACAGGAGTGGAAACACAGAAGAAAAACAACTGTTTGAACATATGGGTTGATGCAGACATGATTTGGGAAGTAAACTCTAAATGACCACCCTAGTACGACTATCAATAATATGGAAATAGGTCTTTATAGATGACACATGAAGAAACCAGTGGAAATGAGCATTGGCTACAGAGGAGAAGGGCTTGTGGAGGGGGGGGGTAAGAACATGAATCGTGTAACCATGGAAATTTTTTTTCTAAAAAATGAGGAAAAAAAAGAAAATTATGTTTTAAAAATTAGATTGGTCAAGTGGAACCTAATAACTCCATGAGACATCAAAAAACAACCAAAGTCAAAAGAATAAAAAGACAGAAGAAAATGAGAAATATTCCATGGGAAAACAACTGAACTGGAAAACAAATCTAGGAGAAATAACTTAAGAATGATTGGACTACCTGAAAGCCACGATCAAAAAAAGAGCTTAGACATCAACTTTCAAGAATCATCAGAGAAAACTTCCCTGATATTCTAGAACCAGAGAGTAAAATAGAAATGTAAAGAATCCACAAATTACTTCCTGAAAGAGATCCCCAGAGGATAACTCCCAGGAGTATTAAAGTAAAATTCCAAACCTCCCAGGTCAAGGACAAAATATTGCAAGCAGCCAAAAAGAAACAATTCAAATATCATGGAGCCACAGTTGGGATTAACACAGGACTTAGCAGCTTCTACATTAAAGGATCAGAGGGCTTGGAATATGATATTCCAGAGGGCAAAAGAGCTAGGACTTCAACCAAGAATAAACAAAACAGCATAATCTCAGAAGAATAAAAGGATTTTCAATGAAATAGAGGACTTTCAAACATTCTTGATGAAAAGACCAGAGCTGAGTGGAAAATTTGACTCTCAAATACAAGATTCAAGAGAAGTATAAAAAAGTAAATGGGAAATAGAATCAAGACAGTCAATAAGGTTAAATTGTGTACATGGCTACATGGGGAGATGATTCTTGTAACACCAAAGAACTTTGTCATATGATGGGATGATATAAATATGATGGGATGATATAAAAAAATAAAATAAAAGTAAGGCATGAGAAAGAGGAATGCATTGGGAGGAGGAGGAAGGGAAAAATAGAAGGGGGTAAATTATTGCACATAAAAGAAGCATGAAAGAACATTCACATTGGAGGGGAAGGTGAGGTGGGGAGGAAAGCCTGGGAACCTTACTCATCAGAAATGACTCAATGAGGGAAGAACATACACGGTCGACTGGGTATAGAAAGCTATCTTACCCTATAGGTAAATAGGAGGAAGAGGAGTTAAAAGAAAGGAAATGAGGCTGATAGTAAAGAGGGAAAATTGAGGGACAGAAACTAAACAGAGGTAAATAGAATGGAAAGTAATACACAGTAATTATAATGGTGCATTTTTTATAAGTCTCTTTAATAAAGGTCTTATTTCTCAAATACATAAAAAATGACTTGAATATATAAGAATGTTTGATTTTGATAAATGGTCAAACGATACGAATAGGCAGCTCTCAAAGAAAGTAATTAACATTCTCTGTAGTCATGCAAAATATGCTCTAAATCACTAATTAGAGAAATGCAAATTAAAACAACTCTGGGGTACCACTTCATACTTGTCAGATTGGCTATTATGACAGAAAAGGAAAATGACAAAATTTTGAGGGGATGTGGGAAAGCTGGGACTCCAAGTCGTGAACCGATTCAATCATTGAGGGGAGCAATTTGGACCTATGCCCAAAGGGCTATAAAACAGTACATAATCTTTGTCCCAGCAATACCATTACTAGGTTTGTATCCCAAAGAGATAAAAATCAAAAAGGGGAAGGGCCTATTTGTACAAAAATTCTAAAGCTGCTCTTTTTAGAAGGGCAAAGATTTGGAAAGTGAGGGAATACCCATCAATTTGAGAATAGCTGGGAGTAAATTATAGTATATGATTGTAATGGAATACTATTGTGCTGTAAGATGATAAATCAGAGGAGCTCAGAAAAGCCTGGAAAGACTTACCTGAATTGAAGCAGAGTGAAGTAAGCAGAACCAGGAGAGCACTGTATAGTGACAGGAATACTGTACAATACACAACTAGGAATAACAGCTATCAGCAATGCAATGATTCAAAACTATCCCAAAGGATTCATGATAAAAAATACCATCTACTTCCAGAAAAAACAAGCTGAGTTTGAATCTAGACCAAAGCAAACTTTTTTCATTTCCTTAATTTTTTTCTATTTGTATACTTCCACAAAGGAATTAATATGTGAAAATGTTTTACATGATCGCACATGTAAAATCTATATGATATTGTTTACCACTTAAGGAGGATGGGGGGCTCAGGGGAGGGAAGAAGGTAAGGAAGCAGAGAATTCAAGACTCAATATTCTTTGAAAATTGTTGGAAACTATTTTTACATGTAATTGGGGAAAAATAAAATAAAATTTAATACCAAAAAACTAAAAAATAAAATTCCACTCCTGATACATAAAAAAGAAGTGAGTGAGAAATGAGGGCAGCTATGTGGCTGAGTGGATTGAGAGCCAGGCCTGGAGACGGGAGGTCCTGGGAATAAATCTGGCTTCAGATACTTCCTAGCTGTGTGACTCAGTATTGATTCTAAGACAGAAGGTATGGGTTTTAAAAAATAATAGAAAACTATTTGCTGCTATGCCTTTTTAGACATATTTTTTCTGAGGGTTGGATAGCTATATCTCAAAATTATATTAATTGTTAATTATTTTTATGATTAAAAAAATTCATGATATCATTACCTACTACTTGTTTGGGTCTGCATCTTTTGCTTGTGTTCCATATTAATTGGTTTTTTTAGACCCAACCTTCTGCCTTACTAAGTATCCATTCCAAGGCAGAAGGGCAGTAAGGGCTATTCATTTGGGGTTAAGTGACTTGCCCAGGGTCACACAGCTAGGAAGTGTCTGGGTCAGATTTGAACCCAGGACCTCTCATCTCCAGTCCTGGCACAATATCCACTGAACTTTATAGCTGCCCCATATTGATTGCTTTTTAAAAAAAATCATTATGATCTGTAAAGAATGTGCTTAGCACCTCTGTTTTCTTGCATTGATTTGTGATTTCGGATATTCCATTTCTGTAAAGATATTTTTTTAAGGCAACAAGCATTTATTTATTTTTAATTTTTATTTTGAATATTTTCCCATAGTTACATGTTTCATGTTCTTTCCTTTCCCCCAAACCCCCCTAACCCCCTTTAGCCGACACACAATTCCACTGAGTTTTTCTGTAAAGGTATTTTGTGAAGCTGACCAGTAAAGAAACAGAGTACTAACATGGCAATTGTGCTAGATTTGGAATTAGGTCTGAGTTCTAGTTTGGTTACTTATTTATTAACTGTGTAACCTCTGATGAATTATACAACCTATCTGGGACCTGGACTAACCTATGTTTCTCACGTTTTTTGAAAAACGCCCTTACTAGGTCCTCTCATCCCTGCTACCTATCTTCCAAGTCATGTCCATTAAATGTGGGTGTTTCCCAAAGCTCTGTCCTGAGCCCTTCTCTCTTCTCCTTCTATATTATCTCCCTTGTTGATATCGTTGACTCTTATGGGTTCATTTATTGTCTCTCTAGACCAGTGATTCCCAAAGTGGGTGCCACCGCCCCCTAGTGAGTGCTGCAGCGATTCAAGAAAGCGGTGATGGCCACAGGTGCATTTGGGAGCGGTGAATAACTGTAGGGGGGTGGTGATGGTATGTGACAGGGGGTGCTAAGTAATATTTTTTCTGGAAAGGGGGCGGGAGGCCAAAAAAGTTTGGGAACCACTGCTTTAGACAGATGAATCCCAGATCTATGTATCTCGTCCTAGAGTCTCTCCTGAACCCCAATCCCCTATCACCTAGATGTCCTAAAAGCATCTCAAAACTCAATCTGTCCAAAACAGAGCTTATTTATTTCCCCTCCCCCAAAATCTTTCTTTTTTCGCAACTATCCTCTTACTGTCAAGGGTACCACCATTCTTACTGCCATCTAGGCTCAAAACCTTGGTGTATTCCTGTACTACTCTCTTACACACTGCCTGCATATCCAATCTGTTGACAAATCACATCTGTCATCATCCAAGATTCAGCTCAAATAAATGCTTGTTGGCTGACTAGCTAATTTTTTTTTAAAATTTCTTCTCCAAGAGCTCTGATTTCCACCTTAATTTCATCCTCATAGGATCAGAGACTTAGAGTTGGAAGGTACCTCAGAGGTCATCTAGTCCAAATTCTACATTTTGTATCTGATGAAACCAAGACCAAAAGAGGTTAGTGACTTGCCTAAGGTCACACATGTAGTAAGTAGAAGATCTAGGATTTGAACCCATGTCTTATGATTCCAAATCCAGTATTCTTTTCACTGTACTATTTTTCTTTTCTTTTAATTTAAATTTAATTTAATTTTAAAATGATTTTTCTTTTGAATAAATCTTTTCCTTTTTGCCCTTGTTCCATTCCTTTTGGAAACCCTGTATCTTGCTCCCTTTTTTGTTGGGTGGTTTTTCATCACTTTCTATAACCATGAAACATTTTTTCATTATGTTTTGTCTCTTTTTTAAAGTTAAGGTTTAAATTTTGAATTTTTTGTCATTCTGAAGTTGAAAAACATTAACGTACACAAAGACTTCCATATTCAAAGAAAGAAAAAAAGATTGTATTTTTTAATTTTTATTTATTTATTTTTTAGATTATTTTTCCATGTTTACATGATTCATTTTCTTTCCCTCCCCCTTCCCAGAGATGACAAGCAATTCCACTTGGTCATACAAATGTTGTCATTTCATATCAATTTCCATAGAGCGACTTTTTTTCCAAAGCCTAGATCCTAAATCATATCCCCATATATACATGTGATGTGATGTCATATGTTTTCCTTTTGCATTTCTACTCCCATAATTCTTTCTCTCAATGTGGATGGCATTCTTTTACATAAGTCCTTCAGGGGGTGTCCTGGATTGTTGCATTGCTACTAGTAGCAAAGTCCATTACACTGTATTGTTCCACAATGTTTTGCTTTCTGTGTACAACATTCTTCTGGTTCTGCTCCTTTCACTCTGCATCAGTTCATTGAGGTTCTCCTGATTCATATGGAAAGCCTCCAATCATCAATATAGCACAATAAAATTTCATCACCATCAGATACTACAATTTGTTCAGCCATTCCCCAATCGAAGGGCATCCCCTCGTTTTCCAATTTTTTTTGCCACCACAAAGAGCGCGGCTATGAATATTTTTGTACAATTATTTTTCCTTATTATCTAAAAGATTGTATTTAAAACCATGAATCAATATTATAAACAGCTGGCTTTGGTTTAAAATGTACATAATAAATTCAATGCATTAGTTTCTAATGCTATCCTGCTTTTTTAGGTCTTCCTCTGAACTTCTATTCTCTTTTACACATTTTAAAAAATGTTTCATTGATACTCTTCTCTTGATACTAGTCCTCCCTAAACAGCCCATACAACCCCACTGTTATATAGTATCAGATGTTGGTCTAAGCCTAATTTCTGCCAGACAACTTTCTAGTTTTTCTGGAAGATTTTGTCAAATAGTATTTACCTGTGGCTGGGGTCTTTTGTTCTTTGCTTTCTCTCTCATTGGTCCAGGTAACAAAACTATATTTGTTTCATAGAAAGAATTTCGTAGGATTTTTTATTTTCTTGTTTTTCATTAATAATTTGTTAAACACTGGAATGAACTGTTTTTGGAATGACTGATAAAATGCATTCATTAATCCATCTGATCTAGGCCTTTTGTTCTTTGGGAACTCATTTATGATTGTTCGGTTTCTTTCGCTGAGATCAACTTACTTAAATTCTTCATTTCTTGTTCTATAAATTTGGTCATTTTATATTTTTTTAGATTTATTTCGAACTTTGGTCTTGTTTCCTGTGTGTTTAATCATTTTTTCTTCTGTTTTTATGGATTGCACCCTTGGTTTTTCTGTTTAATTCCAACATTCCTGGCATTCATGCTTATCTTACCCTTTCTTCCCTGATCTTTTAAGTGTTATTTCAAATCTTTACACTGTTTGGTCTCTTCTCCATCAGCTTCTGCACAATTTTTTCCTCTCCAGACCACCAGGATTAGAAGACATCAAAGCCATTCTTGCATTGATAGGGGCTGGGAAGTGGGTGAGTCTGGATGTATCCCTGCCACATGGAAACTTAATGAGAAAAAGATGGTATGCAGATGGGTTTTACTCCCTAGTTTCCTCAGAATGGAAAGCTCTCTCTCTCTCTCTCTCTCTCTCTCTCTCTCTCTCTCTCTCTCTCTCTCTCTCTCTCTTTCTCTCTCTCTCTCTCTCTCTCTCTCTCTCTCTCTCTCTCTCTCTCTCTACCAGGTTTTGTATTGTTTATTTCTCTCCTGCTATGCTCTTGTTTTTATTTTAAACCCTTACCTTCTGTCTTCGAATCAATACTAAGAATAGATTCCAAGACAGAAGAGTGGTAAGGGCTGGGCAATGGGGGTTAAATGACCAGTTCAGGATCACACAGCTAGGATGTGTCCGAGGTCACATTTGAACCTAGGACTTCCCATCTCCATACTTGGCTCTCTATCCACTGAACCACCTAGCTGTCCCATTCTTGTTGAGGGGATTCTAATAGGGTCACTGTAAAGACTGAAGAGGACAGATGCTACCACAGTCAACTCTTGAAACACAAGCCTCTCAGAATTGGTTGTAATGGGTTCAAAATATGTTGTGGTGGTGAATTGGAGGTGCTTAGGGGAAGTGAATCCTTTATATAGCTCAATCCTCTGCTACTATTTCAAAGGACCTTTCATTATGAATAGATTTCCCCCATCTTTTCCTCTTCCCAATTTAATTACTTTCCATCTGGCACTTTTCTTATTGTTTTGATGTGGTGGAATTATGGGAGTTATGCTAACAGTCACTTATTCCACCAGTCATATGTTGTCAAGGTCTTTCTGAATCCAATTTTTGCCATCTAGCATGTTAGTTGTCTTTCCAATTTTGTCTCATCTGCCTATTTTTATAACTATAAATGGTGAGTGACTGAAAGAAGCACTTAAGCAGCTCTTACTATGTGCAAAGCATTATGAATGCAAATAGAAAAGCAATACAGGGGACAGTTAAGCAGCTCAGTGGATTGAGAGCCACACCTGGAAACTGGAGGTTCTCTGTAGCAATCCAGGTATACATTAATTGTGATATTATTTTAAGAAGTATTCAAACACTTAACTCTTATACTGCTAATGATTGATCCCTGCAATCTTGAGTCAAATTGAATGTTGACCTTGCCAAATCCCTAGCCCTTCCCTAAGGCTACACCCCAGAAGAGAGTCAGTTATCTCAGTCTCCTGACTTTTCCTTCAATGATCAATTAACATAGGTATCAAACATCAGTAGATGCCTTAGGCCATATCCACCCTGGATCCTGATCTTAGTTCTACTTATTGTTTTAGGCAGTTTGCATTTTATGATGATTACCTCATAATGTTAATGTATCAGGCCACCAGCCTCTCCCCTTCCCCCCATACTGTTGTAACCCCAATAAAAGTGACAAGACATCAGTTGGCAAGAGAGCTCTTGACCATCAGAGCTCCTAACCATGAAGCTCTTGACCATCAGAGCTTACTCGCTGTCTGTCTACCTTATGCCAAAACTTTCTGTGTCTGTGTATCTTTATTCTCACCTTATGTTCTCTTTTCATTAGTCCTTAACCCGTAACCCATTTTCACTCAGTCCTTGGTTCCCCTTTCTGAGTGTCCAACCCACTAGGAATCTTCGTGAAGCTGCTGGACGGCTTCATCCTCGGTTCAAATATGGCCTCTGACGCTTCCCAGCTGTGTGACCCTGGACACATCACATTCTTTTAAACAATTAACTAATAAGGATATTTAGCAAGATAATACCAAAAACAGAAGACTGAGGTACTCCACTGGTGACCTTCCATGTTGTTGTTCAGTCATTTCAGTTGTATCTGACTCTTTTTGATCCCATTTGGGGTTTTCTTGGCAAAGATAAAGGAGTGGTTTGCCTTTTCCTTCTCCAGTTCATTTGACAGATGAGGAAACTGAGACAAACAGGATAAAGTGACTTTCCCAGGGTCACATAGCTAGTAAAGTCTGCAGTCAGATTTGAACTCAGTAAGATGAGTCTTCTTGACTCCAGGTCCTACATTCTATCCCCTGAAGCACCACCTAGCTACCCCTCTTCCAGGCTAACATGGCACCATTAATGATCATTCTGTAGTCCATTTCTCTCCATCTTTACTACAAGAATAACATGGCAAACTTTCTTATCAAATGCTTTGTTAAAATCAAGGTAAAAGAGAACTATCAGATTCCTTTATCTTGTAACTGTATTGAAAATGAAAACAAGGTTGTTCTGGCATGACCTGACCTTGGTGAAACCATATGAATGATTTTTTTCTTCTTTTACTAGCTACTCACTAACTAGATCTCTAATCATATATTCTAAAATTCTGCCAGATAGTGAAGTCAAACTCATTGGTCTAGAGCAGTGGTTCCCAAACTTCCCAAACCTACAGCTCCCTTTCCAGAAAAAATATTACTTAACCTCCTGGAAATGAATTTTTTAAAAATTTTAATAGCAATTGATAGGAAAGATAAACGCACCTGTGGCCATCACCGCTTTCCTGGATCGCTGCAGCACCCACCAGGGGGCGGTAGCGCCCACTTTGTGAATCACTGGTCTAGAGTTTGCAGATGTCATGCTCCTTTCTGTTTTGAAAATTGGGACACGTGCCCTCCTCCAATTTCACAAGAACGCTCTCATTTTCCACTTTATTTCAAAAAACAACACCTCAGTGATAGTGGCTCAGCCAACAACTGTTGGCTCTTTCAGTCTCTGAAGATATGGTTCATCAGGGCCAGGAGACTTGAAGTCATCAAGGGTATCTAGGGATTCCCTTATTTTCCTTATCTTAGCCTCCAACTTCCTAGTGCCCATGTATGTTCTATCTTTCTCAGTCCTAAGGTCATTTTCCTTGGCAGAGAAAATGAAGCAAAACCCAAACTGAGCAACTATGTTTTCTCTCTGTTGTCAGCTCTCATTGAACCATTCTCCTATCCCTTCTTTAATTCCCCAATATTGCTTCATACACATTTTAATTGTGCTTAGCTTTTCTCACAGTGGATATGGCATGGATGAGAAGGAGCCATCAACTAAGAGGAGAATCAAGAGAGTCACAAGAAACCCAGAGACAGACTACCTAAGATGGTGATGGCAAACCTGTGACATGCGTGTCAGCACTGACACATGTAGCCATTTTTGATGACATGGCAGCCGCATACAGAGGAGTATGGGGCCGCATGCTGAGGCTGAAACATTTGCTGTAGTGTAGTGTAGACACTCTGTACACTATAGATGACAATTCTACCTATATTCATTTACCTATTTTGGTTTATTAAATATAGTTATATATTACAATTATACATTTTTGTTACTTAAACTATAAATATTGTGAAATTATGATTTTTTTCTTGAAGTGCATACGACTTGAATTATGCTCATCTTTTTGGCAAATTTTGACACGCCTAACTCAAAAGGTTGCCCATCACTGAGCTAAGAGGAGAAGGTGGTAAATGGTGTCCTATGTAACAGAGAGGTCAGAAAGAGTGAGGATAGAGAAGAGACAATTAGATTTGGCATGTAAGAGGTCGGTAGTAACTTTGGAGGGGACAGTTTCAGTTGCATGATGCTGTTTGAAGCCAAATTGCAGAGAATTTAGAAAAGAGTAAGAGGAGAAGCTGAGACATGGATTGCACAGGATGTTCTAAAGGGAAAGGAGAGCTATAGGACAGTAACTGATGGGCATGGTAGAATCTGGTGACAACTTTTTCTTTTAAGGATAGGTGTGGCTTGGGATATGTTTGTAGGAAACATGAAAGGGATAAATAGAAGTTGAAGACTGAGTGGGAATGACGATGGGGGCTATCTGCTAAAGAAGAAGCAAGAGGATGGGACCAAGAGTACATAGAGAGGGGTTGACTTTGACAAGCAGAAGGGTATCCTCATTATTAAAGAGTGGAATAAAGGAGGAGATAGTGGGAGATGACGTCAGAGGGATATGAGACAAGGAGATGATAAAGGGGAACTATTGTTTACTTTTTTTTCAATGAAGCCTGAGATGAGATGAGGTCGTCAGTTGAGAGCTACAGGGGTGGGGGGGGGGGGCTTGAGGAGAGAAGAAAAAGTTTGAAATAGCTCTTGTGCTGAGTGGGATAGAGATTTTGCAATAAACACTCCATAAACCCAAAATCCAAAATGGAATATAATGAATTCCAAAATCAATATGTTTTGCATACAAAAAAAACACTTCATTCACTGACGTCAACTAGCAAAAAATTTGTAGAGCTGGTTACAGTGTTGATTAAGTCAGCATGGTTTCATGTCTTCCGATCATGTTCAATTGCTTCTGGATAGGAAAGAAGGAGGCAGATGGCAGGAGCCATCAAGAGTTGGGATTTGACGAAGTAAAATCTACAAGAGGATAAAGGAGCAAGGAGCTCAAGAGTAGAAGAGTGTGGAGTTGAATTGGTTCACCATGCAGTCAAGATTGGGGAAAGAGGAGAGCAAGGGGATGGAGGGAATGACCAAGAAGAGGTTTAGCAAGAATGAGACATTTGAACAGGTGGAAAGACAAGAGACCATAATCAGATAAAGGAATTTCAGAGCCCATGGACCCCAAAGCAGAAGACTTGTGGGTGACAGCAAGATCAAGGATGTGACCACCCACGTGTGTTTCTGGGAAAGCGTGGAGGAGGAGAAGGAGGTCATGATTGCCGAGAAGATTGAGGAACTGGAAAGTCGGAGGATTCGAGGGAATATTCACACGTATGTTGAAGACTGAGGAAAGGAGATAGGTGAGGAAGAATGTGAGTCAAGTATTGAGCTCGCTGAGAAGGGAAGCAGAATGTCTGGGTTTGGGTGGGGGCAAGGGGTCAAGAGTATAGTCACCAGGACCAGGATCAATGGTAATTTCAATAGTGTGGACTTCAAATGAGAAATCTCTAAGTGATCGTGATGCAAGGAGAGTCTGGAAGTGGTGACAAGGAGCCAGAAGAGTTTGGATTGTCCCCCACCCCCACCCCCATCAGTGGGTCGGATGTGAGTGTAAGTGCATCCAGTGCTGGAAAGGGTATTGAAGGAAATGGGAAGTGTCACCAGGAGGAAACTGTGACTGTTGTGGGATGGAAGTCTTGGCTTTAGTAGCTTTCTCCCTCTAGAGTTCTCTCCATTCCTGTTTTTCTCCTCTCCCCTTTCTTTCCCCTTCTCTTTTCCTCACTTTCCGCTTTTCCCTCACTCTCTCCTTCTCTCCTCCTTCACTTTGCCCCTCAGTTTCCCCTTCTTCCTCCCTCTCTCTCCTTTCCCCTCACTTTCTCCTCCCTCACTCTTCCCCTCATTTTCGCCTTCTCCCCTCTCTCCTTATTCTCCTCCGCCTCCTCTTCTTTCCCCTCCTGTCCCGGTGGCCAGACAGGTTGCTAGGTCCAGGGAAAAGAAGGGCGAGGTGGCGGAGGGATATGGGGGTGGGAGGAGAGACAAGCCCGAGGGACCGGCCGGCGGGGGAAAAGTTTGCTTGTACGCGCGAGCCGGCTATCACGGAGCAGCGGGAGTGCCGGCCGAGCTCCCGGGGCTGGGGGCGCTCGGAGAGGCCCGGGCAGCCGGGACCCCGAGATGAAGGCGGCCGCCGCGGGGACCGCCGCCGGCTTGCTCTGCTTCCTGGGCCTGAGCCAGTGGGGCTGGCCCGCCGATGCGGCCGTAAGTCCTTGCCGCTGGGACCGAGGGGTCTGGAGGGGGGCGTGATTGAGGGCCCTCTCCCCCATCGGCCCATCTGGAGGGGCGCGGGGATGCGCTGAGGGGGGCCGGGGGGCTCTACCTTCGCCTGGACCAG
>NC_058136.1:65866450-65939384 GCF_016433145.1 Gracilinanus agilis | reverse complement strand
GGGGGGGGGGGGGGGGGGGGGGGGGGGCTTGTTTTTTCTCATCAGTGAGAATAAACACGAAGCCCGCAGGGCTACTGGAATGGGGCTAGGCAAGTAGCTTGGTGCTGGGGAAGGAGACTTGAACTTCCAGCCCGTGGGAACTTGGCCAAAACCCTGCCCCCTCCCTGGGTCTCAGTTTCCTCCGTTGTATAACGAAGGAATTGGATTAGGTGCCCTTTGAGACCCCTTCCTGCTTGAGATCTGGGAGCCTTTGGGTGACCCCGGACAAGCCACTTCATCTCCCTGGGCCTCAGTTTCCCTGCTGTATTATGAGATGGGCTTCAACTAAATGACTTCTAAGGTTACTTTCAGTTCTCAGGTCTAGTATCCTCTTGTGACCTTTGACAGATTATGTTACCCCCTTTGTGCCTCAGTTTCCTCATCTGTAGAATGAGAAAATTAGACTAGATGACTTTGAGGGCCCTTCCATTTCTCTCTCCAGGATCTTATAGGTGCCCTTGACTGGGCACTTTCCCTCCCTTTGACTCAGTTTCTTCCTCTGTAAAACAAGGGACTGAATTTGATGGCCTCTGAGATTCCTTTCAACTCCAGATCCATCTCGAGTCTTGCCATCTCCGACTGTGCCAGTTAAGATGGAATGGTTTTGTCTGGGGGCAAAAAGCCCCTCTGGGGAGAGGGAAGATGAATGTTTTGGCCTGTAAGAGCCAGTCAGTACAGTTATCTGTGAGTCTAAGAGACTTTTTATCTAGAATTGCTTTAAAAAAATAATCCTAGTGCTCTCCCCGCAACTTGCCTGAAACTTTATCATCAGAGCAGCCCAGAGTTCTCATGGCCTTCCTTCTAAAGCTGGAAAGCTCTAGTTACACACATTTTCATTTTGCTTACAGGCCTTTGAGAACCAGGCTAGCTAAGTTGGGACGGGCTCCTCTCCAGTAGGTGGGCCGCCCTGGGTCGAATTTTCAAGCACAAAAACTCATGACCTGGATCAATTGCCTTGGATGCAAGGGGATGGGCTCTGCTTCAGTCTAGCTGCAAGCACCTAAAGTATCAGTCAAGATCACTGGAACTCAGAAGCACTGAGGTTATCCCACTGGAGCTGGCTGGCTTGAGGCCAGGTCTCTGGCATTCAGGGAATGCAGACTACCTTTGAATATTAACCAAAACAGAATGTAAGAGATCTGCTCCCCAAAGTAGAGGGGGAAATCCTGCAAAGGAAGCCAGGAGGACATTCAGGAGAATCTAGCTTTTTTCCCCTTGAAATTATGAGTTGACACTACCTCCCCTTTATTAGCCTGTATAATTAAGGGTTGTCAACTGCTTTTAAGAATCTTTAAGATGATTTATTTGTATCAAGGAAGGGAGCTCAAAAGACCAACTCCTTCATTTTACCAGGGAAGAAATTGACACCCAGGGAGGGGAAGGAATTTGCCCAAGGCCACCCATAGGCTCCTAGATCTAGAGTAGAAATGGACCCCACAGGTCATTTAATCCAACTCTCATTTTATAAAGGGGGAAACTGAGACTAAGGGAGGGGAAGGGATTTGCCCAGAGTCACTCATAGGCTCCCATATCTAGAGCAGAAAGGGACCCCCAGAGGTCATGTAATCCAATTCTCATTTTACAAAGGAGGTAACTGAGGCCCACAGAGAGGAAGGGTCTTGCCCAAAGGGACCCCAAAGAAATGTAATCCAATTGATTTTACAAAGGAGGAAACTGAGACCCAAGGAGGGAAAGGGACTTGCCCAAAATCATCCATAGGCTCCTAGACCAAGAGCAGAAAGGAACCCCAGAGGTCATGTAATCCAACTCTCATTTTACAGCAGAGGAAACTGAGGCCCAATGAGGGGAAGGGACTTGCCTAAAGTCACACAGGGAATAAGCAGTAGAAACAGAATTCCACCACAGATCCTGGAACTCCAGTACTCTTTCTTCTGCACACATGCTGCCTATCATCAAAGGACCACAGACCTTCCAGTACTCTTTCAGCTGTACTGTTGGCCATAGCCATAAAGAAGCATCTTTTGCTTGCCTGCTTTTGAATTGATAACGGCTTTAGCAAAGTGCTGGATAAATAGAGTTTATACAGATTTTTTTCTTTCCAATTTTTCCTGAAACAAGGTACCTACTTAGACTGCATTTCCCTTGCCATGCCTAAAGGTTGGAATAATTGTAGAACAAAATAAATATTTGCATTTAGGAGGAGTTTTCACTAAGTGTTCCCTCTTGTCCTAATAAGTAAGAGATAAGAGAGTAAGCTTTTTTTTTAGGCTGGGAAGGTTCCTTTGAGGGATCCATGTGCAAGTGTGCTGTCACTTTTTATTTTTCAAACTCTTGCCTTCTGTCTTAGAATCAGTACTGTGTACTGGTCCCAAAGCAGAAGAGAGGTGAGGGCTAGACATTGTGGAGTGTACAGCTAGGAAGTATCTGAGGGCAGGTTGGAACCTCTTGTCTCCAGGCCTGGCTCTTAATGCACTGAGCCATCTAGCTGCCCCCAGAATGTGCTGTTCTGATGGCTTTGACCTATTCAGCAGAACACATGCTTTCAGTGGATTTTTCCATTTGTGGAGGATGGAAATCAAAGACTTTTCCACACTCTTCATCTGATCCCTCTTGAGACCAATGGCATGAACTACCCAGAGTTCAGAGATGCAGCCTGAGGCTATCGACCTGTTTTATTCTCTTGAGTTAACTGGTCCATGGCAGGGAGAGAGAAAGAGAGGGAGAGTCTAGATTACTATGTTACTTGAAGAGTAAGGGCTATAGTCTAGTGCAGTGATGGCAAACCTTTTAGAGACCTTAGAGACTGAGTGCCCAAACTGCAACCCTCACACCACATGTGAACCCTGCCCCTTACCCCAGACAGGGCAGGGAGGAAGTTCTCCCATTGGGCTGCTGGGCAGAGGGGAGGGCCACGTGAGAAACGTCCTCAGGCGTGTGTGGAGAGAGGGAGGGGAGCAGCCCCCTCTAGCACATTTTGGCACATGTGCCATAGGTTCACCAATATGGGCCTAGTATTTCCTTGCATCACCAACATAGCACCTTACCTATCAGCTTGCAATGAGCAGGCACTTAATACATATTTACTGAATGACTGGACAGATGGGAAACCTGAAGAAGGCTAGGTAGGGTATGGAAAAGTTATAGGGGGAGGATTTGGGGAGTTGGTTCTGGGGAAGGGAGAGCATTGGTTCAGAAATGGAGAGACTGAAGGGACTTAAGATGTGATCTTATCCCATCACCCAGATAATAGTGGTGGATACTAGAGGGGTAGATAAAGGGGAAAAGTTGAAATATGGAAACACTTGGAATAAAGTTGCAATAGAGAAAAAATATGAGGAGACAAGAAAATGATTATAGGAAAAGACAGAAAAATCCAGTCCAGGTAGGATCAGTTTACCCATATATATTTGGTCAAAACTAGTTTTTGCTTACTAGACAGGATGAAGCTTATATTCTCAATCTTAATTATCTCAATTTTAGAAGCTACCCTGGGGCAGAGAATATGATAGCATTTCTAGAATTGTCAGGATAAAGGAATAAGGAAAAAGGCTTGGAAAAATACATTACAGAGCCCTACTAGAAATAAAATAATACAATATTAAGAATAAATCTCACACGGAAGGTCCTAGGTTCAAATCTGGCCTCAGATACTTCCCGGCTGTGTGACCCTGGGCAAGTCACTTGACCCCCATTGCCTACCCTTACCACTCTTCTAACTAGGAGCCAATACACAGAAGTTAAGGGTTTAAAATTAAAAAAAAGAATAAATCTCACACAAAAATATTTTGATTTACTTATGGGCAAATGTGGGTTTTAGTACATTGAATATTAAATCTAATTCTTATTGGAACAGAAAGGTGGTGCTGTGGATATAGCACTAGGCCTGGAGTCAGGAAGACCTGAGTTCAAATCCAGCCTTAGATACTTACTAGCTGTGTGAGTCTGGGCAAGTCACTTAACCTTCTCTTTCCTCAACTGTAAAATGGGGATAACAGCACCTACCTTCAAAGGCTTTTGTGAGGATCAAATGAAATATTTGTTGAGTGTTCAACACAGCGCCTGGAGTGTAATAAGTGCTATTATGTGTTAGCTATTATTTTTTCTTTTTCTTTCCATCATCCAGATTCTCTCAGCTTCAAATAAATCTAAAGCCCCTTAATATCAAATGATTTAACTATGTAAAGTGCTTTGCAAACCTTAAACACTGTATAAATGCTAGCTGTGATATTTTGTCTTTTGAGGATCTCTTTGATTTAAAAAATACATTAGGTCTGTCTTGTCATAGGAGCAGGAGAGAATTGATGAAACTTTTTTAATGACTAATATTTACCTTTCTTTTGTCTCTCTTATTTGAGATGCTTGCAATCAAATACTATGTTTAGTTCTGGTTTCTTTTGGAAAAAATCACTCAAATACTTTTTTTTTGTTTGAAAATTTATCTTTATTCATTGATGATTAGGTTCAACTTTGGAGGGTATCTTATTTTAAGGTGCTTCCTGATATCCATTGCTTTTCTGATAACTTTCTTGTTGAGAAATAGTCTTGGTCTATTCATACTGACTTTTGCTTGATAGCTGAAGACCCTTTTTCTTGATGGCTTGTAATATCTGTTGTTTGTCATTGAAATGTAAGCTCTACAGGCCTTGTTGTTTTACACTTGCAGTTTTTGTCAGTATTCTGTGAATTCTCTTACAGGGCAGTACTTGGTTCTTTATTTTCAGTGCTTGGTGATTTTCTGTTTTAAATTCATCACATTTTGGGGAGATAAAGGATTAAATCCTTTGTGCATCCTGTCTTCAGGATCAATCAACTTAAAATTTGTTTTATTGCTCTTGTTACTTTCTAATGCTCCCTCCCCAATATATTGCCCTCCCTCACAACAAAGGAAAGGAAAATGATACATAGTAACACGTTGACCACATCTAGCAATGCATGTCTCATCCATACCTATATGGTACCATATCTTTACCAAGAGCAGGAAGGCAGGTAACAGTTTACTGAAGACCCAATTAGTCATTGCATTGATCAGAGTTCTGAGATCTTTTTATTGTCGCTTTCATTTCATTATTGTGGTCACTGCATTGATTGATTCTCTGGTTCTGTTAATTTTGTTCCGTATCAGTTCATACAAGTCCTCCAAAACCTTTCTAAATTCTTAATTTTGCCATTTTTCAAGGCATAGTAATATTTCATTATGTTTATATACTAAGATTACTCCATCCATCCCTCAATTAATGGGCATTCACTTTTCTTCCATTTTTTCCTACTGCAAAAAAAAATGTTGCTATAAATATTTTTGTATATGTGGGACTTGTCAGTATGACATTGACCTCTTTGGGTCATGATATCATTGGGTCAAAAGATATGTTTAGTTAATTATTTTTCTGGTATATCAAAGTGTTTTTCCAGAGTGATTGGACCAATTCAGAGCTCTGCCAGCAATGCACTGGTGTGTCTGTTTTCCTGAAATCCCTCCATTATTTTACCATTTCTGTTTTTTGTCTTTACTGTTTTCATCTGTTTTGCCAATTTTATGTGTGTAAGGTAAAACCCAAGTTGTTTATTATGTATTTCTTTTATTATTTGGGGCATTTTTTCATATTGTTGTTGATAATTTGTATTTCCTCTTTTTAAAACTACTTGTTGATATTCTTTGACCATTTATCTATTGGGGAATGGTTTTTGTCCCTTTCTATTTGTATCAGTTTCCCATGTATTTTGAATATTAGACTTTCAACAGAGATATTTGTTGTGAAATCAGTTATATTTGCTTGCTTAGGATTCACTGTTATTCTTCTAGAATTGTTTACTTTTGTTTATGTTCTTTATATCTTCTTCCAACATTTTTGGAGAGACCGCATGGACTAGGAGGTAGAGAATGGCTAGGAAGCCCTGGGTTCATGTCTTGCTTCTGTCCCTTAACTTATTAATGCCTCAGACATCTTTCTAAGACTATATAAATTGTGGGACAGTGCTACCCTACTGTTACAATTGAAGTTAAGGTAAACTGAGGCACAAAGTTCTGAGCATACTCAATTTTTTGGTAAGGGTAGCAATTACCAATAAAAAGGGCCTTTAGCTCCACAGCAAGCAAAAAGGCCCTGAATGAAGACAGACAGATAATTTTTATAGACAAAGAGAGAAAAACCCAAAAGCTAGAGGGCAACATCATAGATAGGAAAACAATATTATTGACTAGACGTTTTGAGTGTGCAGCTAGGAACAATCTCTCCTTCTGTATTGTTGCAATGGAAAGCTCATTAATGGTGTCCACCTGTGTGGCTAGTTTGTGTCACAGTGATAAAGGACAAGACTTTCTTGAAAGGAAGTCAGTGTTGCAGAGATAACAGACCAGACTCTTTAGCATCCACCTGCATCCTTCAAGGAGAACAGATTTCCTTGGCGCAAGAATAGAACAGTGATTAGCAAGAAAACTGAATTTATAAACTTAATTAACTCAGAAAGGAAAGCCGAACTTCAGAGACAAAGAAACGTGACTTAGGCAGTATATAAAATGTCAGCCGTGATACAGAGGAGAATCAATTTGGTTTTCTTAATTTAACAACTATAGTGGTAGAAGAAGTTTCTCTCCCCAGAAGTCCCCTATATTAATGAAATCACAGGAATGTGGCATTTGGTGGTGTAGTACACAGAACTCTGGGCCTGGAGTCAGAAGACCAGAGTTCATATTTGGCCTCAGGCACACCTAGTAGTTTTTTGACCTTGGATAAATTACTTAACCTCTGCCTTAATTTCCTCATCTTTAAAATAAGGATAACTATAACACCGAGGATTGTTGTGAGAATCAAATGTGATATTTGTATAGCATTCAGCATAGTGCCTGGTGTATAATAAATGCTTGTTTCCTCTATTTGTATTTTAGGATTCCAAAATTGTCTTTATCTTTTTCAGAGCCTCTACTATTTTGAAACAAGTCAGTCACCTATTTTGGTTGTTTTATTTTCTTGTTTATCTTATTAACTTCGTCTTTGAGCCTTCTGATGGCCATCCTAATTTTTTCCTTTTTTTTCCTTTTGAACTGTTTCTGGTATTGGTTCATTATTTCTGGGAATGCTATAGAATTCTCATTTTATTTTTTGTTGTGAGGTTTTGAAAAGGCTCACTTACCTTTACAAGACAATATTTATTTATTATATTGTGACATTTTCTAGATTTTTGATTCATTTTCCCTTTATGAGTGGCATTGGTTTATCCTTTTGGCTGCTTTGTATTTCATCCTTTCTCTTTTATTTCCGGATGCCCAGATGCCAAGGGTTCTTGGGTAGCTCAGTATTCTCCAGTGAGAAGGTGGGTAGATTCAGATGAATTCCCACTATCTAGGAACTCCATGGAAAAGACCACAGTTGGGTTTATATCCCCCTTTCCTCACACTACTCATTCTTTGAGACCTCTACTTTTCCTTCTCCCCAGCCTCCCAGACCTAATCCTCTTAAGACTGACCAGAGCTGGGCAAGTTCATGGTTCTCCCTCTGTTAAGGCATGCTTGTATGATTATGGTTGGGGGAGGATTCAGACTGAGTCATTGCCATGAAGGGAGAGAATAGAGGCTACCAGAAATGCAGAATACAAGCCTGTAAGTTTGGTGGTGCTGGAGGTATGATGGGTTCTTTCCAGCTATCTGTTTTTTTTTTCAGAAAGCTTTTCATTGTACCCAGGTGCTGCCTATATTCTTTTCTTGCTCTCATTTGAGTCATGATAAACTTGACATCTTAATGCTTTGAGGTTATAGAGCAGTGGTTCCCAAACTTTTTTGGCCTACCGCCCCCTTTCCAGAAAAAATATGACTTAGCGCCCCCTGTCACATACTATCGCCACCCCCTTACAGTTATTCACTGCCCCCAAATGCACCTGTGGCCATCACTGCCCTCCTGGATGGCTGCAGCACTCACTAGGGGGCGGTGGCGTCCACTTTGGGAATCACTGCTATACAGTCATATTGGCGAACCTATGGCACATGTGCTGGAGGGAGCCACTCTCCTCTCCTTCTCCACGAATGCCTGAGGACATTCTCACATGCCCCACCCCCTACCCAGCAGCCCAATGGGAGTGCTTCCTTCTTCCCCTGTCAGGGGTAAGGTGAGGGGCTCACATGCAGCATGAGGGTTCAGTTTGGGCACTTAGACTCTTAAAGGTTCACCATCGCTGCTGTAGAGGGACTTGTGCTGAAAATGGGCATTGCTATTTTGTCAGAAATGTGACCTTATCTCCCTATTTTTTAAATGCGGAGGGGGATTGGATTAGATGATTTCTGGGCCCCTTCTAGCTCTAATTACTATGACTAGGAAAGAGAGAAAACATGGACCAAGTTAAATGACTTGCCCGGGGTCACATTGCTAGGAAGTGCCTGAGACCAGATCTGAACACAGTACCTCCTGTGTCTCTAGGCCTGGCTCTCTATCCAAGATGCCCCCCTAATGCATGATTTTATGAATTTATTGGTGGAGTCCATCAGCATGGTTCTATGATACTTTTGGTGGAGTTGCATCCTTGAGTAGGCTTAGAAAGTAGATGTTTGGGCTGCCCCAGGTTGTCATGTGGGAACAGCTGAAAGACAAGGGAACCAGCAATTCTTAGGTTGAAGATAGTAACTGTGAAGAAGTGTGGGAGAGTGAGGCTAGAGCCAGAATGATGGGCCAGAGAACAAAGTGAGATCTAGGGGAGGAGGCTAAAAGTTAAGGCAAGGAGCAGATTCTGGAGAAGGGTAGGGGATAAGAGATAGAAAGTTTGGCAATTGTAATCTGAGAGTGAAATTTCATAGTTTAGAATCTTAGGGCACAGAGCATCTTCTCCATGAAGACTTCCCTGATTTCTGCTTGTTGCTAAATTATGATCTATGAGAATCCTTCTCTCATAGATCATATAGCAATATGGCTCCACTTTTTTTTTTAATTCAACAAGCATTTCAGCAAGCAGATATAGAGTAGCTAATATATGTCAGGCACTGTTTTAGACACTGGGGATGCAGTGAAATAGCCCCTGCCCTCAAAGAGGGAAAAGCAACATGTACAAAAATAAGCCTACACAAATATCTCCAGAATAAATTCAAAGTTGGTTCAGAGTGGTCGGGGAACATGAACATCTGGTGGGGATGGGACAGAATTCAAGAAAAGCCTCGTATGGAAGGAAACACTCAAGCTGTGCTTTGAAGGAAGGCAGAGATGAGGCTGAGGTGAGGAGGGAGGGCATTCTAGGCATGGGGCACAGCCAGTGCAAAGGAACAGTGGTGGGATATGGCTTGTGGTACATGGGGAATAGTTAGTAGGCCAGTTTGGATGGATCATGGAGTCTGTGTGTGTCTGTGAATGAATATGTGTATATGTGGTAAGTTGCAATCATTCTGGAAAAAGAGGGGTTTGTATTTTATTCTAGAAGCAATTAAGCCTCTTGAGCTAGGTGAATAGCATAGTCTAATTCAGTGGTTCCCAAACTTTTTTGGCCTACCGCCCCCTTTCCAGAAAAAATATTACTTAGCCCCCTAGAAATTAATTTTTTTTAATTTTAATATCAATTAATAGGAAAGATAAATGCGCACCTGTGGCCATCACTGCCCCCTGGATCGCTGAAGCACCCACTTTGGGAATCACTGGTCTAATACATGTTTTTTTTTTAAATTTTTATTTTGAATATTTTCCCCTAGTTACATATTTCATGTTCTTTCCCTCTCCCCTAAGCGCCCCTAACCCCCCTTAGCTGATGCACAATTCCACTGGGTTTTATATGTATCATTGGTCAAGGCCTAATTCCATATTATTGATAGTTGGACTAGAGTTATCGTTTAATGTCTCCATCCCCAATAATATCCCCATCAGCCCATGTGTTCAAGCAGTTGTTTTTCTTCTATGTTTCTCCTTCCACAGTTCTTCCTCTGAATGTGGTTAGTTTTCTTTCTCATAAGTCCCTCAGCCTTGCTCTGGATCCTTGCACTGCTGCTAATAGAGAAGTCCGTTGTGTTCGATTGTACCATAGTGTATCAGTCTCTGTGTACAATGTTCTCCTGGATCTTCTCCTTTCACTCTGCATCAGTTCCTGGAGGTCATTCCAGTTCACATCGAATTCCTCCAGTTCTTTATTCCTTTGAGCAAAATAGTATTCCATCACCAACAGATACCACAATTTGTCCAGCCATTCCCCAATCGAAGGACATTCTTTCATTTTCCAATTTTTTGCCACCACAAAGAGCCCGGATGTAAATATTTTTGTACAAGTCTTTCTTTTTCCCTATTATCTCTTTGGGATATAATCCAAGCAGTGCTATGGCTGGATCAAAAGGCAGATAGTCTTTTAAAGCCCTTTGGGCAGAATTCCAAATTGCCATCCAGAATGGTTGGATCCGTTCGCAACTCCACCAGCAATGCATTAATGTCCCAATTTTGCCACATCCCCTCCAACATTCATTACTTTCCCTTGTTGTCATTTTAGCCAATCTGCAAGATGTGAGGTGATACCTCAGAGTTAAACAACTCTGATTTGCATTTCTCTAGTTTTTAGAGATTTAGAACACTTTCTCATGTGCTTATTGATAGTTTTGATTTCTTTATCTGAGAATTGCATATTCATGTCCCTTGCCCATTTATCGATTGGGAGATGGCTTGATTATTCGTACAATTGATTTAGCTCCTTGTATATTTGAGTAATTAGACCTTTATCTGAGTTTTTTGTTATAAAGATTTTTTTCCCAATTTGTTGTTTCCCTTCTAATTTTGGTAGCATTGCTTTTGTCTGTACAAAAACTTTTCAGTTTAATGTAGTCAAAATTATTTATTTTACATTTTGTGATTTTTTTTCTAACTCTTGCTTGGTTTTAAAATCTTTCCCTTCCCATAGATCTGACAAGTATACTATTCTATGCTCACCCAATTTACCTATAGTTTCCTTCTTTATATTCAAGTCATTCACCCATTCTGAGTTTATCTTGGTATAGGGTGTGAGATGTTGATCTAGGCCCAATCTCTCCCATATTGTTTTCCAATTTTCCCAGCAGTTTTTTGTCAAATAGTGGATTTTTGTCCCAAAAGCTGGGTTCTTTGGGTTTATTGAAAACTGCCTTGCTGGGGTCTCTTACCCCTAGTCTATTCCACTGATCCTCCCTTCTGTCTCTTTGCCAGTACCATATTGTTTTGATGACTATTGCTTTATAGTACAGTTTAAGATCTTGTACTGCTAGGCCACCTTCATATTTTTTTCATTATTTCCCTTGATATTCTTGGTCTTTTGTTCTTCCAAATGAACTTTGTTATAGTTTTTTTCTAATTCAGTAAAAAAGTTTTTTGGTAGTTTGATAGGTATAGCACTAAATAGGTAAATTAATTTGGGTAGGATGGTCATTTTTATTATGTTAGCTCATCCTACCCATGAGCACTCAATGTTTTTCCAAATCCATGTTTTACAAATATAAGTATGACAGTTGTGTGAGGAGGATGGGTTGGAGAGAAGAGAAGCTAGAAGCATGGAGACCAGTTTGGAGGGTAGTCCAGTAGTCTAGGAGAAACATGATAAGGGCTTGACCTGGTGTGGTAGTCATCTGAATAGGAGGAGAGATCTGAAAGAGGAGAGAAATGAGGAATATTGTGGTGGTAATCTATAAGACTTGGCAACTTATTGGATATGGGGTTGGGGACGACTTCCTTGGTTACAAACTTGGGTGACTGGAAGGATGACACACACAGGACAAAAATAGAGAAGTTTATCAGAGGGGAGTGTGGGAGAGGGGAAGATCTCTTTCAGTCATGTTGAGTTTGAGGTGCCTGAAGAATGTCCAAGCAGGGATGTGGAATTACAAATGTGTCACGGGTGATGTAGAATTAAGACTCAAGAGCCTCTGGTTGGATATATAGGTCAGGGAGTCATCTGTTTAGACTTGATAATTACCCAAGGAGCCCAGATCAGAAGATCAGTGAGGAAATACAGAGAGAGAAGAGAAGAGGGCCTAGGTCAGGACAGAGCTGAGGGGGAACAGCCATGCAAAGTACTGAGGCATTGTTGATAACCCAGCAAAAGCACTCACTTGGGTACTAATTATACATTATTATCATCTGCATATTCTATTCTCTTTCCCCATCTCCATCCCTCTCACTCTTCTTTTTTTTTTAAACCCTTACTTTATGTCTTAGAATTGGTACTATGTATTGGTTCTAAGATAGAAGAGCAGTAAGGGCTAGGCAATGGAAGTTAAGTGACTTGCCCAGGGTCACACAGCTAGGAAGTGTCTGAGGTCAGATTTAAACCCAGGATCTCCCATCTCTAGGCTTGGCTCTCAATCCACTGAGCCACCTAGCTGTCCTCGCCCCCCCCCCCCCCCCCGACTCTTCTATAAGGTCCTGGAGGACAAACATCTTTCTGCCCCCAATAAATACTTAATCAGTGTGTGAGAGATATTTGGATTGGCTTGCCTCCTGATGCTTACTCTTTGGCACTTAGTTACAGAGTTCTTGAAATGAATAAAATAAAAACTCTTTCTTTTATTTGATTAACTTTAATGAAATAAGAAAAACCAGAGTTTCCCCTGGCTGAAATTAACTCAGTTAAACTTTGAATCTAGTTAGATCCCAAGTTCCATCTAGGCCCAGGATTGGTCCTTATCACAGACCAATCTCACACCTGGAAGTAGGCAGGGCATGGCTCCTCCCTAGTATGGGATTGGTCTAATTCAAGACCAATCCCACACCAGGAAGTAGTAGGGAGGGACCCCTGAGGCATGATGGGGGATGTAGTTTCCCTGGCCACAACACTTTAAAACCCACATTCCCCGCTGTAATCCTTTGGGAGACCAGTCTCCCCAATGGATCATAATAAACATAACAGACTAAAGATATATTTGTGTAAGGGGAAAATACAACAACTCGGGGATAATGAAACAAAAGAGAAACAAGAACAAAACCAATCAAGGGGCAGTCCCCTTTTGCACAACAAAGTACATATAAAACAAATGCATTTTAACAAAACAAATTAATTTAACAAAACAAATTAATTTAACCCCCTTCCCCAAAGTTCAATTCTGTACATCTGGAGGAAAAAAAACCCTAAACCTAAAGTCCATGTAGCAGGTGATTTAAGATCTCTGCAGTTCCCCATGAGTAGCCTAGGGCAAGGCAGGAAACCAGAAATAGCTGGGCTGTAGCTCTCTCTGGTTGAGGCCCCAGGACTTAAGTCATTACCCATTATGGTTGTCTAAGAAATCAGAAATCTCTGGTGTATAGCTCGTCTGGGAGGCGCTCCTCAAACTGCCACCCCATTCCCTTACTCTCTATCCCTTGGAGCCCCATCTTTGCCCCTTGGGTTCCGAAGGCCTTTCTGGGAAGGAGTTGTTGGAATTATCCCAGAGAAAAGGAAATATGCCAAATGAGGGAGACCTGAGCTATAGTCCTCTGAGGGGAAGGAAGGAAACAAGGATTAATTAGGTACCTACTATGTGGTAGGCCTAAGTTCTTTACAAATATTAGTTCATTTGGTCCTCATAATTACTCTGAGGTAGATGCTATTATTATCCCTATTTTACAGGTGAGGAAACTGAGGCAATCAGAGGTTAAATGGTTTGCCTAGAGCACACAGATTTGAGTATCTAAGGCCAGATTTGAATTGTCTTTTTCTTTTTTAACTCTTACCTTCTATCTTAGAATCAATACTAAGTATCAGTTCCAAGGCAGAAGAGTGGTAAGGACTAGGCAGTGGGGGTGAAGTGACTTACCCAGGGTCACCCAGCTAGGAAGTGCCTGAGGTCTGATTTGCACCTAGGTACTCCCAACTTCAGGCCTGGCTTTCCATCTACTGAGCCACCTAAAGTGCCCCACAGTAGCCTTTTTAAAAAACAAACAAACTTTGCCGATACAGAGGATCAGTTCCAAGGCAGAAGAGTGATAAGGTTGAGGTTAAATGACTTGCCCAGTGTCATACAGCTAGGAAGTATATGAGGCCAGATTTGAATCTTGGACCTCCCACCTCCATGCTTGACTCTTATCTGCTGAACCACCTAGCTGCCCCCTGGAACCAAGTCTTCTTAACTTCTGGCCCAATGCTACTATTGTGGCTCCAGCTGCCAGATGACTTTGTACTAATAAAGAAGTAGGAAGAGCTGGAACTATGACCAAAAGTGGGCCAGCCATATTGGGTAAGACCTCTTCCTAGGACAGCACCGATTCATCTTGGTCATGGCTTCTGGAAGGTGGCACATCTGACCAGGGCAAACAAATATGCAGTAAGAAGCATAAGCAAAATTCTCTCATTGGTCCTACCCATAGTGGGAGAGCCATTCATTGGCCAGTCGTGTCCTCTTCAAGCCCTAGACCACTTGGCCAGACCTATGGCTATAGCCCAGGAATTGGTGTAGCTGAACTGCTCCCTTTCATCTCCTAGTTCTCTCATATTAGCAGCCATGCAGCCTGGAGCTCAGCCTAATGGAAGGATTTGCCAGGGCTCCCATTCCCTAGGGTTTCCCCTTGTTCTGGGCTGGACCCGATTCAAGATGGTCTCCTGATAGTTTAGGTTTGACATTGTTTAAAAAAAAGGGAAAGAGAGAGACATTTGTAGGTCATTCAACAGTTCACAAAAGGGAATTTACTTAGCTGTAGCAAGAGAAGGCTATTCAGTAAAGATGGCTGTTGAGAACAGGTCATTTTGTTAAGTTGGGGCTCCCTTACTTGAATGATCTACCAGCCAAACATCAGAGAGGGTATCTGGAGCTCCTTTTGGCTGCTTTGTACCCAGGAGACCAGGGAGTGATGTCAGCAGCCTGAGTCTTCAGGCCCCAGAGTCAACCCAGTCTTAAGGATGATCTCAATGCCTTTTAAGGAAAAATTAGCCTCAGTTGCATGGGGGTAGGGGTTTGCTCTTACCACACCCTTGTCTTTGGATTACTGGCCATTGAACTCTGGTTCAGACTGCACCACTGATAAGCTAGGCAAGAAGGCTTTCTTTAGAGATCTGTGCCTCCTAGCTGAGGGCCCATTTGGCTGTCCGAAAAGGCCGGGTTTGAGGGCCTGGCCTAGAGGTGTCAGTTTCTTGTATAGTTGCAAACTGTTTATGAAGGGCCACTAAACACTTTTCATTACATGGTCCTTAAAACCTGAGAGCTCCATCTCTAGTTGCTAAACGTGCCGGGACTGCTTCCACCCAACTTTGTCATGCTTACCATTCGGCTTCTCAGAGATGATGAACAACAACCAGGGAAGCCTGGTGCTTTTCCCCCCTCTTCCTGGAAGCATCCTCAAGCATCCACAGAGCTGAATGATCTGCATCTGTCAGGGTCTCTTCCCTTTTCCATGGAGAGGATTTGACATATATCCCCAGAGAAGCCCTTACCAGATATGGAGCTGACTATTGAGTCACCCCATCCTTTGGATTTGCATTCCCTCTCCCTGACTTTGGTTCAACTGTCGACCCCAATGCCATACCATTCCAACTTCTGTGCCGGTTATAATTGCCTCAGGCCAATCACCTATTTGAGGTCTGATTTTGGAACAAGTCAAAACACTCATGGGTCAGTCAACAGTTAACAAAAGAAGGCTTGATTAGCCACAGCATAGAAAAGATATTCTAAAGCTCTAACTTTTGTACACATGGACCTCCTCTACTCCAGTGGAGAAATGTATCTGGTCAGCAGGATGGAGTGTGGTGACCCCTAGAACCCTGGGTCATTTGCCAAGTGTGAAAGGCTCTTGACTCTGTGTGGGTGGGCCACCTGCTGCCCTGTGGTGACCAGAAAGCCATGCCAGCAAGACCAGAGAGCACTAGGTTTGTCAAGGGAGGGAGTGGGCTTGAACCTTATTCCTTTGGCCCAGTCACATCTAGAGGATAGTCTCCTTGTCTTTCAGGAAGGAAGTAGCCTTACCTCTCTGGCAGGTAGGGACGTGTGGTGGGGATGGGAACTGGAGTAGATGTTGGCACACGAAATGGACGTTTCCAGAATGGAGCTCCTCCTTCTTCTCCTTCCCAGCTTTCTTGTTATGGTCAAAAGCCTCTGTTTTATTCTTGACTCTTCATTCTCAGCAAGTCTACCTATCCAACCTGTGGCCAAATCTTGTTCCTTCCTTCATAACATCTCCCACATGGGAACTCTTTTTTCCCACTCGCGCCATTACCAGTCTTGTTCAGATCCTCATCACCTCTCCCTTGGACTTTTTCAATGACCTTCTCACTGGCCTCCCTGCTTCCAGGCTCTCCCCTTGATGATTGTCCTCTAGCCAAATGCTTAAGTTATTTCCCCAAAGTACATATCTGACCATTTCGCCCCACTTGAATTCAGTAACTCCATTGGCTTTAAGATCAAATAGAAAATCTTTGGGCATTCAGAGCCTACATGACGTGGCCCCTTCTTGCCTTGATAGTCCCTGACTCAACTCCTCTCCACGAACTCTGTGATCCAGATACATTGTTCCTCATACATGACCCACCGTCACTCATCTTGGCTTTTCCCTGAACGTGGAATGCTCACCTCACATCTAGCTCCTGGCTTCCCTGATCTGCTTTGGTTGGGTGTTGTTCTCTGTGCTCAAAATAGGACCAAAATGACATCACTGGGGATGTCTGTTGACACATGCACAAACTGGACTGAAGTGAGGAAGAGTTAGGCAAAGTTATCGGCTTTACTCTCTCATCCATAATCATTGCAATCCAGCAGCAAGAGCAATGTGAGCAAGACAAGCAGTGGCCCAGGATACAGGGGCTGACTTTGGTTTCTTCATTGGCTAATTAAGCTCTCAGTGCTCCAAGGGAGCTGCTACATGGTCGCTGGAAGAAATTGTTCTCATGGGCCCCTTCCCTTGGGAGAAGCCTTCGCATGGCTGGGGTAAACACCATGGATGGGTCTGAAGTCTGGCGGTTACCCTCAACCTGGGTCAGCCTGTCTGCTGAGACAGCTTACCAGGGTGTACCATGTACATGCGGCAGCAGCTTGGAGCCATGGGTGAGCGTTGGATGGCAGGTGGGCACCAAAGAAGGACGAGCTTCCCTGAAAAAGGCTCAGCAAGCCCTCGCACCCCAGGAGCTGGTTCTGCCATACACCTTCTGGTTTCCTTGAAGACTTAGCTCCAATCCGTCCTGCCTTCCTCAGGGCCTTCTTGGTCCCCCCTCTTCCTCTCCCACTCCCCATCCCTCTGAGATGCCTTTCCATTTTCATTGTGTGTATCCTGTGTGTACCCGGCTATTTGCATACCATCTCCCTCATCCAGCTGAGACCAGGGAGCATCTTTTTGCCCTTTCTCTGAATCCCCAGTACTTTGACTGAACCGATCCAAATAGGAAAAATGAAACGTGTCTATTATACCTTCCATCTCTGTGGACTGGAGCCACCCAACGGGAAACCATCCCAACTCAGCCTCTCCCTGTTAAGGCTGTGGCTCAGAAGCCCTGCCTGATCTACTCAGGAGACCTTCTCCATACATTCTTCCATCCTCAATGAGGAAGTCTTCCTTGACCAGTCCCAGGAGTCCTGGAGCCCGACTTGGCTCATTCCTTTGGCTCATTTGTCGGGTTCCCTTAAGGGCAGAGAGCTTTGTTCTTTTATTGAATTCTCTAAGGCAGCTCTTTGGTACTTAATTGATACTCAGCTATTTTACTGTTGGCTTCTTGCCGGATTCCCATAAAAATCATCTTACTTATACGAGGAGGGGTTGCTCACTCTGTTCCTCCTGGGTGGCCCAGGTGCTTGTGCTGGGAACAGTATCTGCTCTGCTTGTCCCTGCTTCCCCTCTGCTTTCTGAGGAGCCTCGTGGGCCCAAACCAGCTGGGAAGACTCCTAGGGAAGGACAGGCAGGAAGTGGATGAAGGAGACACGCCTCCGAACCTCAAGGCTCAGTGAGAGATGCTGAGCCAGGAGTGGCCCCCTGCCAGGGAACTGAGCAGGAGGGAGACCCTTGGAATGAGTGGAGCCCCCTTTTGGGGAAGGCCCGACTGTTTCACCCCATGTTGGAGAAGTTCCTATGTCGCGGCCTGAACATTTGTGTCATTAGCATACAGCTGGTGCCATCTCCTGGACAGAAGCAGTCACTGACTCCACAAGCTATTATGAGAAAGGGAGGACGGCTCTGAAGCAGCTCTAGCAAAATCACTTACTTATGGACTGGCCTGAGAGCTGGGACCACCCCTTGGCAGATGGATCCTATGATCCCCTTTGAACCTGAAGGGATCTTGGAGGTTGCCTGGTCCAACTCCTTCCTTTGACAAATAAGGAAACTAAGCCTCAGGGAGCTGAAGTGACATGCTTACAGTCCCACAACTTCTAAGTGTTTGAGGTAGGATTTGAACTCCTGTCTTCCTGCTTCCAAGTCCAACACTAGGCCATTATGCTTCTCTATTAGAAAATGCTCCAAAGTAGTGAGAATAAGAGAAATATAAATTAAACCAGTTCTGGGGTTCTTCTTCACACACATCAGATTGGCAAAGATGACAAAAGAAGAATGAAGGAAGGGGCAGCTGGGTGGCTCAGTGGATAGAGAGCCAGCCCTAGAGTTGGGAGGTCGTGAGTTCAAATCTGGCCTCAGACACTTCCTAGCTGTGCGACCCTGGGCAAGTCACTTGACACCCCCCCTCCCCAATTGCCTAGCCCTTACCACTCTTCTGCCTTGGAACCGATACATAGTATTAATTCTAAGACAGAAGGTGAGGGGTTAAAAAAGAAAGAAGAATGAAGAAAACAAGAATTTATTAATCACCAAGTACTTACAGTTTTCTCATTTGATACTTCTAATAGTCCTGTGGGGTAGGTGCTATTGTTATTCCCATTTTACAGTTGAGGAAACAGAGGGAGGGAGACAGAGGTTAAGTGATTTGCCTAGGAGCTCACACAATAAGTGTCTAAGGCTGGATCTGAACTCAGATTTTCCTGACTGTAGGCCCAGTGTTCTCTCTACTATGCTATCTGGCTGCATTAGGGAAAGGAAAACCTGAACATCAGGATGTGACAGGGAAGTGGAACCCTGGTAGCATATCATTGTGTTCTTGGGCAGTATGAAGTAGTGAATTGAGAATCTGAAGACCTGAGTTCAACTCTTGCCTCAAACACTTAATAGCTGTGTCGCTCTGAATAAATCTGTGTCTTGGTTTCCTCCTCTGTAAAATGAGGGAGTTGACTTTTTAAGTTTGCAAGTAGCTCTAAATGCATAATCCTAAAAGCCCTAACCACAGACTTTTGGTTTCTTTTCCATTCTTTAGTTTTTAAAAAATTTTTACATATGTAAATGTATACACACACAATTTATGTATATTTTCAGTGTGCAAAAACCTAGTTTCTTTCCCCTGCTCTTTTCCCTCCACTGAAAAAAGAAAAGAAAAACAAAAACTCTTGTAACAAAAATACATAGTTGAACAAAACAATTTCCTGCTCTGATCAGAATTCTTAAGTCTTCCAAAGTTCTTTTGTCATCTTTGCCAAACTGATGATTATGAAGAGGAAGCACAGAGTTATTTTAATTGGAATTTCTCTTATTATTACTGATTTGAAGCATTTTTTTCACATAGAAGCAGAATGGCCTACTGGATGGGATATTGGATTTGGAGACAGGAAGACATGAGTTCAAATCCCACCTCAAACATTACTGTATAAATTGTTCTCCTGGTTCTGTTTACTGTGCATCAGTTCATACAAACTTTTCCAGGTTTCTTTAGAATCCGTCCCTTCCATCATTTTTGAAGGAATAATATTCTATCATATTCATATACCATAACTTGTTCAGCCATTCCCCTAACTGATGAGTCCTGCCATGGCTCTTTGCCATATGGTGGTTCTTTTTCACCACAAGAAGAGCTTCTATGAATATTTTGGTAATATGGGTTCCTTTCCTCTTTTTTGATCTCTTTGGTGTATTGGGATATCTGGGTCAAAATGTATGGCTTTTAATTTCAGTATAGAGTTCTTCCTAGCAGACACACTATGGAATCCATCCAAAGGCTGTTCTCTTATTTCAGTGATTGCTCCCTGTTTTCTTATTTGGTTTCAATCTTCCTCACTTCTTCCTTCGCCCCTTTAGAGACATATTAAGGAACAATGTACTAGCAGATTAGTGGGTTCAGAATTTGACAGGGAACAGGGAAATTTCTTTTCACTGGTTGACCTTATTTTGGTAGGAGGACGACATACTTCTAGCTTTCCTTCATGTGGTCTTAATATTAATGACCCCTGAATCTGTAAATGATTAATGTCAATCCTGGGTTTAATAGATTTGTTTCTGAAAAGACTTATGGACTATTTTTGTAAACTTGAAAGCACATTCCTTTGAAATGATATTCTTTCTTGACTGTGAAGGAGCCCTTGCCCTCAGGTCATATTAATTTTAATTTCTTTATTAACAACAAAAAGAGCCATTCCATTTTTATTGTGATTTATTGATTTGTTTTTAATATCTGAACTTTTGCAACATGCATGAGGGTCCAAGAGGAAAGCATGATTTCTGCCCTAACAACTAATAGACATTTTTCTTTCTTGCATTTTCTTTTCTTTTCTTAAAAAAAAAACCCTTCCTTCTGTCTTAGAATGGATACAAATATCAGTTCTAAGGCGGAAGAGTGGTATGGGTGAGTCAATTGGGATTAAGAGACTTGTCCAGGCCACAATGTTTGAGGCCGAATATGAATCCAGATCCTCCTGACTCCAAGCCTGGCTCTCTGACTAAGCCACCTAGCTGCCCCTCCTTCTTGCATTTTCTTCTGGGAAACTAGCATATATAATTTTTATCTTTATTTTATTTTAATAACAAATTTCCACGTTTTCCAAAGTGATATGATCCATATTGTCTCCCTCTTTTCTTTCATCTTCCCTCCTGGAGCTGACAAGCAATTCGGTCTGGGTTATACATGTATTATCAAGCAAAACAAATTTCCATATTATTCATTTTGTAAGGGAATAATCTTATAAAACCCAAACCCCAAATCATATACCCAAATAAACAAATGATAAATCATATGTTTTCATCTGCATTTCTACTCTAAAAGTTCCTTCTTTAAGGTGGGTAGCATTCTTTTTCCATAAGTCTTCAGAATTGTCCTGCATCCTCGTATTGCTGTTAGTAACAAAGTCTATCAGATTTGATCATTCCACAATATTTCAGTCTCTATGTACAATGTTCTGCCGGTTCTGCTCATTTCACTCTGCATCAGTTCATGGAGGTCTTTCCAGCTCTTTCTGAAATCCTCCTGTTCCTCATTCCTTATAGTACAATAGTATTCCATCACCAACATAGACCACCATTGATTCAGCCATTCCCCAATTGGGGGACATCCCTTTAGTTTCCAATTCTTTGCCATCACAAAAAGTGCAGCTATAAATATTTTTGTACAAACAGGCCCATTCCCATTTTTAGCATATATTTTTAAGAAAGGAATAATGGATTTGTGACTCCAGTGTTTGGAATCACAGAATCAAAGAGTTGGAATGGGACTTCAGTGATCATCTAGCCCAGGGGTTCTTAACCTGGGATTCCCTGAGCTCATTCATCCATTTATCTATTTATTCACTCACTCATTCATTCATTCTTTTGTTTGTTTGTTTGGGGTTTTTTGTTTACTTATGTATTTTGGAGGCACCTGCACATTTTACTGATGAGATCCATAATCAAACAGTTTGGAGACTTACTCTGCTAGAGAACTAAAACTGACTCGTGGACATGATGAAGGAGATGGACTTTGGCTGCATCAAAATCACAACTTCTTAACAACTGGCCAATCCATGGAATGGTTTCCTTATTATTTGAGGTGTTCATATAGAGTTTAGATCCTCAGCTGCAAGGGATGTTGTAGAGTAGGGCTCATGCTTAAAAAATGATTTCATTCTTTTCTTCTTAAATTTTGAGTTCCAAATTCTGTCCCTCCCCTCCCCCACCTCTCTCACCCTCTGAGAAGGCAAGCAAAATGATATCAATTATACATGTAAATCATGCAAAATATATATGGTAATATTTCAAGAAATGTCAGAAAGTAAAGAAAGTGAGAAAATTATACTTCAGTTCTCACTTATTTCTCTCTCTGGAGGTAGGTAGAGGTTTTTTTTTGTCATGGGTCCTTTGGAGTTTTCTTGGATCACTGTGTTGATCAGAGTAGCTAAATCTTTCACTATTGATCATCATTACTACATTGCCGTTCCCTGTGCATAATGATCTCCTGGTTCTTCTACTTCACTTTCCATCATTTCATATGTCATCTTGGGTTTTTCTGAAACCAATCCCAAATTGTTTGATAGCACAATAGTATCCCCTCACAATCCTATGCCACGACTTGTTTAGTCTTTCTTCAGTTGATGAGTATTCTCTCAATTTCCAATTCTTTGCCACCATAAAAAGAGCGGCAATACTATAAATATTTTTGTACATAATAGGCTTTTTATTTGATCTCTTTGGGATGTGGATTTAGTAGTAGTATTGTTGGGTATGCAGTATACACAGTTTTAAAGTGCTTTGGGCATAGTTTCAAATTGCTCTGCAGAATGGTTGAACCAGTTCACTACTCTACCAACAATTCATTAATGTACCTTTTTCCCCCTCATACCCACCAGCATCTGCTATTTTTGACAGGTGTGAGGTGGTACCTCAGAGTTGTTTTAAGTTGCCTTTCTCCAGTCAATAACATTTTTTATATTACTGTAGATAACTTTGATTTCTTCTTCTGAAAATGGCCAGTTCATATACTTTGACCATTTAGCAATTGGGGAATGGCTCTTATTTTTATAAATTTTTTTAAACCCTTACCTTCCGTCTTAGAGTCAATACTGTGTATTGGTTCCAAGGCAGAAAAGTGGTAAGGGTAGGCAATGGGGGTCAAGTGACTTGCCCAGGGTCACACAGCTGGGAAGTGTCTGAGGCCAGATTTGAACCTAGGACCTCCCGTCTCTAGGCCTGGCTCTCAATCCACTGAGCTACCCAGCTGCCCCCTTATTTTTATAAATTTAACTCAGTTCTATAATCAGTATATATTTAAGAAATGAGGGTTTTATCAGAGAAACTTGATGTAAAAAAATTGATATTACCTCAGTGGCTATGGTACCTTTTAGTGCAATGTAATTTCTCTGCTTACCTTTTAAAATTAGGTCTGTTTTTGCCTTTGCTTTGTCTAAGATTATTATTGCTACTGCTGCCCTTTTTACTTCAGCTGAAACATATTAGGTAAAACCAAGCTGCTAATTATCTTCTCATAATTTTCTTGCAGCACTTTCACATCTTTCTCCAGTATTTCCTCTACCACTCTTCTCTTTCTTTAACTCTTCCAGGAATTCTTGTTGGGCTTGGGTTCAATTAGCATTTTTCTAATGAGGTTTTTTTGGTAGCTGTTTTCACATTGTCGTCTTCTTCTCAGATGTCTTGATCTTCCCTGCCATTGTAGTAGCTTGTCGTGCTCAAGTTCTTTTTTTTTTGTTCTTTGCTATTTTTCCAGCCTGTTTTTTAATGTTGAACTTTATGTTAAAGTTGGGCTCTGCTTACCTAGGGGTAGGGGGTATGGTTCCAAGCTTCAGGTTTTTTCATGCTGTTGCTTTCAGAGCTAGTTCTAGGGGTCTACAAGTTTGGTATGATATCAATAGAGATATGGTCACTACTCTTCTGGTCAATGCTCTGGTCTTTATGTAGTAAAGGCCCGTGGTCCTCTGCAGTTACATGCTTTGGAACTGTGACCAGGATCTTTGTTCCCTTATGACTGACCCCCAGTGTTCTTCTCCACCCTGAATCTGTGACCCAGAACTCCATATGGGTAGTAGAATTGCCAGTCGGTTCCAATTCTACCCAGGTCCAGCAAAGGGTCTCCTGTACTCTCTTTCTGACCAGTTGTTTCCCCCTTTACTATCTGTGGGCTGAGAGGTCCTAAAGTTGCTGTTGCTCTGCTACTGCTACGGCCACCAGTTTTAACTTCAGATATGCTTTCACCCATGAGTCACACACCTCTCCTGCTGACCTCCTAAGTTTTCTTAGACTGGAAAAATATCCAACCCTAACTTTTTGTTGGTTCTGCTGCTCCAAAATTTGATTTGAGGGAAATATTGGGACAGTTCAGCTGAGTGGCTGCTCCTAATATACCATCTTTTTCCTGGAGCTTGTTATTTAAAAAAGAATATTTTGATGATTATTTTTCAGTAGAATTGATTTCCTTTATGATAGTATGTTTCTTATTTTATACATTTAAAAGCATTCTTAAAAAAAATTAAACCCTTACCTTCCATCTTAGACTCAATACTGTGGATTAGTTCTAAGGCAGAAGAGCAACAAGGGCTAGGCAATGGGGGGTAATCGGACTTGCCCAGGGTCACACAACTAGGAAGTGTCTGAGGTCAGATTTGAACCCAGGACCTTCTGTTTCTATTCACTGAGCCACCTGGCTGCCCCTCTGAAAGTGTCTCTCTGAGAAGGCATCCGTAGGCCTTACCAATCTGCCAAAGAGGTTCAGGATACAAAAAGGTTAAGAATTCCTGCTCAATTCTAATCCACACTGGGAAAAAGAATTGCCAGGGCATATTAGAGAACTGCTGATTGGTAGCCAGCTTTTTCTTGAAGCTCTTCCATCAGAGAGAGTGCATATTCCTTCCTAAGCTTAGCCCAATCCATTTAGGGTATCTCCACTTGTTATGATGCTCTTCTGACACTAATCCGAAATTTGCTTCCTTGCAACCATAATCCATCACTTCTAATTCTGCCCCCTATGGCCAGGCAAAATAAGCGTAACCAGTCAGTGTGATATAGTGGGAAAGGGACTGGATTTGAAGCCAGAAGACCTGACTTAAAAATCCATCTGCCACTTAATACCTGTAAGTCCTCGGGCTAGTCCTTTCCCCTTCCTGTACCTCATTTTCCTCCTATATAAAATGAGGACTTTGAACTAGAAACTCTGAGGTCCCTTCTAGCTCTCAATCTATATGATCCCATAAGCATCCCTCTACATAAAATTGAATATATAACTGTGATATCCCCCATTAGTCTTCTGATCTCACACCTCTACTTCCTTCATTTTATCCTCATATGCCAAGATTCTAGATCTAGAGCTGGAAGGACCCTTTGAGGCCCACTAGTCCCCCTATTTATCTTACAGTGGAGGAAACTGAGACCCAGTAAGTAAAGTATCTTGCTTGAGGTCACCTAGGTAGGCATAGCAGAGACAGGTTTCAAACTCAGGTCCTCTGACTCCCAGGTCCCTTTTTTTCTTTCCTTTTGTAATGCAGAACTCCAGATACTTTAGCATTCTCCTGGCTCTCTAGTTTATCAGTGCCCTTCATAGGTTGTGATGGGCTGAGCTAAACTCAGTATTTCCGATGTGGTTTGACTAGGGCAGGCTACAGAAGTATCTCCTCTTGGCTCCTGGAAGCCACTCCTCCCTTAATGGAGCCAGAGATTGTATTAGGGCCAAATCACGTCCCTGACTCTCAGTGAACTTGCAGTCCACTAAAATCCCCATGTCTTTTTCTTACTCTCTCACCATGCCATTCCATGTTCTACTTAGGAAGTGAATTTTTTGGAATCAAAATCTAAGACTTGACTTTTATCCCTATTAAATGGAATTGTATTAAATTAGGCTGTCAGGAGCTTTGGGGATCCTATCATCCAGTGGCTTAGCTTTCCCTTTTAGGTCTGTGTCATCCGTAAATTTGATGATGATTCCATCAATGCCTTCATGTGCAAATAATTGATAAAAATGTTTAATGACCTAAGGCCAAGAACGAATCCCTCGGGACACCCCATAGGAAAGAAATTTCCAATAACAGGTTATTTATGAATACTTATTGGTTTGGCCATTTGACCGTTCTCAAATCTGCTTAATGATACTCTTGTCTAGGGCACATCTCTCCATATTTTTCACAGACTAGCACAAGAGACAACATCGATAAACTAGACCTAGAGCACTACCGGCTTGGGAACGTTGTCAAGAAAGGAAATAAGCTTAGTCTGGCATGACCTATTCTTAAAGTCATGCTGGGCTTTTTAAATCACTGCTTTGTTTTCTAGATAGTTGCTATCTATCCCTTTAATAGTTTTTTTTTTTTTGAAATGGAATTTTGTCCGAAATCAAAATCAAGTTCACTGGCTTATAGTTGGCATTCTCTATTCTCTTCTGTTTTTGAAAATTGGGACATTTGTCCTTCTCTCCTCTTGCAGTACCTCTGCCATCCTTCAAAGATACTGACAATAGCTCAGCAATCACATCTGCCAGTGCTCTCAGTACCCAAGGATTTAGTTCATCTGCCTGGATGACTTGCATTCATCAAAGGCAGCTAGGTGCTCTCTTACTATCTCCTTATTTATCTTGGGTACTAATACCCTATTCGCTATATTTGTCTGTCCTTTCCAGTACAAAGGTCATTCTCCTTGGCAGAAAAAACAATAGCAGAATGAGAATTGACTAGCTCTGCCTTCTCTCTCTTGTCAGGTATTGTTCCATCTACCCTGGGTAGGGGCTTATCCTTTCTTTGATCTTCCTCTTTTCTTCCATACCACTTGAAAAAACAAAAACAAAAACAACCCCCTTCCTCTCCCCACCCACCCACCCACCCAAAGGCCCAAGTCCTTTTAGCTTTCCTTATCTTTCTTCACTTTAGCACTCCTGACACTATTCTTACAGGCATATACTAGGCCTCTTTTGTACTTGGCTTCTTATCTTCCCTTGCTTCCATCCTCCCTATGCAAAAAAAAAATAATACTCTAAATTGGCCAGTGAGTTCTCATTACATCTACACCAGTCTCTTTAGACAGCTCCTATTTTTCTCTCCCATCCGAATTGTTTCTCTCCGTATCTGCAGATTTCCATTCTTGAATGTTTGCTCATTCTTCCTGGGAGGACTTCTCCTGAAGAATTTGAATGTATAGGATCCTACTGCATTCTTCCTCTGAACACTCTGAAATCGACTTTTTCTAAGCAGAAAGTGCATCTCCCACTCTTCCTGGCTTTCTTCATCTTCTCCATCACAAAGTCCAAGATGGAGTTATCAGTACTCCCCAAGGTTCTCATCACTTCTACTCCAGCAGCCAGGTCCCTCCCTATTGGGTGAGACCCAGATTGAAAAGAATTCCCTTTGTTGGTTCCTTTGCCTTTGAAGGATGAAATGATCATGAAGGCAATTCAAAGAAGTTATTAGCTGCTCTGTTTTTTTGTGGGGGGGGGGGTTGGCAGAGAGCGGGAGCTAGTAGAGAAATCCAGATCATTGAAGCTCCTCCCTCCTGTCTCCCATCAATACTGTATCTGCCCAGCTTTGATTCCCTCTCTATCCACCACCCCAGTTTCTTTTTTATAATATCCATGTAATCTCTTACTGTTCATCTTTCCTTTGATTTTCATCCAGATGAAGTAATCTCACCCTTTGTTTCTTGGATTTCTTCACATGAATATATCTTCTTAATATATATTTCCCTTTGCCCCACACTGTTTTCCTATTCTGCCTTTTTAATAAGTTATACTCTTTCAGAGCCACGTTCCACTTATGAGTCTTATCTCGTGAAATCTCAGTGATAACTATGAGGTCAAATTTATTTTTTTCCTTGAAGATGTCTACTTCATCTTGATTATTACTCATTCTTTGTACCTTTGAGTCTAGACATTTATAATTGTGGGTTTTATTATTGCCTTTCCCCCACCCCAGATTTTTATCTCCTGTGAATTTCTGGGCATCTCTGTTGGTATTCTTTGGTAGGCATTTTATTCCCTTTCCCTACCTGTTTCTGTTTAAAACTTGTTTGATTAGGTTTGCAAGAATCCAAGTTCCTATTGGCCTTTGTCTGGTGCACTCCATCCTTGACCAGAGTCCTGCCCTTTTTACATTTTAATATTTGAGTAGTCATGTGGCAGAGAAGTCATACAGAAACGTACTAGTTTTGTGACCTCAGACAATTCACTTCTCTCTCAGCCTCAGTTTCCTCAGTTGTGAAATTGAAATAACAATAACAACTACCTTCTGATTGGATTGTTGTGAGGATCAAATGAGATAATATATGTTAAATGCTTTGTAGACCATAAAGCTCTGCAAGAAAGTTAGTTATTATTATTATTGTCATTGTTAGATTCTCGGATTCTATCTTCTTAACCAGTTGTTCCCTTTCCAGACTTGGTTTTCTCTTCTGCACCTTTGGCTTTAATGGACTGCAACAATGCAGACAGTAACAGCGCCCCAGATGCTTTCAGTTTCTTGCCTAAGATCCAGTGGTATCCAGCAAATGGAAGAAAAGTCTGTGATCCTCAAAGAGTCCCCTGATGGCTCAAGTGGATAGAGCGTTGGGCCTGCAGTCAGGAAGACCTGAGTTTAAATCTGGGCGCTTACTAGCTTTGTGACCCTGGGCAAGTTACTCCATCCCATATTTGCCTCAATTTCCTTATCTGTAAAATGAAGATAGTAAAGCACCTATCCTGGAAGGTTCTGAATGTCAAATGAGATAATATTTATTAAAAAAAAGTACTGAGCACAGTACCTGGCACATAGTAGGTACAATATAAATGATTATTCCCTTCCCTTCCTCCCTTTCCCTTTGTTCAGCAAGCATGGTACTGAGCACCTAGTAGGCCCATAATACTTATTGATTAGAAAATTGGAAGTTGTCTTTATGGACAGATTAACTCGACTCATCCTAACTAGAATACTTAGTCATACCCTATCTCTTCTGTTTCTTATCACCCTTAGAAATACAAGAGTCCAAAAACTGAGGGCACTTCCCTTTTTAACATGGCTCCTGAAATTCCACTTAGGACCAAATGCTAGATGTGACTTGCCTATTTATGCTCACCCAGATTTACTTTTTTAAATGTCTTTTATTTTTTAATATCCCTTTTTGATAGCTTTTGTTTTCATCGCCTATATTTTTATTTTTTCCCCTCCATTGTCCATCCCTAGAGCTATGCCTAGATGGGATTTTTTAAAAAGATAAAAAAGAAGAAAGAAACCAGTTCAGCAAAATAACCAACCGAGCTCCTATACCTCTGCCAAGAAGCGGGGAGAAAGGGCAAATTCTCCTCTCTCTTCTTTGGGGCCATTATAATTGGGATCATTATAATGTGGGGGTCATCGTAATTTTGCAGCATTCAGACTAGTTATTTTAAAGAAGAGTAGTGGCAGCGATTTAGTTCATTTTTGGTATTGAAAATCAGACGCTGAGCTGGGACTGAATTTATGCCATGATGACCTCTTTGATGTATGACCTCAAGTAAGTATCTTAATCAATGGGAGCCTCATCTCAGTTGCCCCATCTGCAAAGTGGGGATGCCCTCGAGAAGCCTGAGGGGATGAGGCACTTTTTACTGGGTGTTATGTGATTGATTTCAAGCATTTTCTTTTCCTTTTTTTTAACTAAAAAATAAATGCAGTTTAAATTCCAGAACTGATGAAGTGAACAGAGTTTCTGTTCCCCTCCTTGCCTCTTGAAGGTATCAAATTTGAGTATTAGCGCTATCTATTTCACATGATTTACTTGGAGAGAAATCTCATTTCTGAAATCATTCATGTTTAAAAGTCTGGGTTTTTTTTTAAAAGTCATGTACATGTGTTCAAAAATACTGAGAGAAATGGATGCATATTTAGTAGTTTGCCTGTCGAGAGCTTTGTAAACCGAACACACGCTAGCCAGGAGGGCTTGTAAACCTTTACGTTTTGTTAATGTAGTTTGGGGTTCCAGTGATTCTAAAACATGTGGCCGTTGCTGGCTGAAATCATTAGGGAGGGGGAGAGCCCTGGACCTGCCATCTCATTTCTAGCCATAGGAACCGAGCCAAGTTCTTTAGCCTATTTTGGCTTGCTGGGAAAATTCCAGTTTTAATAAAATCATGTGCCTGCTTATTTGGGTTAAATAACTATTATTAACATAATAGCTACATACTTTATCTCAGTCCCCTTCTCTCTGGACCTAAGCAGTTTTTAAAATAATTTGAATTGGACACTCATTAAATACTGTGTGTTGTTTCTTTAAACCTGGTGCAAGAGTGACTAACCTAACTATTCCAATAATGTGTAGCCTCCACATTCCTTTACACAAACGGGATTTCAGTGAGGCGTATCTCAAGGGAGTTACCAGAGGAGAGCCTCCTGAACAGGCCGAGGCCACCACATGCTCCCTTCCTCCTTCTTGAGTGCCCACTTTGATAGCAGACCACCCAACAGAACTCTTCTGGAGGTTATAGAGTGTGTTGGAATGAATGGAAATGAGCTGAAAAACAGCCCTACAATCTCCCCAGGGGAGAGATTTCTACATCGACACCCACTTAATCCTAATTTTGGTTCAATGAGCATTTCCCTTTTGTTTGTTTGTTTGCATTTTTAAATTAAATTTTATTTTTGCAATGAACAAGAATCGATTTTCCTCCTCCTCCTCCACTTCCTCCATTGGAAAAAAAGAGAAACAAAATTCTTGAGGCAAACACATAGTCAAGAAAAACAAACTCCTGCTTTGGCCATACCCCTCACAAAATGGTCTCCATTTTCACCCTGAATCCATTACCTTTCTTTCTTTCTTTCTTTCTTTCTTTCTTTCTTTCTTTCTTTCTTTCTTTCTTTCTTTCTTTCTTTCTTTCTTTCTTTCTTTCTTTCTTTCCTTACCTTCTGTCTTAGAAGTTTTTGGTTTTTTTTTTTTTAGGTATGGATTTAGGTATTGATTCTAAGACAGGAGAGCAGTAAGGGCTAGGCAAATGGGGGTTAAGTGACTTGCCCAGGGTCACCCAGCTAGGAAGTGCCTGAGGCCAGACTTGAACCCAGGACATCTCAAATCCAGACCTGGCTCTCTATCCACTGGACCACCTAGCTGTGCTTCTCTTGCCTTTTAGTCCAGAGGTGGATAGAAGTCCTCATTCACCATGGGTCCTTTGGAATTGTTGTTAGTCATTGGGTTGATAGAATTCTTAAGTCTTTCAGAGTTGTTTGTTTTTATAATATTGGCAATGAACATTTCTTATGGGCCAGTCATTGTGCTAGGTGCTGGGGATACAAAGATAAAAATTAAATAGTCCCTGACCCCAAGGAGTTTACATCCGATTGAGGGCAGAGATGGAAGACATAGTGTATATATCGTGAAATAACCAGATATATGTGTGGTGGCAGCTAGGTGACTCAGTGAATGGAGCACCAGGCCTGGAGATGGAAGATCCTCAGTTCAAATCTGGCCTCAGATACTTCGTAGCTGGATGACAAGTCACTTCAACTCCATTGCCTGGCCCTTACTGCTCTTCTGCCTCAGAACCAATACATAGTATTGATTCTAAGACAGACGGTAAAGGTTTACAATAAAAGTGAATGCACAGTAATAGGGCTAAGGATGGGTCTTGTGATTTCCTGGTTAGAGGGACAAGGCCAGATTCACCTTCTGTTCATCATGGAGTCTGAGGCATTGAGAGGTCAAGTGCCTTCCGCAGGGTCATACAACCAAGATGTATCAGAGGCAGAATTAGAACTCCTGTCTCCAAGGCCAGCTCTTTCTACTATGTCACATGACATCTCGTGCTGTATACAAAATGATTCAGAGTGAGAGAGAGCTTTTAGATGGGAACCAAGGGGAGTAAGAATGATCTTGGATAAGAGGTGGTACAGGAGTTGAGCTTTGAAGGAAAGTAGGAGTTCTAATGATTATAATAATTAATAATAATGATGATGATGATAGTTAACATTTAGATGATGAGTTCTCTAAGATTTTCAGAGCATTTTACATATATTACTTTAGCAACTCTTTATGATAGGCACTATTATTATCCTCATTTTAAAAGGGGGAAATTTAGTATAAGGAAGATGTGTATGGGAGGAGATGTGGGTGTGTGGAGGCATTCTTGGCAAGGATGGATGATGGCAACTTGCACAAAGGCTAAGAGGCTGGAGATGTAGCATCATGTAGGGGAACAGCTAGTAGGTCAATTTGATTGGAATGGAAAGTGTGTGATTGCAGTTAGATGAATAAAAGACTGGAATTTTTAGGTAGCGTTCAGACTGTGGAAGGCCTTAAAAGGTGGGCTGAAGAATTTGTTTCTTCTAAGGACTCACTGAAGACCGATTAATCGGGGGAGTAGGTCAGAATGGAGAATAACAGATTGGAAGTCAGAAGACCGGGATTCAGTCTGGGGTCTGCTACTCTCCATATGACCTTGGGCAAATCATTTACCTTTTTAGGCCTCAATTTCTTCCTCTGTGAAATGAGAGGGTTGGGCTAGCTGACCTCTGAGGTCCCTGTCTGCTCTAACACTGTTCTAGGGTCCTTTTCATATCGATGAGCTTGTAATCCTCCAGTCTTTGAGGTGCCCCACAACTCAAAAGCCTCGAGGCCTCTGATTGGCTGCCCTCTGCATTCCCTCCCCACTTGGCTTCTATTTTTCCTTGGGCAGTGTTTTCGGAGTGTTATCCTGGCAGCTGGCTGGAAAATGACTTAGAGAAAATAAGGAGAGTAATTAGGCAGCTATTGTAATAGTCTAAGAGAGCAGTAATGGAGGCCTGAATGAGACTGGTGGATGTGTGTGAGTGAGTGGCAAGAAGGGGACAAATCTGAGAGATGTGGCAATTTGACCCACAACACATTTATTCAGCACTTACTGGGTTGAAGGTACTGTGGATAGAGTGGAATAGGTTCTGGATCTGTGATTTTATTGCTAGTGGGAACTCCCACATGAGGAAATTCCCTTTACTGAGGCAGGTCAGGACCTGTTTATTTAGAGCCTTATGGCTCTGTATTCATGCTGCTTTTCCCTGGGAATTGCTCCCTGCCCACAAATAGCTTAGATTTTAGTGGGCAGAGACATTGTGGAGGCAGAAGCAACACAATCTGGCATTTCATTAGGTAGGATTATGAGATATTTGTTTGCATTCTTTGTCCAGGGAAGGAACTTGGTATACGATCTCAACACAGGTAGTGAATTATCTAGCTAGTAGAGGTAGGCAGGTACAAAACCATGAGGCTAGGTGGGCCTCCGCCACCATCTGGCCCAATTTAGATAGGAAAAAACCCTTGATACGACATACCTGTCAGCTGATAATCTGCCTTCTGATTGGAGACCTCCAGCTCTCTAGACAGCCCATTCTACTGTTAAAGAACTCTAGCTGTTAGATACCTCCCCACTTCCCACCCCAACTTCAAGCCTAAATCCACCCCATTTGCATCTATCTCCCATTGCCCCTGCTTTTGCCTTCTGGGACCAAATAGGACAGAAGCCCCTCCCTCTTTTGCCTGCCAGCTTTCCAATACAAAAAGGTAGCCGTCACGTCTGCTCCCAGGATTCACCTCTTCAGGTGAATTTAATCCATCCCCTTACCTCTCAGACGAGATAGGCTCGAAGCACCTGAGGCCCCTGCCTTGTTTTTGTACAGTACTAGTCTTTAAAATAGAGTTTGCTGGCTTCCTCTTTTTATGTTTACATTGGTCATATTTCCCCTGTGCCCTCGCCCCTCTCCCTCCTCTGAGAGCCAGCTAGCATAATAAAGAATGTAAAAGAAAACAGAGAAAGAAGAGGGGGAAAACCCAGCACTACTGTTGAACAAATTGAAAAAATCTGCTGTTCCATAGAGTTCTCGAAACCTTGTGCTCTGCTCTCTTCCAGACGGAAGGGGGAGCTGTTTTCCCGTATTTCCTTCTGGCCAAGCTTGCTCTTTCGAATTTCCTAACGCTGAGTTTTGATCGTTTTGTGGTGCACAATACTATTTTTAAAAGCCTCTGGAGAGGACTGACCTTTTCCTTAGGTAGGCAGAGGTGTAAAAGCATTTAGTTGATGAAAGGAACAAGAGAAGAAATCTAAATGATGGCCAGAGGATGTTAGGATCTATTAAGCTTCTCTCTCCCCCACTAGCTCATCACCTGCTCTGGCGGTTGACAGTCCTCTCTCCACGGTGGCGTAAACCAAGCAAGGCAGGCATTTATGGAGCCCCTCCTATGCACCAGGCATTGTGCTGGACCTGGGCAATAGAAAGACAAAAAGCCCAACAGTTCTCGCCCTTTGATTTGCTCCGGCTCATCAGGGAGATAAGACATGCAGACAGAGACATGGGAAATTAGCTGGGAGGCAAAAGCTGCATTTTGATTATTTTAGGGAGGGCCGGACTTGAGGGTGTCGCTGCTGCCTCAGTAATGGCTCCCAAAACCCTTCTCTGCCCAGCGTGCCTGAAATCCCCTCTGGTAGTCCTTGTAAACAAGGGCTGAAGCATATTTTTCAAATATGCATAGGTTATAATTGCTGTTAGTTAATTCATCCAGATTGTCCCTCAACAATGACTTCTGGGTCATATAGCCGACTGGACTCCTAGATTTAGATCTGGAGGAAGCTATTGAATTCAGTCCTTTTATTTCGCAGATGAGGAAACTGAGGCTGACAGAGGGAGCAACTTGCCTGGGATCACACAGAGGTTGCATAGCTAATAATCGTCAGGCAAAATTTGAACACCAGGGCCAGAATCCCCCCCCCCCACCAGCCACCTAACTGACTTTAGTGTTCTGTGATTGATCAACATTTATTAAATGCTTACTATGTCCCACTTAATGGGCTAGGCACCAGGGCAGGAGCTTTTAATCAGGGACTCGGTCTGGAGACAAATTTCAGAGGAGGGGGGTCATGAGGTTGGCTGGGAAAAAATGATCTTTTGATTTTTACTAACCCCTGGTTTCTTTGGTAATCCTTTGTGTTTTATTTTGTCAATTTGAAACATTCTGAGGAGGGGTCCCTAGACTTCACCAGAAGGCCAGAAGGAGGGTCCACAGCATGAAAAAAGACTTAAGAACCTCTAGTGCAGGGGTTCCCAAACTTCTTTGGCCTGCCCCCCCCTTCCAGAAAAAAATATGACTCACTGTGCCTGGAAATTAGTTTTTTAAATTTTAATAGCAATGAATAGGAAAGCTAAATGCCCCTGTGGCCATCACCGCCTCCCTGGATCGCTGTAGCACCCACCAGGGGGCGGTGGCGCCCACTTTGGGAATCACTACCCTAGAGAGACAAACAAAAATGACAGTCGCCTTCTCAAGTACCTTACATCGTACAGTAGAAGACACAAATTCATATTTCAAAAATAGACCCAAGGTGTTGGGGCTTGGGGGTGGGAACATTAGAAGCCGGGGCACATCCAGTAAGAGTCTGAAGAAGCCAGGGTTGGCACCCTACCATTGGGGGAGACTTAGGTGGAGACACAGCCATATCTGTTGATAGAAATCAATTGTATGTCATGGAAAAGAAAAAAAGAATGGGAGCTTCTTTTGGACTGGGACTATTGCTTCCCTTTCCCTGACTTAACACGATGTTTGATTTCACCGGGAGAGGGACTTCCCACCAATACAAGGCAGCACCTTTTTTTGGCAACTTCAAGGACTAGAGGGTTGCTTAGAATAAAGTGAAGTAACTGTCCAAGGTCACACAGCCAGAATGTGTCAGAGGCAGGACTTGAACACACAGTGAAAACATCTGAAACAAAATCTCGATTGGATGATGGTATTCATTTATTTTTTTAAAATCCTTTCCTTCTGTCTTAGAATCAATACTACGTATTGGTTCCAAGGCAGAAGAGCAGTAAGGGCTGGGGGGGGGGGGGAGAATGACTTGCCCAGGGTCACACCGCTAGGAAGTGTTTGAGGCTCTAGGTGGAGCTCTGACTCCACTGAGCCACCTAGCTGCCCCCTATTTATTTACTTTTGGTTCCTTGGTGGAGGTGGTATCCAAATGACCACTTTAAAGACAAAAGGCATCAAGAAAACGTCTTTAAACAATGAAATAAACATTTTCAAAGGACCCATGATGAAAAACACTAACCACCTCCAGAGAGAGAACTGATCAACTCTGAATGCAAATTGAAGCATATGTTAAAAAAATAAAGAAAATGTCTTCAACAGCAATAATAACAGAAGGAATAAGAGGCGAGAGATATCTCCAGAACCCCAGTTCCAATATAGCAGTAGAAAGCAGGGGTAGAAAATGGGAGGAATCAGTTCTGCTCTCCTTGCTCCCCAGCAGACAGGATTCTCAGAGGATGTCTTTCCTCATGGTCTTAGCCCCATCTCTGCTCTAACGTCTGGGTTACCTTGGCCGGCTAGTATCTTTTCCTTGCCCTCTGGAGACATGGGTAATAGGGGCTGTAGCTATAATCCTGGTTTGCCTCATAGAAAGCCTCTGCAATTCTAATTCAAAGGCAGCTGAAACCTACAGAGGCTTGCCCAGCAATCAGTGGATCTGGTTCCAAGGGCAGCCGCTCATCACCTTAGTCCCCCACTCAGCAATCAGAAAGCCTGTCTCAAAGGAAATGGAAGCACCAGTGCACAAATCGCATGGCTTCTTCCTTTAGGATGGACTCTGGACAGTACATCTCCCCCGCCCTTCTGCCCTGGCAAAGATGGAGCAATCTCCTCTCCTGATGTCTCCTCATTCTCCCTCTCTGGAAATTTCTGGGGCTCTTGGATCCCCACAAAGATGAAAAGGCAGGACAGAAATACCTACCACACATTTTCCAAGAAATCGTCTCTGATTTTTGATGTGTGCACAAGAGACACTGTATCGCGGGAGAGCCTTTAAGGCAGGATTTTGCTCTATCAAAGTCAACAGACAAACCCAGTGTATTCTCTCCACTGTTCAATCAGTTGTGTAATTATAAAGATGTGGTCTGCTGTAGAATATCATTTGTAAAAGCCTGCTTGTTCCTTTCTCAAACCTTCATCAAGGATGTTGTGTGTGTATAGCTTATTCTCATTAAAAGAAAAAAAAATCGTAGAGATGGAAAAGTAGCCACATCCTCTTTGTTTTGTTTTGGGGTGCGGGGGAGAAGGAGGGTAGATAATAAGGTCTGAGATTTTCCCCCAAGATCTTTTCTATTTTTCATGTCTTCTTTCAGATGTCTTGAGAACTGATCCCTCAAAATTAGGTCCCCCTCCAACACATTCTCTATTATCATTAATTTCAATGTTCACTTCTCTTACCCATTTCCCATTTTGACATCAATGGCTTGTGTGTGTGTTTTTAATGTTATTGATGTCTTTTTTTTGTTATTACCATCATTTCTCCCAGTATCCTTTCCCCCTCCCTCCTCCAGAGAGCTATCTCAAAGAACAAATAGCATTTTTAAGACAAAAGAAGAAAAAGAATTTGGGGGAAAATCAGCATAATTGATCAATACATTAAAAAATCTGAAAACATGTGGAGTGTACAACATAGGAACCTCCCTCCTGTGCAGAGAGGTGGAGTGAAGACAAAACCTTCTCATATCTCTTCTTTCCAACCATACTTGTTCTTTGTGATTTTACTATATTCACGTTTGATTTTTTGGACTTGGTTCTTTCCATTTACAGTGTTAGAGCCATTGTGTCTGGGGGGTGCAGTGGATAGAGGGCTGGATTTGGAGTCAGGATGATCTGAGTTCAAATGTGGTTTTAGATACTTATTGTGTGATGCTGGGCAAGTCGCTTAACCCTGTTTGCCTCAGTTTCCTCATCTGTCAAACCGGGGCACACTGGAGGAGGAAATGGCAAATCATTCCAGTATCTTTGCCAAGAAAACTCCATGGACAATGTCTATGGGGCCACATAGAGTTAGACATGACTGAACCAAAATTTGTTTTTATTTTTTCTATTTTAGATTCTGCTTACTTTGTTCTACATATTTATAGAGATCTTTCTCTGTATCGCAAACACGCTTTCTTACAATGTGGTAATATTCCTTTCCGCAAGCTTAGATTTACATTTATTCCATTTATTCAGCCATTCCCCACTTGAGACATCTACTTTGTTTCTAATTCTTTGCTATCCCCAAAAGTGTTGCTACAAATATTTTGGCATATGTGGGGGCTTTTTTCTTGTCAATGGCCTTCTTGTTGTTGTTCATCCTTTGTTTTTGAATGATATCAGGAAGGTGATGTCTTGACTTGTGAGTGGGATTTAAGTGAGGCACAAAGTTGTTGGCTTCACTCCCAGCCTAGTAGTGGAATCTCTGGGTTAAAGGGTATGGACATTTTAGTCACTTTTTTGCATAATTCTGAACTGCATTCCAAAATGGTTATACTGAATCACAATTTCACCAACAATGCACCAGTGTGCCTGTTTTCCCATAACATCCCTCCCATATTGACTATTCCTATCTTTGGGCATCTTTTCAATGGCTTGTTTAAAAAGGTCATTTTGAAGTTTTAAAATTTCACATCATTGTCGTCATCGTCATAGCATTTATTATTATTGTTATTATTATTATTATTATTATTATTATTATTTTAAAACCCTTACTTTCCATCTTAGAATCAATACTGCATATTGGTTTCAAGGCAAAAGAGCAGTAAGGGCTGGGTAATGGGGTTAAGTGACTTGCCTGAGGTCACCCAGCTAGGAAGTGTCTGAGGCCAGATTGGAACCCAAGACCTCCCATCTCTAGATCTGGCTGTCAATTCCCCAAGCTATCTAGCTACCCTGAATAATAGCACTGAGATAGTGCTTTAAGGCTTGTAAAGTGCTTTACAAATATTATCTCATTTTATTCTCCCAACAATCCTAGAAAGTAAGTGCTTTTATGATCCTCATTTTACAGATCAGGAAACTGAGGTCGAGAAAGTTTTCAGTGATTTGCTTGGGGTGACACAATTAGTAGCATCTGAAAATGTAGAAATTGTACTCAGACCTTCCTAATTGCAAGTCCAGCACTGTATCCACTCTGCTACTTAGCTCATTTCTATTTCTTTTTCTAGCTTAGTACTCATTTTGATTTTTGCTCTAACAATTTAATGATCTGACTCCACACAGATAGCTGATTCTGGAATGATTCCTGTACCAGTAATGAGTCTTTTCCTGTTGATTAAAATATAATTAGTTTCATTTTTGTGATATTTGTTGCCAGAAGGTCTTGATTCTTCCTCAAAGAGAGTATTCATGCTTTGGGGACTTCAGTTTCTGTGCCATCTCGAAGTTATTGGCTTCTTGCATTTTGTATTCCTGACGCATATTTTCCAACATATTTTTCTCCAGCCTTCCCCATGCTCACCTTTGCATTGAAATCACCCATTATCAACATACATGTTGATTTAATTTTGAATGTGTTTTTGATTTCTTCATAGAATTCAGCTTCCTCTTTATTCTCAGCAACAGATGTTGGTGCATAAACTGCAATTATTTTCTTGGTGCTTGTTTTGTGAATACTTACCATGAGCCCTGCAATGCGGGCTGACCAAAATGTCCCATGAATTGAAGTTTCTGGTTGCCTTTGGATACACAGTAAAATCAACTCTGCCACCTCCTTTCTTCGCCTCTCCCTGGAGAACCTGTGAGCCACCTGCCTGCTTTGTTCCCATTTTCTTTTGCCTTCTGGCTTCATTTATAGTGAGAATGGCATGATTGATGAGATTCTCTCCTTCAGTAACATGTCCAAGTGTTGGTCATTGGGCAAGGAGATCACATTCCAAATGAACGTTTCTCAATGATCTGCAAACTGTGTGATTCTTCGCACCCCCATTCCCTTCTTCTACCACTCTACCCATGGCACCAGTGTTACAAAAGAACAGGCCTGAGAACCAGAGTTTGGGGCTGAGGGTGGCCAGCATGCCATCATTTGGGGTTGAAAATAACCCTTCTTGACACTTCCTAGCTGTGTGACCCTGGGCAAAGTCACTTTACCTCCATTATTGCCTAGCCCTTCCCACTCTTCTGCCATGGGAACAATACTTAATCTACATTCTGGACGGAAGGTAAGGGATGAAAAAAAGAAAGAAAATAACACTTCTCTCTCTGGTTTTTTAAAGGCTTGCCATGGGTGTTCATCTGGACCCAAGTGTGACTGCAGTGGAGTAAAAGGAGAGAAGGTAAGGCCCCAGAAGGTCTTGGTAAGTCATTCAAAATGTCCACCAAGTTGGGGCAGCTGGGTAGCTCAGTGGATGGAGAGCCAGGCCTAGAGACGGGAGGTCCTGGGTTCAAATCTGGCCTCAGACACTTCCCAGCTGTGTGACCCTGGGCGAGTCACTTGACCCCCATTGCCTACCTCTTACCACTCTTCTGCCTTGGAGCCCATACACAGTAGTGACTCCAAGATGGAAGGTGAGGGTTTAAAAAAAATGTCTACCAAGACATCTGACTGCCTTGCTCTTTGTTCTTTCTCCTTTTTCTTTTTTCTTCTTTTTTCACTTTTCTTTCTCCTATTTGTTCAGTTGCGTCTAGTTCTAAATAACTAGTGGAAACTTTTCCTTTAAACGAGTTCAAGCTTCCTCAACCATATACTTCTGGATTTTTACAACCAGGCCCCCTTTGCAGCACAACTTCCTTTTGAGCAAGGAGAATGGTGGCATAGAAATGATATCTTGACCCCCTCCAGAATCTCCAAAGTTCTCCCTCCAGAGACTCATTCTGATCTTCATAGAGACATTTATCCTTGATCTTTACTTGAACAGGAAACTATGGACATGAACATGGCCAAGGTGGGGGGGGGGGAGGGGAGGAAGGCTACAAAGGCAGATGAATGACCCCAACATACGGAATCCTAGCTTCCCATGCCATCCCATGGGCTAAGATGAAACTGTATTTTGTATTAGTGATTTTGCTCTCGTCCTTGCTCAGTTTCATGAGATGCGAAGGTAAGGCTTTTCTCATGACTACTTCTTGTGCTTTTTTTGCTTCCTAATTGGTTATCGGTACTTGCATATTTCAAGGGTTGCTAATTTCTGTAGTATGAATAGTTGCTCTATGTTGGGCTGTTGTTGGTGCCTCTCACAGGATAATGCTATTAATCTTATGGGTTCCCCTGTGGATCCTAAAGTTTTCTAATTTCCCTTTGGCCAAGTTGAACTGTCCTAAGAGATTTCTAGCTACTGATGAAAATTCTTACCTCCCATTTGTATTCCGTAGAAGTCTGTCTGGACCCTCTCCGTCTATTCTTCCTCACTCCTTTTATTCCATCCATCTGTTAAAGGTGTTTTTGACTGTTGTTTGATTGTTTCAGTCGTGTCTGATTGTTCATGATCCAATGTTTTTTGACAAACATATTGGAGTGATTTGCCATTTCCCTCTTCAGTTCATTTTCAGATGAGGAAACTGAGGCATCAGATGAGGAAAGTGAGGATTAAGTGACTTGCCCAGGGTCACACAGCTAGTAGGTATATGAGGTCAAATTTGAACTCAGGTCTTCCTGATTCCAGGCCTACCAGTCTATCCACTGAGCCACCTAGCTGCCCCCAAAAGTGTTTAGCAACAGGAAATAATGAGTTTGGGCTCTTCTAACTTGAGATTCTTATCCCCCAGAGGGCCATATATCTTCAGTGAAATAATTGAGTCTGCCCTGATCCTGGTGAGAAGATTTATTTCTAATATATCAAGTTATTTCTATTTTTGAATTTTGGATTGAGACTCAGGTTTATCCCTCCAACCTCTTTACTTATTCCTTTGTGCCTAGCAAATCCAAGGAATGCCCCACCCTAGAGTATCTTCTAGTATAGGGTGATAGAAAAGTGAGATTATGGGTTCTGGCTTGTCTCGTTAATAAGAACCAGTTTAGGTCAGGTGTCTCTGCAAGCAACAGAACAGAGCCCTTGCCTTTCAACTGGAGCAAATGGAGAATGTCCCATTTAAATGGAATGGACCTGATCATAGAGGTTGAGCATGTGATTTTTTTCCATCATTAACCAAGGAATTGAGGAGAGACTGAGAGAATGATGGACCACCTCCTCATTGGCTATTCACCAGTTAGAGACGACTTGAGATATCTAGGGGAGGGCTGAATATTGAGCTTTCAAAATCATACTTAGGGATCCATGAAGCTTTTTTTTCAGGTTCTTTGATCACCAAGAGAGATCATTGATCAGTTAATTTGTTGGCTATTGCTAGCTTAATCAATAAATTGATTTTCTTACCTGGAAATCCATCTCTTGGAATTTTTAATCATCACACACTAGCTTACTACCTTTTTGATCTTGGGCTAGACATTTCTTCTTCCTGGGGCTCAGTTTCCTTCTCTGTAAAATGAAGAGATTGGACTGGGGAGTTCTAAAGTTCCTTTCAGTTCTAGACCTAGGATCTTAGGTGTGATCTAGGATAAATCACTTAGCTTTTGGGGACCTCAGTTTCCTTTTCTGTAAAATAAATGAGCGATTTGGACAAGATGGCACCTCCAGCTCTAGATCTCAAATCCTATGATTCCTTCTTATTGACAGATGAATTAGTCTGATTCTGGATTTCAAGGCACAAAAGGAATCACACCTGCCTTTACTTGTACTATAGCATTTATAACATAGTTGGGGCAGCTTGGTGGTGCAATGGATAGAGTGCTGGGCCTGGAGTCACAGGAAATCCCAAGTTCTAATCTAGTCTCAGGCACTTACCAACTGTGTGACCTTGAGAAAGTTACTTATCCCCTGTTTGCCTCAGTTTCCTCAACTGTAAAATGAAGAAAAAAACAGCACTCACTTTGCAGGGCTGTTGTAAGGTTCAAATGAGATAATCATTTGATTATCTGGCACACAATAAACATTATATAAACCTTAACTATCGTTGTTATTATAACATACAAGACCCCTAGAAGACACTAGTACCAAAGCAGAATTCATTTGCTATCCTCGAGCCAAGTCAGCAAGTAGGGAATTACTTAATAGCCAGGCCTTGTGTTAAGTGCCAGGAATACAAATACAGGCAGAAAGAAAGACAGTCTTTGCCCTCAAGTAACTTACATTCTAATGAGGGAAGGAGAAGAAGGAAAGGAAGTCTAAAAGTGCAAGAGAGAAGGTGCTAGTTTAGGGAGTTGGTAGAGAAAGTTCAAAAAGTCAGGAGTGGAGTTTGGAGAGGAATATTGACTTGGCTCTTCTGGGCATCTTCCTTCAGAAAGACCTCGAGGACCAACCAGTCTTGGCCCGTCTTTGAGAAATGAAGCCTCATATATAGCTCCAGCTTTGTGAATGGACTCTTTCCAGATTCTGGATTGATTCAGAATCGCCTGAAACATGGGCTGGGCTCTGGGCGTTTTTATCTTGTTGGAGAGAAAATAAACTGGAGCCTTTTCCAATTGTACCAACGTCAGTGAATAGACCTCAAGTACCAATCGTGAGTAAGTCAGATAAGGAACCATAACTCCTAGGATTTGTCACATCACATTTCCTTGGACCTGGACACTGATTCTTTAGTAATTCTGGCTGTTTGTCTATACCAATGGTTCCTAGCCTTGGGCCAATGAACTTCTTTTTAAAATATGTCAATGACTCTNCTCTCTCTCATTCTCTTTCTCTTTCTCATTAATTATTAGCAATTAGAATGAAAGTTAAACAACCAACATAACAACAACAATAAAACTTCCCAAATCTAGGAAAATTCGGATTCAGAGTTAGAAAGGATAGAAACTACTCATCACCTTCCACCTCTGGTTCCCATAGACTTACCCCATGGTTCGATAAACAATTGAGTACTTTGCTTGGTACTTTTGTTAGTTCTCCCCACTTCTTTATACAATGACCTTGTCTTTCATCCCTTTTTTTAAGGGAGAGAGAGGACTTCCAGGTTTGGATGGCCATCCGGGTTTACCTGGATTTCCGGGAGCAGAAGGGCCTCCTGGACCTCCAGGCCAAAAGGTAGGTAACAAGCAACAAAAGAGGGAAGGGGACTTCTATTCTACTGGGTGTGACTTGTCCAGAATTGATTGCTTTCTGTAGTATCAATGGTTACAGCTGGGGCCAGCTACGGAAATCAGACAGTGTCTTATTGTTACTCATTTTTGTTTTTATTGACTAGTCCAAAGGGTCATTAAGTAGTTGCAACAAACTGTGTATAGTTATTATGGCCCTTTTGTCTGTTCCCTGATTTGCAAAGGTTTCCATCCACTCATCCATCCACCAGTGATGCCTTCTGGTTTTTACATCACAGTTATTTCCCTATATAATAGCACGCATCCCCCTCACATCACCCCAGTTACAGAGAATCATGGTCATATATAAGCAGGACCCAGAAAGCTTCCACAGTTGCTACAGTGCTATGGAAGGAAGAAATATTTCTCTGTGTAGAGGTTGTTGGCTAAAATCCACCTTGACACCTTGACCAAGGTAGGCTTTGAAAGTAAACCACTTTGAGAAATGTCAGCCTGAGCAGAAATCAGAATTCCAGAGCCCACATAGGGAGGCCCACAGCCCACATGATTAGTACTCCCTCTGCTGTGCATGCTGGGGACTCTGAGGCCTGAAGGAAAGCCAACACATGACATTTCTAGTGCATGTATCCAGTGCTGTAAGAGACAATACCATAGGCTTACCCCATGCTTGGTGAGATTTGAACCAAGAGCCATGTCTATCTCTTGACTGGTGCTTTGCATTCTCAGAAGGAGAAGGAACTGAGTTGCAGAAGACTTACTGTGCAGCTGTGTCTTGAGGCCAGAAAAGCTTTGATTGAAACAAATGATGGTGTAATGACTGGATTCAAGGCTAAGATGTCGGCAAGGTTTTGTTAAGTAATCTTGGTGTACATGGAATGCACAAGAGAGTGGACTGATGGAAAGGCACCCCATACCAAGCATGGCTGACAGATGGCTTCCTAGTCTTCAAGATGGGCCCAGAGAATTTTCAGGCCCCACTGAGACAAGATATCATAGCCTCCACTGCTTATTAGAGAGCTGGTCAGACTCTCTGGTGACCAAGGGAAAAGCAATAATGGAAAATTAACCATGGAGACTTTTGGGAGGAAGAGGCTGGTTGCCAGTTGTTGAGGGACTATTCTAGGATGATAAGTAACTAGGATGACTGTGACTCAGATGAGGAAGGCCTGTGAGTCCTGGGACCCTCAGAGAGACCGACCAAGTCTTTTCTCTTTCCAGAGGGACGTCGTATTCAGCCAAGAAGGGAAGGTTAAATCCCCAGGCAGTTCCTCTTCAACGGAATACTCCATCTGGAGGCATACCTAGGAAACCGAGGAGCTTCCTGAGAGCCTGTATCTAAGTATAGTAGAGCTTAGGCCATCCATCCAGAGGCTTGGGATTAGGACCCTCGATGAAGAATTCTTTGCTACTATTCACAAGCTCATGAGGGCACCCGGTTGGACTCATGGCCTAACTTACTAATAGGAGAAAGGGGAGAAGTCATAGAGAGTCAGGCAGGGCTGAAATGACCAAACAACAGAAAATTATTGTCGTTATTGTTATGATTGTTATGATTGTTATGATTGTTTGGTTCCAGAGTTCTTGCAGAGTATCTGAGGCTTCACCCAATGACTGGCACTGCCGAATGCATGAGCCAAGTATGAATTTCAAACTGTTTTAGTGTGTGTGTGCTGTCCTTTGCCTCCTGGCAGGAGGTTAGGCCAGGGGAAGCTAGCCAGATTGAACTGTATATTTACTAGGATTCCCGAGGTCAGAAGAACTTGTCTGGAGGCCACTAAGGTCAAAGACTCTGATGGATGCTTAGCCACTCCACTGGCCTGTTCTGGTTTGGTTATTGTTTTCATTGGTCTTACAGTTAAGCATGTTTGTCTGCTTCTGTGAGGAGTGACTCCATCATGCCATGGCCACATGCTTAGGGCTATGAGAAATATGGCAAGGTCAGGGAGGAAGAGGAGTTTTCCAGAGCTCAGGAGCTGATTCTGATCCATACACTGGAGAGAGATTCAGGGGATCCGCGGCCTTGGATGAGAAAAAGAAATCGCCTCTTGATTTCAGTGTAAATTGGTGCCCTTGGGAGTCCTATGTGATTTATTTGAGGCACTTGAAAATAGGATTCTGCCATGAAACTCTTATGACTCCTCCAGAGGGGGTGGGGTCCAGGATAGTTTCAGAACTTCTGGTATAGATAGTGGGAAAGCTTCACTGCTCTACAGAGAGAAGCAAATGGCGGGTCAGCTGCTCTCTAAGCACCATAGAGAGCTCAGGCATTACTTAGTATTTCTGCCCCATGGGATCAGGGCACACTCACCTAGGTGCAGGGGTACGGACACATCAAGTATCACATTGTTCCTGTTAAACAGGAGCAGTATCTCACCTGCCACTGGGCTTCAATGAAAAATTAAACAAACAACTCAGCGACTGGGTCAGTTAGCTTATTGTTTGTCCTTTGTTTTCAAAGAGGACCAGTGACGTCGTGATGTTGTGGTCAGGCTATGGGGTGTTTGACTATGTCAGATCAGTGCAGGAAGAGCTCAGGAGCTTCTACCCACAGACCAGGCATAAGTGGGCCATTAGAACATTCTGGATGGAGCTGTCTCTAAATTTGTGCCTCTCCCCTTTCTTGCGAGCTAGGGCAGTTCTGCTTTGTTCCTGGGTCATAGTGCCTTCTTTGATGTGGCCGTGGCAGGTTGGATGGCCCCATACCGGGGTCTCCCTTGTCTCACAAGCCATGCTAAAGTTCTTCAGAGAGACCTTGAGAAGGCATTCCTACTGCTTCTTCTGACTGCCATGTAAATACAAGCCAGTATTCAATAGCCATAATTCCCTTTGTCCCCCTCTCACCCCGAAGAAGGACAAGTGCCCATGTATTGGAAAATATTTGCAGAAACACTTATTTGTAACTGTAAATCGTTGGAGGCACAGTGAGAGATGAAAAAAATAATTAAGGTCTGAAGAACACTGAAAAGGACATTAAAATGAATTCAGACACATTGTGCATAATCAATAATGACCAAATTCGGCCTCAGAGAAGAATGAAGAAATTCAGCTCTCTCCTTGTTTTTGAGAGGTGGGAGACTATGGGTGTGTAGTATGGCATACCCAGTCAGCTCCAGTCTCATTGAAGCAAGTAGTTTTTCTTTGTTGTTTTTGTTGTTTTAGTCATCTTTGGCTGTTGGCCAATACTCTGTGGCCCCATTTCAGCCTTTCTTAGCAAAGGTACTAGAATGATTTGCCACTGTCTGCTGTCTTTATTAGAGGAGTCAGAGCTGGGCAGGTATATTTTGAAATGAGTGGGACTTAAACCAGAAAGAATCAGTAAAACTGTGAAAAAAAAGACAGGGAGATCAGGAAGTGCAGCTGAGTAGATAGTGCCTCCTCCCAGTCCCCCCTACCCCCACCCCCCAGGAGCTCAGTTGTGATTGCTAGCACAGTGGCATGAAGAGAAGGGAAGAGTTCCATGAAGCGTTTTGTTTTGTTTTGTTTTTCTGAGACTAGGGGAGATCTGGGAATATCTGTAGATAGCAGGGAAGGAGCCAGTGACTGAGGAGAGACTGAAGATGACAAAGAGACCGGGCGGGGGGGAGGGTGTGGGGGGGGTGCGGTGATGGAAATAGCAAGCTGTTGGAGGAGATGGGAGGGATGAGATCAAGGGTGTATGCAGAGGGGATTGACCTTGGCAAGCAGAAGGGCCACTTCTTCATGTGAGATTAAAGCAAAACCTAAAACTGTGTGAGTGTCAGCCATCGACAGGATAAATGCAATTGTATTAAAAAGCAAAAGCCCGTGGAAAATCAAATTAACAGTTCCCAAATAGGCATAAAAATCTGAAAATCATGGCAAAATTAAAAATACAAAGACCTACTGGACTGACAAAAATAAAGAGCTGGTTTCTTGAAGACGGAAAAATAAGCATCATTAGTGTGATTTTTTTTTAAAAAAAGGGAAAATCAAATTATAAAAATAAAAAATGAACAGCATTCACCAAGAAGAGAGATGAAATAAGGAGAAGGAACAGGAATTGCTCTACATAAGTATATGCCAGCAGAACTGAGAAAAGAAAGTGGATGATTTCCTTGAAAAATATAAAATACCGAAATCAACAACAAAAGAAATTGAATCCACACTTCTCGGATTCCTTGACAAGGCAGCTCATTGCTAGGCTTTCAAGCCCGAGAAAACAGTATGTTTTCCTTAAGCAAATTAACCAAGCTTTACAACTTTCTCATTCCCAATTAGAACATCAGTGATCAGAGACCTCACTGGGAAATCAACTCTAACGATTCTGTGGCATTTTGCAGGGTGATGACGGTGCTCCTGGGCCAGCGGGCCCCAAGGGAATCAGGGTAAGTCAAACGATAGTTACAGAATGTCATATTTGAGGTGCTTCAGCTGCTGATTCCAAAGGAAGGTAAGTGAATTGCACCTAGTAGACCATAACAGAACATTCGGAAATGCATTGCCAGTGGGAGAATAATTTCTTTTAAAAGTTAAATTAAAAAGTAGGAGCAGATTTCAAGTTGTCCTAAGCAATTCTTTTACGTTTGGAAGGCTTCTGTTATTTTTTTTAACACAATTTATTTCCTGAATGTTATTTCTACCACTTGATGGGATTGGAAAAGGCTTAGAAAGAATTTGATGTCAGAAAATGGTGGCTTTTAATTATGTATTGGCCATAACATTGCTTTTCGTGGCCAGGGACAAATAGCTCAAGCTGTTTGTCTTACGTCAAATGTTAACTATTTTTGGAAATAACTGAATAATAGAACTACCTTTTCTCCTGAGATGAAGGGAGACTTTTGAACTCGATCACTCAATAAGGATTTAATAATTCCCTGCTAAGTACACGCAATGAGCTAGGCTCTGGTTACAAGACAACAATGAAGCAGTCTTTGCCCGCGAGAAGCTTACTTTCTATTGTGAAAGACAACATTCTGTGGACGGTTGTTAGTGGGAAATAATCGACTAATATTTATTAAGTGTCTACTATGTGCTAGGGATTGGGACATCTAGGTGGCGCTGCAGTGGACAGAGTGTCAGGCCTAGAGCAGGAAGTCCTGGGTTCAAATCTGGATTCTTACGCTTCCTAGCTATGTGACCCTGGGCAAGTCATTTCACGGTTTGCCTTAGCTTCCTCATCTGTAAAATGAGCTGGAAAAAGAATTGGCAAACCATTCTAGTATCTCTACTAAGAAAACCCCAAATGAGTTCATGAAATCTGGCCTCAGACATTTCCTGTATGACTCTGGGTAATATTTTCCAGAAGTAAGTGAGGCTAGGATTAGCGCTCTCTGCAACCAAGTGTCCCAGAGGTTGCTCTATGACATCCACTGGACTCTACTGTGAGAATTATTCAATTCCCAACAAACTCTAACAGATAGTCTCAGAAAAAGAGTAGGCTAGAATCAGTGGGGATCTGTCTGTAGCTGTCTGAGTTACTTCCTCTCTCTCTCTCTCTCTCTCATGTGGACTGTTGTTAAGAACCTCCAAATTGGTCTCCCTAGAACTAGATTCAGAGTCAGAGGACCTCCATTCTAGTCCTACCTCTGCCAGTTACTATCTGTATGATGTTGGGGAAATTGCCTCACTTCTCTGGGCCTCGGTTTCTTCTCTGTAAAATGGGAGCTCAGACTAGCTGACCTCTAATGTCCTTTCCACTTCTAAATCTAGGATCCCTTCTAATCTGCCCTCCATATAGCTACCAAAGTATTATTCCTATAGCACAAGTCTGGCCATGGCCAGTCTCTTGCATGGTACTCTACAGTGGCTCCCTTTTGCCCATAGGATCAAATATTGACTCCTCCCAGCTTGCCTCCAACTTGGCTTTCCGGCCTTCCTAAATATGACTCCCCTTCATGCTCTGTGATTTAGGTAAACTGGCCTCCTTGTTTTTCCTCACACGTGACATTCCATCATCTCCTGTCTCCATGCTTTTGCCCATCTCCACCTCTTAGAATCCTTGGCTTCCTTCAAAGGTCCTATGTGAGGCCTTCCCTGATTTTCCCATCCACTGTAGTCCAAGTTGCTTTGTATTGTACTTGGTATCCCCAAAGACGATGACACATGGAGGAGTTTACTCACATCCGTCCCTTTTTAGAATGTCAGTTCCTTGAGGGTAGAGATTGTTTCATTTTTGGCTTTGTGCCCCCGGCACCTAGCCTTATGCCTGGCCCCTAGTAGCTGCTTAATAAATGCCCATCGATCTCCATATAAGACTTTTGTTAGCCAAATCGATTTTTCAGGCCTTTCCATTTCTGCACCCTCTATGTAATCTCGGCATTATCTGAGACACCTCGCTCTCCCCCGCCCCACATATCCAATCAGTTGTTCAATCTTGCAATTTCTTTCTCTGTAACATCTCTCATATGTGACCTCTTTTCTCCACTCATACAACTACCACTTTAGTTCAGGCCCTCATCACCCCTTGCCTTGATTATTGCAACAGCCCCCTAATTGGTCTCTGTGCCTCAAGTCTCTCATCACTCCAAACCATCTTCCTCAAAGCTGCCAGTTATTTTCCTCAAACACTGATCTGATCATGACTTTCTTACTTAATCAATTCCAGTGGCTGCCTATTGCTTCCAGGATCAAATAGCAACTTCTTTGTTTAGTTTTTAAAGCCCTTTACAACTTGGTCCTGACCTCCTTTTTTGGACTTTCTGGCCACGACTTCCCCTCCTAAGCTCTTGACACTCCTCATCCAGGAGGCACCATCTCCTGTCTCCTTGCCTTTTTTGGTGGTCTCACGCCCCTGGAATGACCTCCCTCCTTACCTTTATCTCATAGTATTTCTCCCCTTTTAAGACACAGCTCAAGCCCCACTGTCTGCATAAAGCCCTTCCTTGGGACCTTCAATTGCTTAAGCCTCCCTCCCAAACAACCTTCTGGGTAACAACTTTGGCTTTATTTGTGTGCGTTCGATTTTAGATTTAGGTCACATATATTGTTCTGTGTGCTTATTGGCTTCCCCATTAGAATGGCAGCTCACTACAAAGATGGGATTGCTTCATTCTTTGTACTTGTATTCCCAATGCTTTATGCAATGACTCGTAGGTAGGCAAGGGGCTAATACATATTTGTTGGTCGGTCGATTGATTGATTGATTGATCTATTATCTTAAGTTTTACCATTTGCTGCAGAATCCCAAGAGGCCCTTTATTGGCAGAGTAGACACATTCAAACACCCATTAGCCTGTTCCCACTAGACTAAATGGCACTAGAATCCTCCCAGGCTGGGTTCTAGGGAGAATTTGAGTGCGCAACAGTTTTTTGGAAGGGCATCGAATCTCATCTCCAGTTTAAATTTTGATTGTAAGGGGATGGTGACAAAGGACATGGCTATGAATCCTGGTTCTGACACTTATTACCTAAAACCTTGGGTGAATCACTTCTGCTCTCTGTGCCTCCGTTTCCCTCTCTGTAAAATGAAGGTGGTAGACTGGATGACCAGAAGTCCTCCATCTATAAAATGAGGAGATTGGACTAGATGACTTTGGCTCTTCTTGAGCTCTTTGATGCTAAAATGCTAATACTAACATAAGCATTTATTGTCATTGGATTCATGAAATACTGGGTTTCTTCTCCTAGGGGCCCACTGGACTTCCTGGATTCCCAGGGACCCCAGGTCTTCCCGTAAGTAGCATTTGATTTTTCCTGAAAAATGTTCTGGATTTTTATTGTTTTCCTGATTATTTTTGGAGACTGTCATTATTGATGAAATCTTCTGTTTTCTCTTACAAGGGAATGCCAGGCCATGATGGGGCCCCAGGACCTCGGGGTATCCCAGGGTGCAATGGGACAAAGGTGAGTCTACTTTGACCTTCCCTTAGTAATATGCTTCCTAGACTGAGAATTCTATGGAAAAAGTGGTAGATTTTGATGGTTGGGGAGGAGAGGAGAGCTACCTTAACAACAGAGGGACATCTGCTTATCTGCAGCACTTGAGTCTGTAGCACCTGAGTTTGACCCAGGATTGACTTGGATCATGTGAATATGGAAATCTCTCCAGAGTCTCCTTAAGACTGAGGTGGAGCCAAAGTTTCCCCAACAAGGCATCAATAGCAGAAGCAGAATCCAGAGAAGAACTCAGCTTCTCTGAGTCACGGCCATGCTACTGATCAAGTATCTACACTGGGGCCAAACATTGTCTTAGGCTCTGGGGATACAGATACTGAGACGGAACGGGCGCTGTCTCTAGATACTGAGAAAATGCAGGAGCGGGGAAGTCAACTGGGGAGAACAGGAAAGGCCATATGGAGATGGTGGAATTCCAACGGAGCTTTTTAAACAGTTTTGATTTAATTAATTAAATTTTTTTTCCTTTAAATTTTTTTTTCAATTACATGGAGAAGCAATCCTTGAGAGTTGGGTTTTTTAGATACTTTTATGATTCAGATTCTCTTCTTCCCCACCCTCCCGGGTAAATAGTCTGATATGGGTTACTCTCATGGAATACATATTTCCATGGTACTCATGCTGTGACAGAAGACACATATCACACATATAATAAAAAAACTCATGAAGGAAATTAAGTGGAAGATGGCCTACTTTGGTCTGCACTCAGGCTCCAACAGTTGAACTGTCTTTTTTTCTTTAAGACCCTTCCCTTCCCTCTTAGAATCAATGCTGTTCCAATTCCAAGGCAGGAGAGCAATGAGGGCTGGGCAATGGGGATAAAGTGACTTATCTGGGTCACCTAGCTAAGGAAGTGTCTGAGGCCAGATTTGAACCCAGGATCTCCCATCTCTAAGCCTGACACTCTCTACACTGAGCCACATAGCTGCCCCTCTTAGTATCGATTCTAAGACAGAAGAGTGGTAAGGGCTAGGCAATAAGGATTAAGTGGCTTGCCCTGGGTCACACAGCTGGGAAGTGATTGAAGTCAAATTTGAACTCAGGTCTTTCTGACTCCTGGAAAGAGCCTGGAGCTCTTTCACTGAGCAATCTAGCTGCCTTTTGTTTCTTCTCTCCCCTCCCTTCCTTTCCTTTCCCCTCCCCTTCTCTCCCCTTCCCTTCTTTCCCCTCCCCTCCTCTCCTCTTCTCTTCTTCTCTTCTTTCCCTCTCTCAGAAACACCCAGTCTCCACCCTTTTTCAGCCTTCTTCCCAAATAAAGAAACCCAAACACAGGCCTTTTAACAACTAAACATAGTCAAGCAAACCAGTTCTGCACATTAGCAAAGTTAGAAATGTTTGTCTCATTCTGCCACACCCCCATATCCCCTTCATTTCCCGATATGTCTTTCTCCCTTCCCCTTCTTAGTGAACTGTCATTTGTAACTAAGAACAAAAAGAGAACAAACCCTTCCCCCCCACCAAATCAGCTCATCACCACTAACTAGCCAAGCAATCAAACTTGAATATGCCACATTCCACACCCATAGTCCCTCACCTCTGCATAAAGGCTCCAGCAGACTGTGGCACATCTCCTAGTGTTAGAAAGTGTTTTATTTCCCCTTAGGAGATACCGTTTTCTAAGGTGTAAACACCTTCTTCTCCCAGCCTGTTACCTTTTTTATACCTTAGCACCTTATCTGCAGTATACGTAGTGTTTTCAGTATTTTGAAGCATCACTGTTTCAAGCAGAAGTTGGCAGTTCCTATGAATAGTTTGTGTGAAATGTCTGAAATTGGCCACAATTTTAAAGAAACTTAATGTGCCCCTTAGAGGCAGCCAGGTGGCGCTGCAGTGGATAGAGAGCCAGGCCTAGAGTCAGGAAGCCCTCAATTCAGATCTGGCTCTGTTATGTTGGGTAAATCACTTAACTTCTCTTTGCCCAGAAGACAGCTAGGTATCTTCATGGGAAGAGTAACAGGCCTGGAATTGGAAAGGCCTGAATTCAAATCCAGCTTTAGAAACTTCCTAGTATATGACCATGGGCAAGCTATTTAACCCCTGTATGTCTAAGAGACAGCTAGGTGACTTAGGAGATAGAGCACTGGGCTTGGAATCAGGAAGACTTGGTTTCAAATCTGGCCTCAGATACTAGCTCTGTGACCATGGGCAAGTCACTTAACCTCTATTTGCCTTCATCCACTGGAGAAGGAAATGACAAAACATTCCAGCATCTTTGCCAAGAAAACTTCACACCCAGAATTAACGTTCTGTGGTCCACCGGGCCAAGAAGAGCCAGGCACATCTCAACAACGACAACAAACGTGCCCATGATGGGTATCCAGGGAGGCGAGTCCTTTGCTTCTTTGTTAGTGTCATAGAGACTTTCAGAGCATATAGCAATACTATTTATATCCGAGAGGGATTCATGCCTTCTAAGAGGGATAGATTTAGAAATAATAATGATAGCTCCCATTTATATAGCACTTTCTATGTGCTAACTTAGTTGTTGTTATTGTCCCCGCTCATTTTATAGATGCAGAAACTGAATGAAAGTGGCTTGTCTGGAATGGCCCAGCTTATAAGTATCTAAGGGAGGGAGGATTCAAACTCAGGTTTTCCTGACTTCAGAATAGGCACTTTATCTTCTAGGAATATAGTAACACTCAAAGAACTGGCATGGGGCCATAGTCAGCATTTCTTGGCTTCAGCCCCTTTTCCTAGATTTTCTTCTCCTTCCTTAGCTTCAAGAACATCGCTCCCTTCCGAGTCTCCTCCTTCTCTGACCCATTTGCTGAATCACCCATCATTAATGTCCCACCTGCTATGAGAGCTGTATCCCGGGTCACTTTCTCATCTTCCTTTCATCAGCAAACATGAGTTCAGCGATCATGTCTGTGCAGATGACTCTCCCAGGCTCGATCTCCAATCTCTTTTCTCTGTTGAGCTCCAGTCTGCCATTATTACCACCTGTCTGCTGTGCACTTCCACCTGGATGGCCCACAGACATCTACTTGGCATGCCCAAAGCAGAAATGCTCTCTCTTCTAAATCCTCCCAAGCTCCCCCTTTCCCTCAAGGGTTTCAAAGACTCATTGTTGCCCCTATAAGAAAACACAAAGTTCCCCCTTGTTTGCCATTTAAAGACCTTCATTCTCAGGCCTTGTTCTATTTTTTCCAGACTAATTCCATATTATTCTCCTTTATTCAGTCTATATTATATCCCAACTGGTCTATTTGCTATTCCTTGTATACGACATTCCATCTCTGGGCCTTTTCACATGCTGTCCTTTGTGCCTGGAATGCTCTCCCTCTTCACCTCCCTTTCTTGGAACCCCTAGTGCCCTTCAAGGCTCATTTCTAGTGCTCCCTCCAACACAAGGCCTTTTTCAATCCTCTCCCCTCCCCCCCATTTGTTAGTGTCTGTCCCTGCCCTTCAAATGACTTTGTATCTATTTTGTGTATATATAGCTATCTATATCTATATCTATATCTATATCTATATCTATATCTATATCTATATATGTTCTTGTCCTTTCTGATGTAAGCTCATTGAGGGCAGGGACCATCAGATTGTCATCTTTGTTTCGGTAAAGCCTGCTCTGGATCAGGCTCTACTCTGGTTACTGGGAAATACAAAGCCAAAGAAGAGACTACTCCCTGGCCTCAAGGAGCTTACGTTCATCAGAGCAGAGAACACATTCCTGTGTAAGCATTTATGAAATACATACAAGGTGATTCCTGGGGAGGCCCTAGCGGCTGCAGCTGCAGGAGGAGTCAGAAAGAGATCAGGTATGAGGGAGCACTGTAGATGAACCTTGAAGGCCACTGGGGCTACCAAGAAATGGGATTGAGGAGAGAGAGCAGTCCAGTAGTGGGGTAGACAATTTAGGCAAAGGATCAGAGGTGGGAGATGAAATATCCTTGCACGTAGTAGTCCCTGAATGTTTGGTAGGCTGTGTTCTCGGTTATTTCCCTCCTTTGTTTTCTAAACTGGCTATGTAGACTAACACTTGACAATGGTGAGTAAATAACTAGAGGCTGAGTTTGTAGTTGCTAGAATTATTCTGTCACTGGTGATAGCAGCAACTCTTTCCCCTCTCTTGCCTTTGGTTAAAAAAACCAAACCAAACCCCATACGTACCCAAGTGTCTCCCCAACCTTTATAAGCAAGAGGATGAGTACGGTAGAGCTCTATGCAGAGTAAACCAAAAGGTGAAGAAAGATGTGTTCATTTTTCTCTCTCAGCCTGTGCTTGATCAGAAGGGATGAAGGTTTAGGGAAAGGGGCTAAGTAGGGCTGTTTTGTAATAATGAATGTAGAGGGAATAAAGAAGGGATACGTTTGGGGAAAAGGCGATTGATAAGTGAGGGCAGGTTCGTGAATGATTCCTGGCCAGTCAGGTTCTGAGAAATATGTTAGTCTTCATGTATTCCAATCTCACTTTTTCCAAAGGCTTTAAGAGAAGTAATTTAGGCTGTAACATTCATGAACTTACTTCATATTTTTGACTATAACTATAATTTTTATTCATCTGTCCATCCATCCATCCATCCATTCTCCCACCTTCTTTTCCTTTCTCATCTAGGGAGAACGTGGATTCCCAGGCATTTCCGGTGCACCAGGTTTACTAGGTCACCCGGTAAGTCACCAGTATTAGATTTGAATAAGAAGGAGATGCCTTAGGATTGGGGAAGATGCTGGAGTCGAGAGGGAAAGGGAAACCGGTCTCTTGGTTTACTGAAATGGACCAAAGGGGGCATGCGTAGAAATAAGAACTTCGATGAGGTGAGGATTGTGAAGAATCCCCAAAAGAAGAATCTTTCTAGGGTTCCCTACAGAGCTCGAATGCCATTGTATTTATTTATTTTACCAATTACATGTAATAACAAAGTTCCACGTAAGTTTTCTGAAGTTATATGATCCAAATCATCTCCCTTCCTCCCTCCTTTCCCCACTCCTGGAACTGGTAAGCCATTGGATCTGGTCAGACATGTATTGTCATGTGAAACCTCTTTCTATATTATTCATTTTTATAGGCGAATAATCATATAAAACCCAAACCCCCAAACATATACCCAAATAAACAAGTGAGAAATCATATGTTTTCCTCTGCATTCCTACTCCCAACAGCTCTTTTTTTCTGAAGGTGGAGAGCACTGAGTGCCATTTTCAAACATCCTAGAATCTTGAGTCTTGAGCCAGAAGGAGGTTAAAGGCCATCTAACATTTTTTGACAGATAAGGAAATTGAGGCCCAGGGAGAGGGAGTAACACCAGATCAGAGGATCCTCACTCTAGAATTGTGAGGAGCCATAGAGGCCATCTAATATGGCCCCCTCACTTTATAGATAGGGAAACTGAGGCCCAGGAAGGGGAAGAGACTGGGTTGAAACTACAGAAACCAACTAGTCCAGAGGTTCTTCACCTTCTTTGTGTTATGGACTCCTATGGCAAGCTGAAGGCTAGGGATTCTGTCTCATACTTAATGTTTTCTAAATGCATAAAAGCAAACATAGCATTACAAAAGAAACCAATTATGCCAAAATACAGTTACCCAGATATTCGAAAACCAAATTTACAGAACCCAGGTTAAGAATCTCTGATTGAATCTAACCCCCTCATTTTATAGATAGGGAAACTGAGGCCCAGGGAGGAGAAGGGACTGACCCAAGGTCACGGAGGGAATAAAAATCAGATGCAAGATCTTAATAGTAGAAATTGGATCATATTTTCAGATGTACCTACCTCCTGGCCCTACTAATTTTGGAATCCATTTCATCTATGCTCCTTGCAGGCTTTTAGGCAATTGTTACAGTATAGTCTGCTGATTTTTTCCCCTTTCTCTTTTCAACATAGGGTCCTCCTGGGGCAGCAGGGAGGAAGGTGAGTGTTTTGCGCTAATCTAGCTTTGGGGTATCTTTCAAGAAATCGGGATGCGTGACTCATCTATATGAGGGACAAATTGTTTACAACCAATATTGAGGCTGTAGGAACTCTGGGAAGATGAAGCTCTCCCATTGTTTCTTCATCTTGTGTTATTGCTAAGCCCCCTTTTGGCCACCCCCTCTCACTCTCGAGTCCCTGGCTTTTGTCGATAAGGCAGCCCTGTCTTTGGTGACATTTTGAGGGAAGCTCGGGTGCTCAGATCATTTCATTCACGACCATTGCCGATTTGGAGATGGGGAATGCTGATATTTACGAGGGCCTTGTGCTTCTGGTTTTTTTTAGGGGCAACCAGGGAGTATAATTCTGTCCACGGTGCCAGGCCCAAAGGGAGACCCGGGTGATCCAGGGCTCCCAGGAAGACAAGTGAGTGCATTGTTTCTTGCCGAGTTTGGGGCCATTGAGGAAGCGCTCCCCAATTTTCTCCCCCCCTTTTACTCCTAGCTTTTATCCATAGGCACTTTCAAGTTGTTACATGTGCAAATTAGCATGTAACTGGCATCTCAAAAAAAAAAAACGTTGCTTAGATAACACCAGTGAGGATCAGCTTCCCTTTGTTTTACCTCCTTTCTGCTCAGTTTCCATGGAAATTTTTGTTTGTGGCTTTGGCTGGAGATTTATGCCTATATTGTGCTAAGTGAGTGTGTTAGCAAGAGCCCTAGGAACAGGAGTGGTCTTGGTAAGTGCTGGTGGGCTGCTTAGAACAAAAGGCAAAAAGCCCAGGACGTTGTCAATTAGCCTCGCCTGACGCACTTTTCAACTCCAAGGTTGACTCCAAATGGGCCTACCTGGAAATGGCCAGCTCAGGGAGCTGGAAGAGATGCTGCTTTCAGTTTTGATCTCGTGTCCACCCACACAGAGCAGGGAATTGTGGCTGAGGACAGGCACAGGGCTGTAGTTTCAGGACTGTGGCACGTGCCCCTCTCGCGGAATGGAAGGAGCTCATAGAATCATGCCATGTTGGACATCTGGAGTCAGGCCAATCTGAGACTGAATAAGGACCCCCTCTTGCTACCTTGTAATTGAAGGGAGTGTCTAGAATCATAACAACTGATAGTTACACAGAGCTTTCTGACCCAGGGGAGCTTATCTGTGGAGGCCACATATTGTCTGGGCAGCCAGGCTGCTCAGTGGATAGAGCACTGGAGGAGCTGGCCCAAGGTCACACGAAGTATCCTAGATCTAGGGCAAGAAGGGATCTCAGAGGCCATAGAGTCCAGCCCCCTTATTTTACAGAAGGGGAACCTGAGGCACTGGGCGGGGAAGGGATTGCTTCAAGGTCACACATAGAATCCTAGATCTAGGGCAGGAAGGGACCTCAGAGGCCAGAGGGTCCAACCCCCTCATTTTATAGAGGGGTTCAAATCTGACCTCAGACACTTAGGACCTGTGTGACTCTAGACAAGTCACTTCTGCCTATTTGCCTCAGTTTCCTCATCTGTAAAATGAGCCAGAGAAAGAAATGACAAATCCCTCCAACTATCTTTGCCAAGAAAAGCTCAAATGAAGTAATGAAGAGTCGGGCACAACTGAAAAAATATGACTGAATGAAAATTACTGCCTATGAGATTTGGGACCATTTAGTCTAAAACCTGCCTTCTAGCCTTTTCTTGGGTATTTCCAGTGAGGAGGAGCAGTGTGGCTTGATGCCTACATTATTTGCTTTCAAATCATCAGGCCTCAGGGTTTGAATCTTCATAACATACATCCTCTTGTCCTAGATCTCTGGGGTCAAGTTGGATAAGTCTCCTCTGCCCTCTTCCATGTAGCAGCCCTTCAGGGGCAGTGTGGTACAATGGATAGGACACTGCCCTTGATTAGAGCTGGGAAGCCTTGGGTTAGAGTCCTGTCTCGGACCTGGCAGCTGTGTGACCCGGAGTAAGCCACTTGGCTCTTCTGGGCCTCACTTTCTCCATTTGTAAAAGGAACTCTTAAGATTCCTTCCATCCCTAAAGCAATGGATGGTCTTGATCCTCCAGCTTCCTAGAGCCTTCTCTTCTGCAGGTTCAATATCTCTAACTGCTTTACCTGGCCCTAATTCCCCATGATCCTAAAGTTCTTTTCCGTTTTCGTTGCCTTCCCCAGATGGTTTCCAGCTTGTCTCTAGCCCTCCTAAAAATGCTTTTCCCAGGTGGAGGATGGAGGATGAGAATGGAGGATGAGAACTTTATCATCTCCCTTGGAACTCCATTAGAATCCAGCTCAGGCCTTAATTGACAAGGCACCATGCTGGGTGTGGGAGCCCAGAGATGCTGAGGCCCTAGCCCATGCCACTAAAGGGCCCCCGGGCTTCTGGGAGGAAAAAGGAGAGAGGTTAGAGAAGAAGAATGTATGATGAGATTTGAGGGGTGAGGGAGAGTTGATTTCCTGCTCAGGCCATTAGGAGAGGGAGTATTGATATTTAAGGGTTGGGAAGAAGATAAAGAGCCAGGAAAGAAGGCATCAAGGCAGGAGGGGAATCATGAGAGGCTCATGCAAGTGAGTGGGCAAGAATATTGGTATATTCACTGGGTTTTAATTTGGAATTGGGGGGACCCTCAGAGGCCATAGAGTCCAAAATCCTCATTTTACAGAAGGGAAACTGAGGCACAGGGAGGGGAAAGGACAGGCCAGTTCAAGGTCACACATAGGAACCTAGATATAAGGCAGGAAGGGGCCTCAGAAGCTCAAGTTACAGAAAGGGAAACTGAGGCCCAGGGAGGGGAAGGGACTGGCCCAAGGCCACACATAGGCTTCTAGATCTAGGGCAGGAAGGGACTTCAGAGGCTCATTTTACAGAAGGGGAAACTGAGGTGTGGGAGGGGGAAAGGATGGACCTAACGTCACATAGCTGTTAAGAGCCACAGGCAAGTGTTCTTTCTGCTGACCCTCTACTGGGACCTTCCTCAGGAATGTTAAGACCTTTCTCAAGAGTGATAATTTTTCCCCCCAGGATGCTCTTCTCTTAGTTTGACTCCTTTACTGTCTCATTTTCTGGCATCGCCTCTTCTTCTCGTCCCTTTTGGCCATTGAACCCATCCAAGCACATTCCTTTAATTGTCTCGGCCTTCCCTCTTCCCTTTTGTTCCTGTTTCCCCCCACTCACCTTTGACCCCTTTTTTCTCCTTCACAATTTATCTTACAGATTGTTATTGATGGGTTTTGGGCACCACCTACATTTCCTTTATGAAAAAGAACCCAAAACCAGCTCAGCAGAACTCCCCAACACCTCCAACAAGCCTGGCTCCACTGCTACCATTGGCCCACGTTGATGACACCCTCTCCCATCCCCTTCCCTTTGTCCTCTAGCTGCCACATTAGATGTAAGCTTAGTCTTGGACTTCATGCCACCATATGAATGCTTAATACCTTTTAAAACTTGGTACTTGAGTACCTAGAATGCCATTGGGCTATATAGTGGAGAACTCTGGCGATTGGGTGACTTGTTTCTCCTCCCACTAATGCTTTCCTCTTTTTGACAGGGTCCAGCTGGTGCAACTGGAAGCCCGGGGCCCCTTGGTTCTCCCGGCATGCCAGGTTGGATGGTAAGCTTTCCAGTGGATCTTGGATCCCAGGCCTTGCCTTGCCTTTTAGCAGACATATCATCTGTGAGCACCTTCCAGGAGGCAACTCATCTAATCAACCAATAGGGTGATTTCTTCTCACCACTCACCCAGGGTGAGGCAGAAAATGAAGTGGTTTGACTATTTCCCATTCTACTTTCTTTAACCAGTTAGCCAGTCAGTCAGTCAGTCAGTCAGTCATCAAGGGGGCATTTATTGGGCACCGCTACGGTCAGACCATTGGCTCTGACTGACATATTGTAGGCTATAAGCTGGGCAAGAGCAAGGATGATTTCATTTCGGGCTTTGATTCACCCTTGGGCCTACCTTGAAGATGGATCATCGGAGTCTAAAACTAGAACTGGAAGGGACCTCAGAGACCAGCTAGTCCTGCTTCTTTACTTTACAGGGGGGTAGCTGAGGCCCAGAGAAGGGAAAGGAATTGTCCAAGATCACATGGATAATAGATGACTGTGTTGGAACTGTAAGCCAGGTCTTCTGACTCCAGAGTCAGGCCTCGAATAAATACTGGCTGATTCATTTTGTTGCCCTCTCCATGTAATTCGAGCCCAGCCTCTGACCCCCTTTGACTCAAAGATCCTGGTAAATTGCATCTCCCTTCTCCAGGCTGGAAGTTTCTAAGTTGCAGAGAAGGTCCCACCCTCCTTGGTAGAAGTTTCTTTGCCTTGGGGTGCCCCATGCCAATGGAACATGGGCCTACTTCCTCTCCCTATTTCTCCAACTGGAACTTTTTAACATGGGAAGAGTAAATATTAGAATAGTTAACAGCTCTCTTTGGAGAATTTTCAGAAGAGAACAGACCCCTATCTGTCAGGACTGGAGGCCTTCATCAAGGCAGGGGGCCAGATTAGAGGGTAGATTCTCCGTCAGGGTGTTCTGATTCTGACCAGTGAAGAGGGCTTGGGTTTGAGATCTCATTCTTCCTTTCTTCACTCTACCTGCCCCCTGTGCCTACTGATTTGACCCATCATGGTTTTCTGATGGCCCTTGTGACCAAACCTCAGGAATTACATAAGCCATCCATAGAGATGTATAAATAGGTCCATCAGGGTAAGGTAGGCAGTGCCAGTCCAGCCTCCCTTTTATCTTGTGCCATGAATTTTACCAGCCCAAATACACTCTTAAAGAAAACCTAATCAGGGTGAAAAAAAAGCATGAAAAAATTTTAAACCAGCTAAGTGGCACAGTGGATAGAGGACCAGGCCTGGAGTTGGGCAGTCTTAGATTCAAATCTGGCCTCAGATACCTTCTAGCTGTGTGACCCTGGGCAAGTCACTTCATCCCCCATTGCCTAGTCCTTACCACTCTTCTACCTTGGAACCAATACTTGGTATCAATTCTAAGAGAGAAGGAAAGGATCCTTTTTTAAAAAGAAGCAACTTGGGTCTTTTTACCAAAGGAAATGTTTTGTCTCTGTCGCCCCAGTGTCCAGCACGATGACAGTACATTTGAATGTGACAAGATTTTCCTTCACAGCCCTTGAATGATAGTGTCATCCCCAGAAGTCCCTGGGTACTAGACCTCTCCCAGTTGATTGCCAGTAGTCTTGCCCTTGCCCTCCAGCATGTGTTCTGGGCCTGCTGGTGACATTCTGGCCAGAAGCTGGATGCCAAAATGCCTAGGAGTCTAGGACTGGTAGAACTCAGGTCATTTTAACCTGAAGATTTTTTACTCTCAAAGGATGTTTTGATTTAAAAAATAAATAGAACTTTTTTTCCCTTTTATTCCTTGATTTAATTCATAGGGGCCGCCTGGGCCACCAGGCATTCAAGGACCGAAGGTAATTTCTGTTTTCTTTATAGAATTTTGAGCTCTTTCAGGCTATTTTGTAGTTGTCGATAACTCAAGAGTTCTTATCTGAAAATGTTCATTTCAGGGGAATATGGGCTTGAATTTCCAGGGACCCAAAGGTGAAAAGGTAAGCCTTCTCTCTTTTGGAACTTTCTGACTGTTTGCCTCCATCCCCACCCCCCATTCTCTCATCCTCCTTGTTTTACATGTCTCATCACCTGGGCCATACAGGGTGACCTCAATATTTTGTTTTCTTTTGGGGTAACTAGGGTGAGCAAGGGCTGCAGGGCCCACCTGGACCCCCAGGACAGCTTGGAGAACTGAAGGGATCAAATGATACAGAGCTACTGAAAGGAGATCAGGTGATGTATGGGGGTCAAGGTAACCAAAGGGGTATCATCTTACTGCTGTAAATGAGATTTCCTATATGTTTATATATGAATATTATTTACAAAAAGAATCCTAAGAGCTGGAAAACAGAAGAGACCTCATAGGCCATCTTTATTTTATAGAGGAGGAAACTGAGGCCCAGAAAAGATGAGAGACTTGTTCAACATCACACATAAGATCCTACATCTAGAGCTAAAAGGGTCCTCAGAGACCCAGAGAGGCTAATCTTTTCTCTCTAGAAGATAAGTGATTTGTCCAAGGTAATGCATAGGATCATAGGTCTTGAGCTCAAAGGGTCCTCCCCAATAATCTAGTCTAGTCCACTTTTTCCAATTTACAGACACAGTCCAAAGAGGTTAAGTGACTTGGTCAAGTCCTGTCTTGGATATTTATACCAAAGAGGTTAGTATAAGTATCTGAGACAGGATTTGAATCTAAGCTTTTTAAAAAAAAACCTTATCTTCTGTCTTAGAATTCATATTCAGTATTGGTTCCAAGGTAGAAGAATGATAAGGGCTAGGCAGTAGGGGTTAAGTGACTTGCTCAGGGTCATGCTGTTAGGAAGTGTCTTAGGCCAGATTTGAACCCAGGACCTCCTCTCTCCAGGCCTGGTGCTCTACCCACTGAACCACCTAGATGTCCCATTATCTGAGTCTTCCTGATTCCAAGTCTAATACTTTTGTCCATACTTCTTACATAATTAAAGCCTTATGGGTGATGGCTAACATCTATGGTTTCATTCTCTGTTGGATCAGGTTTCTACACAATCTGTATGGAAGATGTCTTAGAATATATGACCCAAAATCTTTTCCCCTTGTGACTGACCTGGTATTGAGTATCTCTAAGCTTAGCTAGACTAGACCTCAGCACACGAACGAAATCTGCCACTGCGTCCAGGCATTGGAGGAGGATGTCAGTCATCATTTAGTCAAATAGCATTTATTTGTTTATTTTTAGAAATTTTTAAATTTTTTTTTTAAATTTTAAACCCTTAACTTCTGTGTATTGTCTCCTAGTTAGAAGAGTGGTAAGGGTAGGCAATGGGGGTCAAGTGACTTGCCCAGGGTCACACAGCTGGGAAGTGTCTGAGGCCAGATTTGAACCTAGGACCTCCCGTCTCTAGGCCTGGTTCTCAATCCACTGAGCTACCCAGCTGCCCCAATTTTTAAATTTTTTGAAATTAATTTTTATTTTTTTTTGTTACACATAGAAATATTTTTGACAATTGTTTTCTGACATTTTGGAATTTAGATTTTCCCCTTCTCCTCTTCCTCAGTAGTAAATAGTCTGATAGTTGTTATACCCATGCTTTTAATGCAAAACATATTTCCATATGGCTCATGTTGTGATAGAAGACACATATCATACATACAATAAAAAATTCATGATGGAGGTAGAGTAGAAGATGGTTTACTTTGATCTGTACTCAATACTCCAACCATTCCTTCCCTAGCTATGGATAACATTTTCATCATTAGTCCCTTGGATCTTGGAGACTTCCTTTGCTGATAATAGTTTAGTCCTTCACAGTTGGTCAACATATAATACTTCTGTTACTGTATACAGTGTTTTCTTGGTTCTGCTCACTTCACTTTGCATCAGTTCATATAAGTCTTTCCAGGTTTTTCTGAATTCATCCTGATCATCATTCCTTATGGTGCAGTAGTATTCTATTACAACCATATACTACAACTTGTTTAGCCATTCTCCAACTGATGGACAACCCCTTGGTTTCCATTCTCAAATAACATTCATTAAACACAACTGTGTACCAGGCACTGTGCTAAATGCTAGGGATGCAAAAAGAGGCAAAAGAGTTCCTGACCTTAAGGAGCTTACAGTTGAATGGGGAAGGCTACATACAGAGAAATACAAAACAAGTTTTGTACAGGTCGATGGAGCATCATGAGGGAATAGAAAGGAGACCAGGTTTACTGGATTGTAGAGTAATTTGGAGTGCATTAATGTGTAAGAAAACTGGAAAGGGAGGAAAGGAGCAGGATTTAAAGGGATTTACAAGTAAAACCGAGGGTTTTATATTTGATCCTGGAGGTGATAGAGAGCCACGGAGTTTATTGAGTAAGGGAGTGACATGAGCAGACCCGGGCTTTGGGAAAAATCCCCCATTAGTAAACTCATGGAGGGCAAAGACTGTCTTTTACTTCTTTTCTGGGATGGATTGGTGTGGGGAGAGATTGAGGCAGGAAGACACTCCCCCCAGCAGCTATTGCAGTGGTCTAAGCAGGAAGTAATGAAAGCCTGTAGCAGGGTTGGGATTGTGTCAGAAGAGAGAAGGAGGTATATTCAGGAGTTGTCACAGAGGTAGAATGATAAGACTTAGCCAGTGATTAGCACATGAAGATAAGGAGGCTAAGACATCAGTGGTAACATACAGCCTCTTCCATGGAGCCCACAAAAGCCTGGCTAAATAAGGAGTTTGAGAGAGACTGAGCACATCACAATAGCATCCATACATTTTCCTTCATGAATTGCCTCTGTTTAGCACTTTATGCACTAAAGGACCCCTTTGAGGTAGGGAGAATGAAGGACCAGCCCCATTTTCCCCATGAGGCCTTTGCCCTTTTCTTATGTATTTAGCCAGCATTCATTTAGACCTGCTGTCTTTGGAACCTGCTGTCTGGCCCATTGTAGGTGCTTGCTTCATAAAGCTTCTGGCCATGTCTCCCTAGCATATCAGGCTTTATGAAAACAGTGAATAAAGTGTCAGACCTGGAGTTGGGTAGACTTATCTTTCCTATTTCAAATTTGGCCTCAGACATTTGTTGACTATATTACCCTGGGCAAGTCACTTCACCTGGTTTGCCTTAGTTTTGTCATCTGTAAAAAAGACTGGAGAAGGAAATGGCTTCTCTGTATTATTTTAATCTGTCTGTCAAGAAAACCCCAGATGGGGTCAGGAAGAGTCAGATATGACTGAAATGACTGAACAACAACAGACTGCTTAGTCAGTGTTTGTTGAATGAATGTTTGATATTGTTTTTGATTTTTTAATTATTTTTGTCTCTAGCTAACACCGAATAAGGGATGGATTGATTAGTGTTTGAAAGACAGCAATAGAGATGGGGAAAGACTGGCTTGGTCCTTTAAGTCTAGCGTCAGGAAGACCAAAAGCTAAGAATGGTTTAAGGTTGGTTTGGCAAGCTAGGTTTGAACAACAAAAGTGGGATTTAGGAGATGCTAAAAAGGAGATGTAGGACCCACTTCTCCTTAATGACTGAGGGGAGAAGAATAGAACTGCTCAATTCCTCTCTTGCTTCTATTTTCTCAAAGAATGATCCTTTAAGTCTCATCTGAAATCCCATCTCCTATGGGAAGCCTTTTCCAACCCCTCTTTACTCCAGCACCTTCCTTCTGTTCATTATTTCCTATTTATCCTGTCTCTAGCTTGTTTGCGTGTATCCATTTGTATGTTGTGTTTCCTGGTTAGACTGTAAGCTCCTTGAGGGCAAGGACTGTCTTTTACTTCCTTTTGTATCCCCAGTTCTTAGCACAGTCCCTGACACATGGCAGGTCTTTAAAACATACTTATTGATTGGAAGGAATGGCAAAAGTGTGGCTCATGGGGAACTGATCTTCAAGACAAGTGAGAAGATAATAAGTGAGCCCTTAGCCCCTCTTCATGGCCTCCAAGTCACCAGGCCTAGCTGAATGCCATCCACAGAGACTGCAAGAGTTGGCCTAAGTGACTACTGATCTGCCATTTGGGATCTGGAAGAAGGTCTTTAGTGGAGTGCCTCAGGAATCTGTGCTATTTAAGATTCTTATCTTTGCCTCAGAGAAACGCATAGATGGGGCAATTTATAGGTGACATAATATCTAACTCATCAGATGTCAGAGGCAGGATTCAAAGAGATTGAATTTTGAATTTTGGGGCCGAGTCCAAGAAGATAAAATTTAATAGGAGTAGATTTGAATAATAGGGGTAAATTTCACTTGGATTAAAAAAAATCAGTATCACAAGCAGAAGATGAGCAATGTCAAAGAAAGAACTGTGGGAGCAGAAACAGAAGAAAAACAACTGCTTGATCACATGGGTCGATGGGGATATGATTGGGGATGCAGACTAAGTGATCAATCACCCTAGTGCAAATATTAATAATAATTAATCTTGATCACTGACACATGTAAAACCCAGTGGAATTGCTCATTGGCCATGGGAGGGGGGTGGGAGGAGGGAAAGAAAAGAACATGGTTCACGTAACCATGGAAAAACCTTCTAAATTCATTAAATAAAAAAAAACTTTTTAAAAAAGGGTAGAAGATGAGGGATATGTGGCTAGACTATGGTTTGCCAGGAAAAGATTTAGGGCTTTTAGTGCTCTACAAGGTCAACATCAGTGTGATGTGGTAACTAAGAAAAACTTAGAAGCCCTAAGTTTCATTGAGAAGGGTAGCTTTGAAGCACAAGAAGGAATTATCTTGCTGTCTTCTGCCCTTATCAGGCCTCACCTATAGTATTGTGGTCAGGTCTGGGAACCAAGGTTTAAGAGGAACATTAATAAGGATGCTGATCACAGTGAAGGTCCTTGAGTTCATGTCACATTAGGTTTAGTTGAAGTAGCTTGGTAGGACTATTTGACCTGGAGAAGTGACAGAAGAACTATCTTTACCTGAAGGATAATCATGGGAAAGAAGGCTCAGCCCTGTTCTTCTTGGCTCCAGAGGACCAAACCAGCAGTATCAGGGTAGGGGGGAGATGTAATGAGGTAAATTGAGGCTGGAAACAAATACCAAGCTATCCCAAAGTGGGGTGGGCTGCTTTAAAAGGTGGCAGGTTTCCCCCTTACTAGAGGCCTTCAAGCAAAGGCTCCATGACTAGCTTGTCCAAGGGGAGTTGTTTTCATGTAAGGATTGGGCTAGATGCCCTTCCATGCATGTATGTATGGGACGCATACAACAATCCAGCCTTAGGAGCCAGTCTTCAGTTTAGTTGCCTTCTTTTGAAAGTCTTTTTATGTACCTAGAGACATAGTTTATATCTTTGTCCAAAGTAGTAATTTGAGAAACATCGTGGTATAGTGGATGAAGCTTTGGGCTTAGAGTCAAGAAGACCTCAGTTCAAATATTGCCTAATTTACTAGCTTTCTGACTTTGGGCTGATTACTTAATCTCTCTTAGCCTCAGTTTCCTTTTCTGTAAAATAGAGGAACTGTTGTCTCTTTTGGTTCTACATTTTTTTAAACCCTTGCCTTCCATCTTAGAATCTCTACTAAGTATCGGTCTCAAGGCAGAAGGGCTAGGCAACGAGGGTGAAGTGACTTGCCCAGGGTCACCCAGCTAGAAGGTGCCTGAGGCCAGATTTGAACACAGGATCTCTCCTTGAACCACCTAGCTGCCCCCTAGATTTCTAATGCTATGTATAAGAAGCAAGCCACTTAACTTCCTTTTAGTTGTTTCCTCCTTTGCCGGGCTTTTAAATCCCTTCATAACTTGGCCCCTTCCTACACTTTCTTAAATTTCCTGCCAGGGCTCCTCCCCCTCTGAGATGACTTCTCACTTACTTGATATCTATCTTTTGTGCACTTAGTTGCTTGCTTGTGTTCACCCCCATTAGAATGTAATCTCTTTGAAGAAAAAGACTTTTTGCATTTCTTTGTATAGCTGCTGCTTTAGCAGAGTGTCTGCCATGTGGTAAATGCTTAATGAATGTTTGTTATAAAATCGGGGGGGGGGGGACTTGGTGGCCTCTGAGGTTCCTTCCAGCTCTAGATTTATAATCCTTTTTGTGATCTTGGGTAAGTCATTTCTTCTCCTGGGGTCTCAACCTCCTCTCTAAAAAGAAAGGATTTGATAATGTGATGACTTCCAGGATACCTCCCAGATCTCTGTCTTTGGTCCCATCGCATTATCTTGTTTGATGATTTTTGACTAGCTAGATCCTTGTTGGCGAAGATGTGGCACATGTGCCATGGTGGCATGGAGGGAGTGGCACACTTTCCCCTCTCCACAGCACCTGGGGACAATGTTCACATGCCCCACCCCTCTGCCCAGCAGTGCAATGCAAGCACTTCCCCCCACCACTCTCTGGAGTAATTCAAGGGGCTCACAGGCGGTATGAAGGTGCAGTTTGGGCATATGATCTCTAAAAGGTTTGCCAACACTGAGCAAGATGCTTACAGGTTCTCCAGCAAGCTAGCTGAAGGAGTTGGGACTATTGGGTGGACTCAGTGCCTGTCCTTCATAAACCATTTCTCTTTTTCTCTCTTTGATAGGGTGTTCCTGGTGACCAAGGCTCACCTGGACCTCCTGGGTTCCATGGGCCTCCTGTAAGTGACCAGCAGTGCTTTGCTTTTCATCTAGGGGGAACTGGACATTTGTCTATTGGCCAAATATGAATCAGTTTTGTGTGTGTGTGTGTGTGTGTGTGTGTGTGTGTGTGTGTGTGTGCCTTCAGGGTCGTCCTGGTGGTGAGAAGGGTGCGAAGGGCCGACAAGGAGAACCAGGCCAGAAGGTGAGTATTGTGAGCTTAATAAGTTGGCATTGATGGACTGGTGCCAATTCATTTTCTTTTCAGCTTAAGACAGCTGTTTGAATTCATCCAGGTCTAAAGATGTTTGCAGTATCAGACCCAAGGTGGGGTGAGGATGGGAGGAAACTACCAGCTTCCAGTTGCATATTTGTCTTCTAACAAAGTCATCATTCCTTTTTTTCTCAAAATCTCTTTGTGTGATGAAGGGTAAGCCAGGCAGAGATGGAGACAGTGGCCTCCCGGGCATTCAAGTGAGTAGCCGGTTTGACGTGGGAGTCAGGAGGTGGGGTAGGACTAATCCTTGGAGCAAGGGGCAGGTAGAGGCCGCTTACACAGATGCCTGTCAGGGAGCAGGGTGAGGAGGGCACAGGTTTATTTGTCTCCTTCTTTTCCCAAGTTTCCTTTCTTAAAGCTCTCCTCCCTGTCCACTGCACCCCGCCCAGGCTCCTCATAGAATACACATCCCCAAACATCTTCCAAAACTCGGGGGCCATGCCTTTCTTCCAACCTGTTCCTGTGAAAAATGCATCTTAGGTTCAAAGTTAAACATGGTCCTTGGAGTGATATTTTAATGAGCTCCAGTACCACAGAAGGCCCTATGATTTGCTTTCTTTGTATACATTTTCCATGGTACAAATGCAGAATTACTGCAGTGTCCTGTTTCTCTGGGTCTTTGGTAATCGGCGAGGCTGTTTCTCCAGTGGGCAGCAGGTGGCGTCAGAGCCACTTCCAGTGCCAGGCTCCCCGCCCTTCCCCTGTATGGTGCAAGAAAAAGTCCTAATAGGTTTTCTCAATGTGTAATTGCCTGCTTCAGAGGGATGGTTGAGGTAGACTCCACAGAGGAAGGTGCTGATGAATCAGGAGGCCATGTTGTTTGAAGGAGTGAGAGGCTGGGAGAGAGATTTCTCAGACAAGCTTCTAGGTTCTAAACCTGTTTGGGCATCAGGGCTGGGGCGAGATATTTAGACAGACAGACAGAGAGAAAGACACAGAGACAGAGCTTTGCAGATAGCAGCAATGGAGGATCTGTGAAGGATCAGGAGAGCTTGAAAGGAGGAAGGTGGTGGCTGAGGACGAGTCTGCATCAGGCTCCTTTCCCTGGCCTTGGTCAGGAAGTGGGAGACAGGAAGGAGCAGCCTGCCTTGGGAAGGGATAGGCCCAAGAATTGACATGTAAGGTTCTCAGAGGCCACCAAGTCCAACCCCCTCATTTTACAGAGGGGAAAACTGAGGCTTAGGAAGGTTGTTTCTTGCCTGTGGTCATGATTAATAAATGTCAAGGGTGGGATTTGAACCCAGGTCTTCCTGGCTCCAAGTCCAGTGCCCTCTCTACCATACCCATGCTGTCTCCTACCATGTCGTGTCTTCAGGAGAAAGCTGAGTTTCAGTGAGCACTAGAAGATCACAGGACTGTCCAGGGAAGAGATCTGGGATAAAGGGGGGTCACCAATAGAGATGGGTTCCCGAGGGAACATTATAGAGGAGAGGGGTAAGACAGAGTTTATTATTGAGGGTTAGTGTGGCAGTGGACTTCACTATTGAATCCCACTCCCACCCCTAGCTGATCGCTGATCCTGGGCTAGTCTGTATCAGGGCATCCCGTAGGACTGCTGACCACAATGAGACACTAGGCAGCAAGGACACAGGAAGAGGAAAGCCTTGGCTCAGTTTTCCCATGGTAGTTGCAGCTCAGACTAAGTGATGATGTCTTGCCTTATATTCATGTTTCTAAGGATGCCCACTTTTGTCTTCAAGGGCATGCCTGGTGATCCTGGGAGTCCTGGTAAACCTGGAAGGGTTGGTGAAAAGGTAAACACTAGGCATCAAGCTATGATTCTTCTTAATCAGTCTAATGTTGGTCTTCATACTTGAGTAAATTCAAAATGGGAATGTTCCAAGGAGCTTGATTATGTAGTTCAATGGCCAGAGCAATGGCTTGGCCTTGGAGGGCTTGGTTTCAAATCCTCTCTCTGCCTTTTACTATCTGTGTGACTTTGGGTAAGTCACTTGATAGCTTTGGGCCTCAATTTCCCCCTTTGTAAAATGGGGGTCGGGGTTATAAGAGCTGGTCTCTGAGGGCCTTTCCAGCTCCAGAGTTAAGATCCTATAATCCCATGATTCTATGAGTTCCCTTCTACTCCCTTCATGAAGAAAGGGCAAAATGCTAATTTTGATTTCAACAAAGCCTTCCCATGGCCCACCAGAATAAGTGTCCTCTAGAATGGGGACTCAGTGATTTCAGTAGAGCACCCATCCTCTAAAGCAGTCGGCCTGGTTCAGGCATAAGAGCATCTCCATCCTGCTGGTAAATCGGCCATCCCCATCAAATGGTCCTTTGCAGTCCAGCACTAATTCTTTGCAAATGCTCCCATGTTTCCTTTGGAGCCTCAGTTTGACTAAGGCTATTCATTTAGGGATTCTATAAACATTGAGAGACAAGACTGAGAGACAAAAGATCAATCGCTGGGTATTGACTAGTTGCTTATGGTGTGAAAGGGACTCTGGTAAGTGCTGGAGATGCAAAGAAAGGTAAAACTGGAACTAGACAGAGAGTAGGGCAGAGTTAGGCAAACTGAGGTTCAAGTCTTGCCTCTCAGACTTGCTAACTGGTTGCCCCTGGGAAAATAAATCCCTCAGTGCCTAGGGCAATTGTCTAAAACTCTCAGTTGCAGAGTAGGTGACCATCATCATGGAAAAAGGGATTTTCCTCCTCTGAGAGTTCCCTAAACTGAACCAAAGAGCAACTAAAAAATGGGATTCTGACAAAGCCTGGCCCTGGAGAGAAGTGGAGAAAATACATGTGTATGAAATATTTTACATATACTATTGGATACTATTGGTCAGAAAATAATAGGCCCTGTGTGCACTTTAGCAGATCTCCCTTCCCATTTTCCAGAAGAGGATACTAAAGCAAGGTCACACAAGGAGCAGGTCTCTCTCAGAGGTTAGATCTGAAACCATGTCCTCTGCCTCGTAGGCTCCTAGGTCCAGAGCTGGAAGGGGCCTCAGAATCCATCAAATCCAACTCTCTCATTTCATGAATGAGGAAACTGAGACCCAGGGAGGTGGTGGATTCCTTTTCTTTGGAGGTCTTCAGGTGAAGGCTGGACAACCACCTGTTGAGTATGTTACAGAAAGAGATTTTTCCCTTGTCTGGGTGGGATGGATGGCTGCTGAGGTCTCTTCCAGCTCTCAGATTCTGTGATTCTCAAAAGAGATTTGTCCAAGCTCACATGAAGTAGTCAGTATTGATGGTAGGATTTGAACCCATTTCTTTTACTCATTGGCTCATAAAAAATCTGGAGCTAGAAAGGACCTCGGAGGTAATTGAGCCTAGCCCCCTCGTTTTAAAGGTGAGAAAACTGAGGCTCTGGGGAGGAGAAGTAAGTCACAGAGCTAGTAAGTGGCAGAGACAGGATGTCAGCCCGACTCCAGAGCCGGCACTGTGCTAGCTTGCCTCCTGTGATGTATTGATTGGTTTTGCTGAACTGCTCGTTTTTACCTTTTTTAA
>NC_058136.1:65832530-65846459 GCF_016433145.1 Gracilinanus agilis | reverse complement strand
AATCATGTGATTTTTGTTTGTTAGACTGTTGATATGGTCAATTATGTGGATGGTTTTCCTAATGTTGAACCATCCTTGCATTCCTGGTATAAATCCCACCTGATCGTGGTGGATGATCTTCTTAATTACTTGCTGGAGTCTCTTTGCTAGTATTCTATTTTAAATTTTTGCATCTATGTTCATTCTGCTAAGTCCTGGGAATACAAATAGAAACAGAAAAAGACAATCTTTGCTCATAAGGAGTTTACATTCTAATTGGAGAAAATAATACATAAAAAAGAAGCTAAAAAGTAGAGATGGGAAGGAGAAGACATCCTTTGGGGGTACAGTGGAGCAAGTCCAGAGAGACAGGAGTGGAGGCTAGCAGAGATGAATACAGATTCCTTTCTAGGGAATCTTTCTTCCATTTGGACTTTGCCTTGGAAATCTTCCTCAACAGTGGTAGACATGTTTGGTAAGCCATCCTCCCTGTTTTATGCCGTCATATGGTATTGAAGAGCTATGGATCATTGAGCAAAGTTCTCTCCATGGTAAGGCTGCATCTCTCAGGGAATCTTGTCTAAACTCTACCTGCACAGCATCTTGGCCTTCAAGGCTGCATTTTGCTCTGCACCATCAACTCTTTCTAAGACTCAATGAACTATAAACTCAATATTCTCTATACCTCTTATTCAGTTGTGTGTGTGTGTGAAGATGTTCTCTGCTGAATAAAATCATTTGCAAAAGCCTGTTTGCCTGTTCCCTTCTTATTTATGTCAAGGATACCCTTAAGAATGACAGGATCTTAGATCTAGAGCAGGATGTCGCCTCAGAGGCTCAACTCCTTATTGTACGTTTGGACTAACTGAGGCCCAGAAAAGGACTTGCTCAAGGTCCTGCAGATAGTAAATTATCAGAGGCAGGATTGCCAAGTGCCAAAAGAATAATTCTCACAAAGATTTTGTGGACATGAAAAAGTAGGCATATGGGTCAGTGTTTATTGACTTTCTTTCACTTCCTTGTCTTTTCATTTTGGAGATAATACTCTCTGTGATAATTTTCCCCTAGCCATTCTGTATCTTCTCTTTCAGATATCTTGAGAGTCAATCTCTTGATGCTATCAAAATTATGGCACCTACAGCACAGGTTTATTCTGGGCATTCTTGGTCTAGTCCAGCTGCTTCTCCCTCTTTTTTAAAAATTATCTTTGGTGTTATTCTACTTTCTCATAGAACATATTGGGAACTGAGTAGTTTGAATCCAAATGCGGTGGTTCCACTGTTGATGAAAATAACTTGTTATAGAAATGCTAACAAATCTGTTCCATTTTGGTGTGTCTGTTGCCCTCTTTCCAGTTTCATCTATAAATGCTCTGGGGATGATATGGCCTAGTTTGGTCTCAAGTCAAGCTTCCTTCAAATTTATCTTCCTTTCCATCACTCTTTACCCTTCTATGATGTGCTACTACCTATGAACTTTTTAAAAACATGTTTTATTGATGCTATTTTTTCATCACTGTCATTTGTCAGTAACTGCCCCTAATACATTTCTCCCTTGTAACAAAGACAGTAAAGCAGAACAAACCAGTACATTAATATCTGTATACCTCTACCTCCCAAGAAATCTAAATTAAAATATCTTTTTGTATTGGTTTCTTTTACATTGTTAGGGTAATTATGTATTTTTCTCTTCTTAAAAAATAAGTTTTATTGATATCTCATATTGAGGTCATTTCTGAATATTACCTCTTCCCAACTCATTTTGAGTCTCTCTCAAAAGAGAAATGTCAGATACAGCAATTAGACACAAGAGAATTTGAGGAAATAGCAAAGGCAGCAGCGAGGTTGGTCCTCTAACAGAAAAGTACAGTAACTTTGTCTCATTATGCAAGCAATATCGTACACACATAGCATTGCTTCCACTCTTACCTCTCTGCCAAAACAGAGAGAGTTTCATTTCATCAATGGTTCTCCAGATCTAGTATTTATCATTATAATTACTCAGAGTTTGACTTTCTTTTAATATTTTCTTTGTTTACATTATTGTAGTCATTGGGCATATCTTCTTTATGGTTTTGCTTATTTCACTATGCATCTGTTCGTATCAAACTTCCCATGCTTCTCTGTATTCTTCATATTCATTATTTCTTAGAGCATAATAATATTGTGTTATGTTCATATATCACAATTTATTGAGCTATCCATCATTAATGGACATCTACTTTGATTCTAGTTATTTTTTAAAACTACCACAAAATTAACATTAAAACTAAAGTGTAGTGGATAAGGACAATTTAGTCACTTTTCTCACATTGATCCATATTGTATGTTTTTAAAAACCTTACCTTCTGCTTAGAATAAATACTTTGTATCGGTCCCAAGGGAGAAGAGCACTAAGGGCCAGGCAATGGGGGTTAAGTAAGTTGCCCAGTCACACATCTAAGAAGTATCTGAAATCAGATTTGAACCCAGGACCTCCTGTCTTTATGCTTGGCTTTCTATCCACTGAGCCATTTAGCTGCCCCCAGATCCGTATTGTTTAGAGAAGAAATGGAATGAGTTAGCTTCAATAACAATTCCTCCAACATTTACTATTTCCATTTTTTGTTGTCATTGCTAATTTTCTGAGTAAAAAAATGGGTAAAAACCTTAAGAGTTATATTAATATGTACTTATTATTAGTGGAGAATTTTTCATATGATTTTTGATAGTTTGTGTTTTGTGGGAGAAATTGTATCCCGTCATCAATTACCTAATAGAGAATAGATCTTTAGCCTCATAATTTGTATCAGTATATTTCATATATATCTTGGATATCAATCTTTTATATGAAGATTTCCACCTCCATAGACATTTCATTCTTTATTCTAATTACTTTGATTTAATTTGTGCAAAAGCTTTGACCATTTTCTATAATCAGAATTGTCTATTTTACCTTTTGTGACCTCCATCCCTTGTTTACTTTTGAGCTTTCTGAAAAACCAAAAATCTGAAAGGTGCCACCTTTAACTCTCCTCCAATTTTTTATGGGTCCATTTCTATTTAAGTCCCATGTCCATTTGGAACTAATTGTGGCATATGGTGTAATGTTGGTCAGAACCTAATTTTTGCCAAACTACTTTCTCGTTTTCCCAGATGTTCTGGTTAAATAAAGAGTGCTTACCCCAAAAGTTATGTTTTGGGGTTTAATGAACCTAGACTGCTTTGTTCTGTTGTTTCTGGGTCTTTCTTACCTAGTCTGTCCTAGTGATCAGTTTTTCTCTGTTTTAATTAATAACAAAGAGTTTTGATGATCACAGCTTTATGTAGTTTGCGATCTGGTAATGCCAGCTTTTTTTTATTCCAACTTTATTCATTGTTTCCATTGAGATTATTGACCTATTACGGCTCTTTCAAATAAGCTTTGTTATTATTTGGTTTAGTTTTATAAATGAACTCTATTAGGTATAGTGCCATAATTTTCATTTTATTGGTGCAGCTCTTTTATGAACAATGAGTATCTTTCCAATTTTTAAGCCTTACTTTATTTCTGTAGAAAGTGTTTTGTAATTGTAATCATATTAGTCTGGAGTGTGTCCTGTTAAGTTAACTTCCAAATTTTTCATGTATTTTGTACTTCCTCTGAAATTACTTTTCTCTTTCTGCTCTTTGTTAGCAATATACTGAAAATGAGATTATTTTATGGGCTTATTTTGAATCTTACTCTTTTACTGAAGCTGTTCATTGTTTGGATTAATTTTTCTTGTTGATGAATGTCCAGGATTTTCTAAGTAAACCATCATGTTGTTTGGAATGTTTCAGCCTCCTCATCCCCTGTGCCAAGCCCTTAATTTCTTTTGTGTGTCTAATTGGTGTAGTTGACATTTCTATCATTGTATCAAATTAGAGAAGAGGCACTGGACATCCTTGCTTTATCCTTATTCTTAGTGGGAAAATTTCTTCTGTTTCTTTATTACAAAGAGCACTAGCTTTTTTTAATATAGCTACTGATTCTCATGCTGATGAAAGGTCCTACACCTAAGCTTTTTTGTGCTTTTGATATAAATGAGTGCTGTATTTTTTCAAAGACTTTGTCTGCAGCTACAGTGAAATAATTATGTAATTTGTATTAAAGTTGTTAATATGATCTCTTTATAATTTCCCTAATGTCAAACCTCGAATCCTAATAGAAATCAGACATGGTTACTTTTTGATTTCATGAACTCTCTTTGCTGGTATTTTTACTGCTATCTTTTGTTACATTCATGACTCTGCCATTCCCTCAAGGTATCGTTGTCCTAGAGATCATTTCTGCCTTTCAGAGCCAGACTCCTAAAAACGGTTATCAATAATGTTTCTTCAACCATGAAATTCCTTGTAATCAGGAGTGAAACTCCCTCATCCCAGGTTATTTTTGATCTCTTACCTGCTAAACCCAACATTTTCTCAGTTCTCATTCTTGTCCTCTCTTATTCTTTCATGCTGTTATCATCTCCTAGGCAATTATAACACTGCTTTCTTTGGGACCTCTTCCTACTTTCTTGACTGCTTCTTTTAAATTTCCTTTGCTGGACAATCATTGCTTTCTTGGCCCCTAACCAAGAATAGCCCCCAAAGAGCTCAGACCTGGGCTTTCTCTCTCTCTCTCTCCTTCCCACCCCCTCTCTTCCCCTCTCCCTCCATTCCCCCATTTCTGTCTCTCTGCCTGTCTCCCTCCATCCATCTCTATCTTTGACTCTGTTTTACTTGGTAATGCCATCAGCTCCTATAGCCTCAATTATAATCTCTCTACAGATGACTCTCAGATCTACATATCCAGCCCTCATCTTTCTTCAGAGCTCTAGTCTCATATTATCAACTGCCCACTATATACTTTTGCCTAGATGACCCATAGGCATTAAAAATGCAACATTGCTGGGGATGGCTAGTTGGTTCAGTGGATAGAGAGCCAGACATGGAGATGAGAGGTTCTGGGTTCATATCTGGCTAGCTATGTGACCCTGGGCAAGTCACTTAACCCTAATTGCCTGGCCCTTACTGCACTTCTTCCTTGGAACTGATATTTAGTATTAATCCTAAGACAGAAAGTAAAGATTTTTTTAAAAAATGCAACTGAGATGATCATGTAGCCAAAATGAAGGACTGCTGATGGGCCACTGGAATCTTCACAATGTTAGAAGAACTGGATGAAGTCCTGCTCTGGAGGAAGTACTATTGGGAGGATATGGACAAGAGGTTCATAGTTTGGGTGGTGATCAGCATGCAGAAGGTACGCCTACATTAATTAGATCACATCCATTTTAGTATTTGAGAAATTTTTTAAATTCTTTATTGATCAATTAACTTTTTTAACCTTTACCTTGATCTATCTTAGGATCAATACTAATATCAATTTCAAGATAAAAGAGCAATAAGGGTTAGGCATTTGGGGTTAAATGACTTTCCTGTGGTCGTCTGAAACCAGATTTGAACCTAGAACCTCCCATCTCCAGGCCTAGTGCTCTATTCACTGAGCCACCTACCTGCCCCTTGATCGTTTAATTTTGTTTAAGGAGAAACCCACAAGGCCTTCAGTCACATGAATGCTTTCTCATTTTCAGGTACCAAAGGTGATCCAGGTCCGACTCTGTCCCAGCCAGGGCAACCCGGCTTGCCTGGCCCACCTGGCAGAGATGGCGATGTGGGTCTTCCAGGTAGGAAGGGAAATTTGTATTACTCCAGAATCTGTGCTTCTTTCCATCCCACAATAGATCTTCCTCAATGGAATGTAAGCTCCCTGAGGGTAAGAAACTATTCCATTTTTGTCTTTGTGTGCTCTGAATGAAGGTGAACGCTTATGGATTGATTAGTTTCATATCTGACTCTTCCCTCTTAAAATGCCATTCTTTTTCCCCAGGTGATCCAGGGCTTCCGGGCATGCCAGGCTTGCCAGGAATCCCTGGTAGTAAAGGGGAACCAGGTAGCCCTGGCACTGCTCTTCCTGGACTACCAGGCCCCAAAGGTATGTGGTAAATCCCCACCCTCCCTACCCCATTTCTTTTCGACAAGCTGTTGGTCTTAACCATGCTTCCCCCTCCTGTTCTTAGGAAGCCAATTTCTTGAGCCCTGTCACTGACAAGGCACGAATCCACAGGCATATAATGAGGAAAACAAGCACACTTCTTGCACGTAAAAAGGAAGAGAATATTTTCTTTTGGCTGTGTTTCTCCTCTGAGTTTCTTAGGACTGTTGTTTTGAGGAATTGCCTGCAAATTCTGCTGTGTTCTCACAGCATTTGTTCTCTTGAAGTGGTTGAGCTGAAAACAATTCCCAAATGTATCCCTAAAGGGTTTGGGAGAGAGCAGATTTGATTTGTGTGCGTGTGATTTTGGGGATTGATTTTCTAGCTTTATTTACCAGAATGTTATGTGGGGAGTTAAGCTCTTTACACAGGCAGGCCTCAAATGGGAGGAGAAACGGTTCCAAATACTGTTTACATAATTCACTTCTTAGATGCAGCTGGATTTTAAAATTATAGCCCCCATTTATTTTAAAACAATTCTTAGTGGTATCTTTTGGTTTTACATCACCTTCATTTCTCACTGTCTTCCTTTCTCATCTTTTATCCAGAAAGCCACTCCTTGTAACTAAGAACAGGAGGAAAGTGGGGGGAATATGGTTTAGTAAAACTAACCCACACAGCAACCAAGCATGCTCTTGTCAATAGGAATTCCCATCCCTGGATCTCTACCTCTGCAAAGAAGGGAGGATCCTATGGGATCCTCTTCTTTGGGTCTAAGCTCCATCATTATAGTGATGCAGGATTCCATTTTTTATTTTTTGGGGGGGGGTAGTGGTTCTTTTTATTTACATTGTCATCATCATTGTCATCGTTTATATAATTTCTCTAGTTTGGAATAGTTGACTACATCATTTCCTCTAAGTCTTCCCAATCTTCTAGGGCTTCATCATATTCCTCATTTCTCATAAGGCAGTAATATGTATTACTTTCATGTACCATAATTGCCTTAGCCATTCTCCAATTGATGTGCATCCAAGTTGTTTCCAGTTCTTTCCAGCAACCATGAAAAGTGCTGCTATAAATATTTTTGATAGGGATGGAAGCTATGAATCAGTGATGTAGGGAACTTCAGGTGGAGGAAATATCTTCTATCAAGACACCTTCTCTGTAATTTATAGTCTTAGACAGTTGCCTGAGTCATGGCAGGTTGAATGACTTACCCAGGGTCACCCAGCCAGTATATATAAGAGTTGGGACTGGAAGTCAGGTCTTCCTGAGTCCAAGGCTGGTTCTCTCCCCACTGTGTCACTCTATCCTTCCTGGTGTATATAATACCTTTCTTTGTGTCTGTCTTTGACCTCCTTGGGATATATGCCTAGCAGTAGGATCTCTGGGTCAAAGGGTATAGACAGTTGAGTCATTTTCTTACCACAATTCCAAATTTGTAGCCCTCATTTTATTACATGAGCACAGTCACTATTATATTAAGTTTGGTTTGTAAAATAAAGTTAATTCCGTAGAGTTGTGTTGGTGAACCTATGGCACATATGCTGGAAGGGGCCGCTCCCTTCCTCCTGTCCATGTGCACCTGAATGACATTTCTCTCATCATCTATCCCTCTTCCCAGCAGCCCAATGGGAAAACTTCCTTCCTCCCCTGTCTGGGGTAAGGGGGCAGCTCAGATGCAGTATAAAGGTTGCAGTTTGGGCACTTGATCTCTAAAAGGTTCACCATCACTGCAGTAGAGGACTTTTACCTAATAGAGTACTTGTTGGGGCCAATGTGTGGGCAGGGGGTGGGCATATGATCATGGGTCTCTTTTGGATATCAACCGAAAGGTTCTCTCCTTTGGGGCCAGAATGTGGGAAGGGGGTGGACATTATGAACACAGGTCTCCTTTGGATATCAACTAGAAGGTTCTCTCTTTGGGGGATTTATTATTCCCTATTTTTCAGGTTACCAAGGAATGCCCGGGCCTCTGGGACCCCCTGGAACACCTGGAAGACATGGCCTACAAGGCCCTCCTGGGCATCCTGGCTTCCCAGGACCAAAGGTTTGGCTTCCTTTTCTTCTACTAGCTTTGATTTCCTCTGGATTCTCTGCTACATATGTTGGGATTGTCCTTTGTTTCAACCCATGAACCTCTAAAAATTGTCCCAGTGGTCATGTCAGGAGTACGGAGCTTCAGTGCCTGTTATTAGAATCCTCAGTTATCTGATCGGATGAACGAACAAAGATGTCTGGGCCATGTCAGTGAACCCTTGCCAGATGGCTTTCTAATGAGTATGGAGAGCGATGATGAATGTGTTTCTGAGACCTTCCCATGCTGGGGCCCACCCTCCCCACGCCATCAAGGACACACTACATACCACTGCAAGTGGCTTTGCAACAGTTTAGCCTGACTTCTTGGAGGATGTTATCTCTATCCCCTAATTATAGCTCAAATAATCTCAAAGGCCTTCTCAGCTTCCTAAGTTAAACCACAATGGTGTTTAAGTGACCAGGCTGTTGAAATGTTTTTCCCCATGTGGAATCTAAACTTCCTCTCATTCATCATTACTCTCTGCTCTGCAAGGGTAGGCCAACTGGCCCTGAGCCCTCTACCTCAGGACAAAGTCCTGTGTCAGTGTCCCCTCTCCTCACTTATCTCTTGCTTTTTCTGACACCAATCCCTTTCCTGGAGCATGTTGGCCAACCTTGTGCTCATTCGCTTCTCCAGTATACCAATTATCTTCCCGCTTGTCTCTCTCACAACAAAATACCAATAATTTCTGAGTGGTAGCATGATAGCATGGATAGAGAACCAATGGTAGAATCGTGAAGTGCTCTGTTCAAGTCTTGCCTCTGCCACCTACTGACTGGGTGACTCTGGGCAGTAACTGAGACATAACTTCTCGGTGCCTCCACAAATGGGAATAGAGTTGAAGATGTGTGTCAGTAGAGAGAATCTGGGCACTCTCTGAGCCAATGAAATCAAAGGACAGAGATCCCTATTACCCTTGATCCTCCAATGTCAGTGGTACGATTACCTTTCTTTGGCATATCTATGGCAAGGAATAAATGCCAGGAAAACAATGCCTGACCTTGTTCTTTCCTTCCTTCCTCAATCCCACATGCTGATTCCCAAGGGAGAGCCAGGGGTTGGCCTGCCTGGGCCACCTGGGCTTCAGGGACTCCCAGGTCTCAAAGGAATACCTGGTCCAAGAGGCAGCACTGGTTTTCCAGGGCCCTCGGGCACTCCAGGGCTCCCTGGCTTGGATGGGCTGGCTGGACCAAAAGGTATGGAGTCTATCGTTTCTGGTTAATTTACTCTGTTTTTTTGTCTTAGAGAGACTTATATGGGGAATATCGCATCTAGCTGAGGAGGACTAATCAACCATCTCAATTTACATATGAGGAAACCAAGGCCCAGGGAGGTGAAGGGACTTGCCCAAGATCATGCATAGAATCCTAGATAGAAAGAACCTAGAAAGGACCTCCAAGGCCACCTATTCCAAACGCCTCATTTTACAGAGGAGGAAACCGAGGTCCTGGGAGGGGAAGTGACTTGCTCAAGGTTGCATAGAGAGTGAGAGGCCCAAGAATCGAATCCTGGCCATAGATTGTTTTTACCATTGCACCACAGTGCCCCGTCCCTGGTTTCCCTAGGTATGCATGGGAGTAGTGACAGTTTAGCTGTTGACATGTCTTTATTGATTTCAAAAGATTTAAAGATTCTCCTCTTGCCCACCCCCTCCCTGGGCCCAAGCTAAGGGGAGGCTGCCTTGGAGGTTCCTTGGAGCCAGTAAGGCATCTGACCCATGCTATAGAGTCCCCTCTCGCTGCCAGGGAGGGCCCCAGCCAAAGACCACCTCCCATTCTTGGTTAAAACCACTTGTTAAACTTTCTTCTCTTGTTTAAACAGCTCGAGACTCCATGACCCGCAACACTCAATGAGCTCCCCCAGCTGCAGAATTGTGATTTCAGTGTTACAAATCCAGACATTCCAAATGACAAACTGCGTAACAAATGACCTTCTCCTTCTGTGAATTCCATACTCCCTTCAACTCCCTTGTATTATCTATTTATAGCATGACCTTGAGAAGGAGGCTTGAGGCCTAGTTGAGAACGATGGGTACCTGACTGGGCTCTTTGTTTAGTCGTAAGAGAGAAATCCAGGGTCCCCTCAAAGGAATCCTTCTGCAATACTAAGAGAAGCATAGTACAAAAGAAGGAGCACTAGGCTTGGAGTCAAGAGGGGCCCCGCCATTCTCCCCTCTGCTTCCTACTCACTATGATTCTGGAGGAACATAGGAACACACACTTAGAGGACTGGAAGGGACTTCAGTGGCATTCAGTTCCAACCGATCCCCAATCCCCACTAAAACATGCCGCTGAGGCAGCCCGTCCCTCTTTGGGGGAGGTCTCACCTTCAGGAAGGTTTACATTCGCCTTCTTAAAAATTCTCCCCATTGCTCCTGGCTCTGCTGTCTGAGCTCAAACAGAATAAGTCTGATGATTCATTCACATGCTTAATTACATCTCTCCATCCCCTGAGCCTTCTCTTCTTCAGTGAAGGGTTGGCTAGGTGACTCAGTGGAAGAGAACTAGGCCTGGAGATGGGAGGTCTTGGGTTCAAATCTGACCTCAGACTCTTCCTAGCTGTGTGACTGGGTAAGTCACTTAACCCCAATTGCCTAACCCTTATTGTCTTCTGTCTTGGAACCAATAGTTGAATAAATTCTAAGATAGATGGTAAGGATTTTTTTTTAATTAGAAGAAATAGCCAGTGAACATTCATGAAATGCCTAGTATGTGCCAGGCACCATGTTAAAAGCAGAAGACAGCCCCTTTATCCTCAAGAGCTTACAGTCTAATGGGAGAAAGTGGCCTATAAAAAGAAGCTGGAGAAGCAGAGGAAGAGGGAGGAATTCTGAAGCGCTGTAGCAAGATGGGAAATAATGAGGTGTCTGCCTTGGAGCCCCTCTTTCAGTAGAGGATCTGGGAAGATTTCTTCTCCCTCCCTCCACTGTCTCTGATCCAGGAGAGACAGGTCGAGAGGGCAGAAGTATTGAAGAGGACTGAATTTCAGAGTTGGTTTGATCTTGCAGGGACATCAAGTTTCTGGAGATGATGAAGTCCATGTCAGCAACCAGGTGGGAAGTGATAAGGTGCCTGCCTGAGCCCTCTCCTGACATAGAGGATTCCAATAGAGTATGAACTCAAGGCCCTTCACCATCATGGCTGCCACCTCTCTACCTTATTTCTGTCTTTCCTAAACTGGTGGCTAGAACTGAACAGAAAACTCCAAATGGCATCTGACCAAGGCAGAGTGCAGTGGGTCTCTAGATCTCCAGACCTTGTGCCTCTCCTGATGCAGCCCAATATCACTTTTGCTTTCTTGGCTGCCCCATCACACTGAGCTTGCAGTGTCTTATGGCCCTCAGTATTTTGCATACTCCATACTTCCCCTCTAGTATGCTCTTTACAAATGTTTAACAATTGTTCAATCAATGGTTTGATCGATCTCATATTTGGAAAGTCAGTTTTTTGCAAACACGGATAGAAGATTTGACCTTTATCCCTATAAAATAGAAGCTTATTCATTTTGGCTCAGTGTTTGAGATGTCTTTGGATCCTGGTGCTTTTCTGTTGGGTGGGTTTGGTATTGGGTAATCATGTTATCTCTCCTGGCCTACATCATTGCTAGAGATGTTAAATGCTTAGGTCGCCCGGGGCCAAGCACAAACCCCTGGAGCAACTCTACTGGAGCTCTCTTGCCAAGTTGATATCAAATGACTAACAACTCTTGTTAGAGGCTGGTCATTCAACCAGTTCCAGCTCTAACTCTACTATCATCTAGCCCACATTTCTTTGTTCACACAGAAGCTTTTTCAAATGTTTTCCCCAAACTCACATAAACTACATAGTTAGCATTCTTTTCACCTACCAGTTTATTAGCTGTGTCAAGAAAGCAAATGAGGTGAGTCCAGTGTACCCTGTTCCTGATGAAACCTTATTGGCCCTTTATCATCCTCACTTCCCTTTCTCTCTGGTCACCAACCATCTCTTTTAATAATTCATTCTAAAGGGCAGCTAGCTAGGTAGCTCAATAGCCAGAGAGTCAGGCCTGGAAATGGGAGGTCCTGGATTCAAATTTGACCTCAGACACTTCCAAGCTGCGTGACCCTGGGTGAGTCACTTCTCCCCCATTGCTTAGCCCTTATCGCTCCTCTGCTTGGAATCAGTGCACAGTACTGATTCTAAAACCGAAGGTAAATGTTTAGAAAAATCTGACCTCAGACCCCTCCTAGCCTGTGTGACCCTGGGCAAGTCACTTATCACCATTGCTTAGCCCTTACCACTCTTCTACCTTGGAACCACTATACAGTGTTGGTTCTGAGATGGAAGGGAAGGATTTAAAAGAAAACAAGCCATTCTAGAATGTTCCTAGAAATTGAAGTCAAGCTCACTTACCTCTAGTTTGCAGACTCTCTTCTTTTATTCTTTTTGGGAAAACGGGATATCTGTCCTTCCCCAGTCATGCAGTATCGCTGCTGTTCTCCAGTATAACTGAAACCTCCATGCCTTCCCAGACCCAGCACCCCCAACTCTTCCTATCCTTTCTGTTGTTGATAGCTTTCTTTGCCAACCTAAAGTCATTCTGAGCTTTATTAGTCCTGACACCATTCGAACAGAGCAGTATCATCGGTTTACATTCATCGCTCTGTCTCTCACCCTCACCTCCATCTTTGGCACACAGCTCTTTTCAATCTAAGTTCATTGGTCAGATTCCCATGTATCCCATTGGTGTCTTTGGCCATCAGCTGTTTCTCCTCCTCATAGGAATCACTTCCCTTTATAAAGGGTGTTGGAATTTCATTCTTGAACATCTCCTGTCCCTCCTGGGCTGACTTTGAATTAGGCCATCAAATTCTACCTGTCCTTCCTTTGAACCCTTTGCAGTACACTTCCCCCAAAACTGGGGCAGATGTTAGACTCTCCCTGGCTTCCTCCTTTCCCTTCTTGCTGAAGACTCAAAGTTAGCTTGGTCACTTCCTTTCAGGATTCCCATCATTCTCACCCACCTCAGAAACTGATTCCCGCTCGTTTGTGAGAATTGGATCCCGAATAGAATTTCCCCTTGTTAGCATGATATTATCATTAAGGCAGTTCACGAAGTTCTGAGCTGCTCAGCTTTTGGCGCACAGAGAGCTCTGGTCCATGTCTGGATAGTGGAAGTCCCCCATTGCTACTCTATCATGCTTCTTTCTGTGCCAGACTCATAATTTGTTTCCCAAACTCGTCATCTATTTCTTCTTTCTGTCCAGATGGTCTGTATGATGACAGAATTGTTCCTGGTTTTCCTTCCACTGATCTGTCCCCAAGTGTGCTCAGCCATGCTTCCCTGCCCGATTCCCGTTTTGTCTCACCTTCTTGAAGATACCTTCTTTATCTAGCATGACCCCTTTCCCCGCTCTTTTCCATCCTGCTTCTTCCACCTCGAGTCTACCCATCCAGGGCCATCTGTCAGTCCTAGACTTCCTCCCACCATGTCTCAATGTGTGATACCTTTGGGGTCTGCTCTGCTCCCTTGCATTCGGGTCTCTAATTCTTCCTCATTACTCAAACTTGAGGCATCTGGAGGTCACGCTTTTTTCCATCAGCTCTTTTCTTGGGTTTTGTTTCCTGTGACTTTGAGGGGTCTCAGCCTTCCCTTCCTTTCTTCACTGTAGCTGCTCTCAGCTATGATCTAACTTGGTGGATATCCAGGCAGTTTTCTCCCTCCCTTTGCCTCTTGGAGCCTTAGTTTCCTCATCTGTAAAATAGGAATCAGAATGCTCTCACTGGTTTCCCCCAGAGGTTCTTTGTGAGGAAGGTGTTCTGTACACTCTCTGGTGCCAGAGGGATGGGAGTTCTTCTCAGCTCTCTCTCTCTCTCTCTCTCTCTCTCTCTCTCTCTCTCTCTCTCTCTCTCTCTCTCTCTCTCTCT
>NC_058136.1:65800549-65822569 GCF_016433145.1 Gracilinanus agilis | reverse complement strand
GAAATTAATAGAAACCTGGACTCCATACTAACAGAAATAATCCAGCAAAATTGCCCTGAAGTCCTACAACAAGAGGGCAATATAGACATTGAAAGGATTCATAGAACACCTGCGACATTCGATCCAGAAAAGAAAACACCCAGAAATATAATTGCCAAATTCAAGAGTTTCCAAGCAAAAGAAAAAAATCTTACAAGAAGCCAGAAAGAAACAATTCAAATATCAAGGAGCACCAATCAGGATCACACAGGATCTGGCAGCCTCCACGCTAAAAGATCGCAAGGCTTGGAATACGATATTCAGAAAGGCAAGAGAGCTGGGCCTGCAACCACGGATCAACTACCCATCAAAATTGACTATATATTTCCAGGGGAAAGTATGGGCATTCAACAAAATTGAAGAATTCCAGGTATTTGCACAGAAAAGACCAGGGCTAAATGGAAAGTTTGATATCCAACCACAAAAATCGAGAGAAACATGAAAAGGTAAATAAGATACAGAGGGGAAAGAAAGAAAACTTATAATTTTTAAATTTGCCTTTTTAAGGGCCTCAGTGAGATCTAATTATCTGTATTCCTATGTAGAGAAATGTTATGTATAATTCTCTGTAGTGAACTCTATTCACTATTATAATATTCACTATTATAGTAATCAGAAGAATAATTCACAGGGTGAGGGTGGAACACTAAATAATCTAAGATGGCATGGGAGATGGGAAAGAGGGGGTGAATAGCAGGGGACACCAAAAATAAAGATTCACAGGAAGTTCTCAGAACAGCTTCTGGAAATCCAAAAAAAAATTATATTACTAAGTTTTCTGGTGGTGGTTTTTCAGTTGTTTCAGTTGTGTCTGTCTCTTAGTGGCCCCATTTGGAGTTCTCTTGGCAGAGAAAGTGGAGTAGTTTGCCATTTCCTTCTCTAGCTCATTTTACAGAGGACAAAATGGAGGCTAGCAGGGTTAAGTGACTTGTTCAGGGCCACACAGCTAAGTGAATCTGGATCTCAGCACAGGTCTTCCTGATTTCAAGCTGCCCCATCAGACTAAGTTATCCCCCAAGAATTGGATAATTGTGGTCTGCAGTAATTTATAGGATCAGAGATCAGAGATCAGAGGAGGGACCAGTGGAAATAGAGCTGATGTTAGACTCAAAGACTCTAGGACCATCTCTCTAGATAACCTAACACAAGTCACTTTCTCTGGTGAGGAGAAATGGCTCTTCACTTTTCCTCCTCTAGAATTAGATGGCCTCTGAGGTTTCTTTCAGCTCTCCAGCTATGAGCCTGAGGTTATTTAATTCAATCTCCTTATTTTACCGAGGAAGAAACTGAGACCCCAAGGGATGAAAGGATTTGCCCAAAGTCACACATAGCTAGGATCCTAGACTTAGAGTTGGAAACACCACCAGAGGCCATTTTGTTCAATCCCCTTGTTTTATTGAGAAGGAAACTGAGGACCAGAAGCATCTGGGGAGAGGTGGTAGTGGTGGTGGTGGAAGAAAGGACTTACTTAAGTTCACACAGGTAGTTTAAGTGCCAAGACTGGCATTCCAAATCCAACATTCTTTCCACTTCACCAGGAAGCCAGTCAAAAGAGCCAGAACCAATCATCTTCTACTCTGGTATTATTTGATGTAGACATGGCTTAAATTCTTTTATGTGCCCTAACAATAACTCCACTGATGTTTTAGGGAAGGTATAATTAAAGGCACAATGATTTAGACTGAACTCAGACGACTTGAGTTTAGTTTCTTAGGTTGCTGTTAAGTGTATGAACTCTCCCCTCTTCTACCCACCACAGATTTGTGTGAAATTAGTTCTGGCTCCATAGGCCAATGGTGTCCCCAATTTTTTGATTGCACGTAAGGATCAGTAAAAAAAAGAATCTGAGGCTAAACCTCGATACGTGTATATTTATTTATTTGCAAATGCTATACGTGCAGTGCTGTGCTAATAATTAGGTGCCTTATGAAGCTTACACAAAAACCCAAAATCAGACAGAGGATGAGAGGAAAATGGAATGGCGTGTGATCCTAGGGAGAGCCACTGGAGTTTATTGAAAAGAGAGAGGAGTGACACGGTCAGCCCTACACTTTTAGGAAAATCATTTTGGCAGCCGAGTGAAGAATGGACTGGAGTGGGGAGATGCTTGAGGCAGGGGGACCAATTAGGAGACCATTGCACTAATCCAGGACAGAGGTAATGAGGGCCTTTCCCAGGGTGGTGGCTGTGTGAGTGGAGAGAAGGGGACAGATTCAAGATGTTAGAGAAAGAGAAGAAACGACAAGGTTTGGCAACTGATCAGATACGTGGGGTGAGAAAGCGTGAGCAAGGGAAGATGACTCTGAGCTTGGGAATCTGAAGCATGGTGGTGCCCTTGACAGTAATAAGACAGTTTAGAAGAGGGGTGCACTTGGGGAACAAGATCAGGTCATTAGAACTAGGACGTATGTTGTAAGCCAGCTCTGCCTGTTCATCCTGCGTGGCTCATTCTGTCTCAGCCTAAAGTGGAAAGAGACGAGAGGTGACTCACCAGTCACTGCCTTAGAACTAGAGCTTTCCCTCTTGGGGATCCCTGGCAGGGATGCTCTGGGGTTCATGAGGAGAAGCTTAGTCATTTCCCCAATGGCCATCTGCATAGGTGCTGCTCTGTGCCCAAGAAGCAGTAAGGTTACAACCGCCCTAAAAAGCGATGCTTGGTGCAAAAGTGGGGATACTGGGAGCTTTGGGGATGGAGGGAGGGGACAGAATATGGGAGCATCGGAGTCAAGGCCCATGATTAGCAAACGAGGAGAGGTGTGTGCACCCTCCCACTCTCCGTTGGGTTGATTATTCATCTCTCCAGGTCAGATCACAGCCACCCTTGGCTTAGGCTCCATTGCCCAGCCCCAGCTTTAGAGATCACCACACTGGACCGAACCTCTAAAAGACCCTGTTACTCAACCTACTATCCATTTCTTTTTTTAAGTTTGAAACGCTCACCTTCCGTCTTGGAGTCAATACTGTGTCAAGTGACTTGCCCAGGGTCACACGGCTGGGATGCTGGGATGTGTCTGAGGCCGGATTTGAACCCAGGACCTCCCGTCTCTAGGCCTGGCTCTCCATTCACTGAGCTACCCAGCTGCCCCCCTACTATCCATTTCTTGCCAGGTCACCCTAGCAGGATGGTGTGGAGAAATTATACAGTCTCCTCATCTGTGTAACGGAACCACATTCTGTCCCCAAAGCCGCCCCTGCCCCAGTGAGAGGAAGGCCATGTGTTTCAGCACTTACGCTCTAAGCCTGAGATTGGATGTTACAGGTCACGTCACAAAATTGTACTGTTGTTTTCATGCCTATTTTTGCAGCCTCCCAGTTCTCTTTTACTTTGTTTATTCAAGTCTTCCCATACTTCTTTGAATTCCCAACACAGTCGGCTTTTCATACGACACAATAGCATTCCTTTAAATAGACCTTTTCACTGAAGTCTTTCCTTTTTGAGCCAAGCCAAGATATTTTGGACTTGTGGTTATTTATTAGTGAAGTCCATTTAGGGCCTACCACAGAAAGCTGGCTGCCGCCATACTGCAGAGAGCTGGGCCTGGAGTTGGGAAGACCCGAGCTCGAATCTAACTTCAGTCATTTATTAGCCGTGTGACCCTGGGCAAATCCCTTCACTGTTGCCTGCCTCCGTTTCTTTGAATGCAAAACAGGTGTAATAACAGCAACCCCTGTCAGGGTAGTGTTGAGGATCGAATGTGCTCCTATTTTTCAAAGGCATTGATAGCACAGTTACTGGCACATGGTGGAGGTGCTCCACAAATGCCTGTTCCCTTTTCTCTGTCCCCATTAGGGGAGCCAATGTAACACCATAGCTCCAGAGCTTAAAAAAAGATCTTAAAGGCCAGCTAGTCTAATCCTCTCATTTTACAGATGAGGAAACTGAGGCCTAGGGAAGAGAAGTGATTTCCTTGCCCAGGAAGTATCTGAGACAGGATTTGAACCTGGATCTTCTTGACTCCAAGTCCAGTAACACATCCTCTGTACCATGTTGTCTTCATGTACAAAACGGAGGACAGCTAATAGGGAATCCATAGAACTTATTGAGCTGAGGGCTGGTGTGGGTAGACCTGTGCTTCAGGAGGGAATGCTTTGGCAGCTGGGTGGGTGGAGGATGGGTTGGAGAAGAGAGAGGAGAGCTGAGGCGCAGAGACCAATTAGGAGGCTAGTGCAGTCGTCCAGGAGATTTGCATTTATTCATTATTCGAGGTATTGACAGCTCTGACATTGCTAGAAAAAAGCGTTTTTGGATTGTAATTTCGGCAGTCGAAGATAATCTACATAGTGTTTCTGCGGTGTTCATTAGTGCAGAGAGCTCCCATTTCTCTTTCTGCATTTCTGTTCGCCTAGTGCACAGACGTCAGAAACATCCAGCGCAGTTGGAGGTGTTAAAACGAAACAATAACCTTTGTACCTTCCTATTGCCTATGCGGCGGCGCAAGCCCCCAAACTCAAATTTTGTTAATAGCCATCGGTTTATTTGAATGAAAACGTGAGGATTTCCAATATAAGCTCCAATACAGAGCTCTCACTTATGAATCCTCAGGCACAAGACCATAGGCCTTAGAGCCAGGAGGGAGCAGCACTGGGCTTAGAGAGAGAGAGAGAGAGAGAGAGAGAGAGAGAGAGAGAGAGAGAGAGAGAAGGTGGGTGGTCCAAGGGAGAGAGGAGGGGAGGGAGAGAGAAGGTTGGAGATGGAGGGAGGCAGAAGAACGAGAAAGATATGGGAGAGAGAGGAGAGAGATGGAGGGAGAAGACAGATAGGGAGGGAAGAAGAAAGAGGAGGGAAGGGGGANGTCCAAGGGAGAGAGGAGGGGAGGGAGAGAGAAGGTTGGAGATGGAGGGAGGCAGAAGAACGAGAAAGATATGGGAGAGAGAGGAGAGAGATGGAGGGAGAAGACAGATAGGGAGGGAAGAAGAAAGAGGAGGGAAGGGGGAAGAGAGAAAGAGAAAGATGGAGAAAGGGGGAAGGGGAAAGAGAGATGGCAGAGAGGAGGGAGAAGAGGAAACAGAAAGAGACAGAGAGAGAAGGATGGAGATGGAAGGAAAGGGGAAGGAAGAGAGACGGAGAGAGGGAAGGAAAAAGAGACAAGGATAGAGTTGTAAGGAGACAAGAGGGAGAGAAAGGATAAGAGAGAGAAAGGTGGGGAGGGAGAGGCAGAAAGAACTAGACAGAGAAAGAGAGCAGTGTCTCTGCTTCAGTGTTTTTTTGTAAACCCTGTTGCCGTGGTGCTTGAATACAGGTTACAGTCTGAATTGCACTAATCATTCCTCTAATCCCTAGTTTTTCTTCTTGCTCTCTCTCAAGTGTTTCAACCCCAGCCCACTTTCAGACACATAAGGAGGCACATCCATTTTCTAGATGAGGGCCTTGTTGTTCAGAGAAGTCCCAATTGGCTCAAGATGCCCCAGCTCATAAATGGTGGTGGAGAGATTAAGATTTCAGGTCACAGATTTAGAGCTGGCAGGAAGGCAGAAATCATTTAGTCCAACCCGTTCATTTTATAGTCAAGGAAACTGAGGCCTAAGGAGGTTGGAACTTGCTTAAGAAGCCTGGTCTCATCTTACGGGGCTGGATTTCCACAGAAATGAGTGCTAGCATCTTTGCTGATTGGGATGGCATTTCCTATCGTCGTCTCACAGTCCCCATTTCTACCCCAAAGGGCTCAGGATTGGAAGTCAGAGGACCTGGGTGGAAATCCCAGTTCTGAACCTCGTTGCCCGTGTGTCATGCCTTTAGGCAAATCACTTTCCCTTGCTGGGCCTCAGTTTCCTCTTCTGTAAAATGAGAGGGTTGGACTCCATGACCATTCTTTTGGAGTCTAATCTAGCTTTCACTTTATAATCTGATGAACTTGCCATTTTTCTTTTCAATTGTTATTTTTATCTTTTCGTTTGGAATCTCCTTCCTTCCTGAGAGAGAGCCATTTCCTTTCCTGCTCAGAGAGCCATCCTTTGTAACCAAGAATAAAAGTAGAGTGTGGTGGACGGGAGGGGGGCGGGGAGCAGGGGAAGCAATTCCGAAAAAAAAAACCCAGCCCATCAGCCACACCTAAAAATGTATGTAATATATAATACCCCTAACCCCCCACCTCTCCAAAGAAGGGAGGTGCCTTGTTTTCCTGCCTCTTCTCTAGGATCAAGCTTGGTTATTAGAACAACATTCAGAAGAAATTTTATTTTTTATTACTGATGCTTTTTTAAAACCTTGTTGTTCCTCCCCAATTAGCTCCCATCCTTCCCTTGTCACAAAGCATTCCAGTTAAGCCATACTTCCTGCTACCCTGACTGTACCAGCATACAAATTTGCCACCTTTCTACCCAGAAGAGGGAGGCCTACTTCATCATTAGCCTTCTGAAATCCAGCTTGGTCACCGAACTGATCTAAACTCTGATGTCTTTGAATGTCCTCCTCCCCCCTTCCCTCCCTCCCGCAGTTGTGGCCGTTATGTCAGTCGCTCAGCTGGGGCGGCTTAATTCACTCTCTGAATTCCTCGTATTAGGGGAAACTTACGGACGTGTCCTGTGCCTTTTTTGTTAACATAACCAGTCGTCAGGAATCCCGTGGGGACTTATAGTAACGTGTCCTAGAAAGAAATGGTAACCTTATACATGGCCTTGAAACTCGAAATGTGTGATTCTGAGATCATTCTTTTCTCCCGAATCCCCCAATAAGGCTGCCTTTGGCCTGGGTTTACACTGGGCAGGGTTTTGTCAGGGTTTGCTGGGAGAGGTCCTTTACTGGAAAATAAGTCTGAATCTTTACTCAAGTCAAAGGTTGATGGCATTTGCTTTCTATCATCCAGGCTTGCCAGGAGACCCAGGCAGAAAGGGTGACCCAGGACCCCCTGGCTTCGATGTCCCAGGGCCCCCTGGGGAGAGAGGCCATCAAGGCAACCCCGGAACACCTGGCATCGTGGGGCCTCCGGGTTTCCCAGGGCCCCCAGGACAAGATGGTGCCCCTGGGCCTTCAGGTAATTAAAAATGTTTCTCTCTGATTACCACAAATTATTGCTGATCCTAATGGTGTGTGTGTGGGGGGAGTTGCTTTTATTCTGCCTCTGGTGTTGCACGTTGCTGGCTGTAAGAAAGGATCCTTTAGGGAGCAGAGTGGGAATGCCTTGTGAAATGAGATCTGAGATCGAGAGCTGGCAGGGCCCTCAGAGGCCAGCAAGTCCAGACTCCTCACTTTACAGAGGAAGAAACTGAGGTCCAGAGAGGGGAAGGAACATTCTCTGGACCATACATTGGAATCGAATTTTCAATCTAGAAGGGACCTCAGAAGTCATCCAGACCAACCTCTTCATTTTACAGAAGAGCAAACTGAGGCCCAGGGAGGTAAAGTGACTCATCTAAAATAACACATAAGATTATAGGTTTAGTGCTGGATTTTGGTTTGGTTTGGTTCCCTGATTCCAAGTGGGTTTTATAGCAACATTTTCTGTTGCAATTACAAAGGACTCAATGAACTTATCACTAGTAGAGTGATGGTGGCTTAAGTAGGAACTTTAAACTGCCATATCTGACTTTCAAGGCAACCTCTCTCATTTCACAAATGGGAAAACTGAGGCCCAGAGACATCCTTCTTTTTTGGCTCCATAGCAGGTAGAATTAAATGATCTTCTCATTTGTCTCTATCATTGCCTGCCTCTGGGACCCTGAGCTAGTCAGCTTTTGGCCCGTTTCTTCTTTTGTGAGTTGAGGGAATTAGCCTCCAAGACCTCGAAGGGCCCTTCTAGAACTTGATGTTTCCTTCTCTGCAAAGGAGAGGGAAGGGGTTCCCCAGATGATCTTTGCCTCGAAATCTGTGTTCCTCCCATGTCCTTCTTAGATCAGAGGCAACTGAGAATTCCTCACAGACATTCTTTGAGGTTTTGTCTAGAATAACTTTGCTCATTCACTGCTTCTAGGAACCAAAGGTGAAATGGGGAAGCTGGGGCCTCCAGGACCACCAGGACCTTTAGGAGTTCCCGGCAGGAGTGGTGCTCCTGGCTTTAAAGGTAATATTTGGCTGCATGTTTTGTTCAAAAAGGCGTGTTCTCCTGTGGGAGTAGAAACACAGAAGAAAAACATATGATTGGTCACGTGGTTCGATGGGGATGTGATTAAGGTTTTGGCGTTAAATGATCGCTCTGCTGCAAATATCAATGATATGGAAGTCGGTTTTGAACAATGATACATGTGTAACCCAGTGGAACTGCTCGTTGGCTTCGGGAGGGGTGGAAGGAAAGAACATGAATCATGTCACCGTGGCAAAATAGGCAAAATAAATAAATTAATTTTGTTTTAAAAAGGAGGTGTGTTCTCCCTCCCTTGAGAACCTGAAACACGAGAGAAATTTTTATCATACTATGTCAAGGCAAGGGGCAATGGTGGAGGCACGGGGAATTTGCTTCACCTGCTTTTTGAAGGGACAGGAACTGTTTCTTTCTGTTGGATATGAAAGTTTTGTTGCAAAATTAATGCAGATCCCAAATGTCTTTAAATGTGATTTTTAGTCAAAGTCAAATGTGGGACCTGAATGGCAAAGGCCCTCTCGTTGGTACATAAAACTGCATGAAGGCAGGCAGACATTACTTTAAAAAAAGTGAAACCATCTTTTGGGAACTTCTTCTTCTCTTTGATTCCTACTCTTCACAAGCCCTCGGCAACATTCTCCACTTTTTTCATCTTTTGCTCTAGGCTTGAACAAAGAAGTTGCCCTTCTTCTTGCCATGGTCAGACTCCCTGTTTTGATCCTCCATCCCATCTACTCCCATCTTCTCTAGGAACTCAACTCTTCTGGGATCTCTTTTCCTGCCTTCGTTTTCTACCTCTTACCCGCTAGCTCCTTTACTATTGCTTCCAAACATTCCCAAGTCCCCTCTCATCCTTGGAAAATCTTCAGTTGATCTTGGCATCCTCTCAATATCATCTTTCCTTTGTTTCTTTTCTAACCGCTTCAATAGCCAAACTCATAGAAGAAACTGCCTGCGCTCATTGACGCCACTTCTTGGCCTCTTACTTTTTCACTCCTTTCGTGTCTGATTCCTGATCTCATCACTCTACTGAAAGTGCTCTCTCCAAGGTTATCTTTTTTTTTTGCTTAATTTGCTTAATTAATTGCCGAACCCAGAATCCTTTTCTCAGTTCTCTGGTGTCCTTTTTGACCTTTCTGCGGCATCTGCCACTGTTGACCACACTCTCCTCTCAGGATACTCTGTCCTGCCTGGGCCTCCTTGACAAGACTCTCTCGGCTCTTTTCCTATCTCTCTGGTCATTCCTTCTCATTCTCCTATGCTAGAAAATCCTTCATATTCCATTCTTTCTGCATGAGTAAACTACAAAGCTCTGTCCTTGGTCTAAGTTGACCTATCCAGCCATCATCTCCCTCTTGAACTCCAGTCTCACATCACAAACTGCCTTGTAGACATTAAAAAAAACCCTCACCTTCCATCTTAGAATCAATACTGTATATCGGTTCCAGGACAGAAGAGCAATAAGGACTAGGCAATGGGGGTGAAGTGACTTGCCCAGGGTCACTGAGCTAGGAAGTATCTGAAGCCAGATTGGAACCCAGGACCTCCCATCTTTAGGCCTGGCTCTCAATCCACTGAGCTACCCAGCTGTCCCATGGACATTTTTAACTGGTTGCCCTGTAGGAATCTCAAATGATCAAATCACATCTGAAATAGATCTCATCATCTTCTCCTTCCCCACAACCTGCTACAACATCCTTCAGGTCACCCAGGTCTACAACTCCAGGTGGCATTCTTGCCTCTTCATCCTTACTCGTCCCCTCCCTTCCCATCAGTTGCCAAGTCTCATTTTCCCTCCTCAATGTCTCTCAGACCCGCTCCCTTTTCTCCATTCACGTAAGAGCCACCCTAGTTCGGATTCTCTTATCGACCAGACCTCCCAGTTGGTCTCCCAGCCTTCAAGTCCCTGCCTCCATTCTGCCGTGTGCATAGATACCAAAACGTTACTCTTAAACCCCAGGGCTAATGCTGATCTTCTGCTCTGCTATCAAATACAAACTCGCCGCCTCTAGTTGGCATTTTAAGCCCTTCGTAATGCTTGAAATAGCCACTCACTTAAGGTGAGTATTCATGTACTGCTGCTGCTTTAATTTATTTCACAGCCTAATTAGGGCCTGGAGAGTGTGATTTTTAAAATATTTAAAATTTTCTGACACATATTTATTCCCTTTTGCAAAGCTGCCATAAAGACATTTCCTTAATTTGTGTGAATTCCAGTGGCACTTTGGAAAATCTCTCCTTCTCAGTCATTGCCAAATCCCATTAGCTTTAAAGAGTCATTCAAATATATTTTGATAATTAACCACTTAGAGGCCCAAGTTGAGGATCACCAGAGGGAAAAGATGGCTAGCGTCCCAAATAAGCCGAAGCTGCCGGACACAGTGCCGGGTTCTGGGGAGGGCACTGGAGAGGATGCCCTCAGAGTATGGGAGGACCCCAAAGAGAGCTCCATTGAGTGGGCTGGGCTGACACAGGGCATCTTGGAGGAATGAGAAGGCAAGGAGGAGGAAGGAAGGTGAGGAGACTGTAGCACTGATGAGGAGCCTGAGAAATTGATCAGGCAACTATTATTGGGCTCGGAGTATTTACTAGGCATCGTGCTAGGTGCTAGAGATAGAACGAAGCCCTAAAAATAGCCCCTGCCCTCAAAGAGCTCCCATTCGAATAGGCAAGACAATGGGTATGTGTCCAGGGTACACGTAGAAAAGAGTTGAGATGATGGCGGTGGTGGAGAATACTAGCAGAGGGGGGAAGAAGCCCTCCCTCCTACAGAGTATGGTTGAGTCTTGAAGGAAGCTGAGTATTCCAAGACACAAGTGAGGGGCGAGAACATTGCAGGTATGGGGTGTGGGGACAGTCAGCAGAGAGGCACAGAGATGGAGATGGAATAATTTGGGTGAAGAGGAGGAGTCTAAAGATTAGGAAGTAACAAATCTGTGCAGAACCAGAGGAGGTTGTATTTGATCCTGCCGGCAGTAAGGAGCCTTGGGAGATTCTTGAGTACAGGAGTAACATGATCACAACTGTATGTTAGGAAAATAACTTTGCAGTCTGAGTGGAGGACATGTTGAGAGGGAAGAGACCTGGAGGCAAGAAGGCTGGTGAGAACATGATTGTGATTATCCAATTGAGAGGTGATGAGGGCCTGCACCAGGGTGCCGGCTGTGGGGGATGGAGAGAAAGGGATGCATAAGAATGATGGCATGCATAGAAAGAAAGAATAGATTTGATAGTTAATCAGCTGGATGTCTGAGAAAAACTCCCTGAAGAGTTGGAGATGTGCCAGGCACTGGGCTAGCCACTGGAACCACAAAGACTGAAATGAAACATCCCCTGCCCTCATCGAGCTTACATTCTACAAGAATGTAAAGAGAATATTAGGTTAGGAAATGACCCGGGACAAGGAGGAGGAGGAGGACAAAGGAATAGGAGGAGAAGAGAATGCTTTTGGAGTCAGAGGACCTGGATGCAAATCTCATCTGTATCCCCACTAACTGCCCGGGCAAACTGGGTCAAGTCACCTTCTCTGGGCTTCTGTAAAATGCAGCTGGAGGAGCTGAACTCTGAGGCCCCTTCCTGCTCTAGATTGAAGATCCTGCGTGTGACTTTGGATAAGTCTCTTTCCTTCCCTGAGCCTTAGTTTCTCCATCTGTAAAATGAAGGAATTGGACAATCTAACAAGCCCCTTCTTGCTCTAAATCAGTGGTTCCCAAACTTTTTTGGCCTGCTGCCCCCTTTCCAGAAAAAATATTCCTTAGCGCCCTGGGAATTAAATTTAAAAAAAATTTAATAGCAATGAATAGGAAAGCTAAACGCACCTGTGGCCATCACCACCCCCCTGGATCGCTGCAGCACCCACCAGGGGGCGGTGGCGCCCACTTTGGGAATCACTGCTCTAAACTGAGGATCCTGTTTAGCATATTCGGTGCCTGCCACATTCTGAACAATCCGTGTATCTGCCAGGTGGGGGCGTTCCAGAAAATGCAGAAAAACAATCTCCTTCCTTCCCAGTCAAGGATCCCAGTGGAGGGGAGCCATGATGAGAAAGGGCAGCAAGATTCGGTATTGTTTGGGAGTCTGAATGGCCAGTTTGTGAACTCCCTAGAAGCCTGTGGGATATGAGGGATCTTGGGTGAGAGGTGTGAGTCCCAACACTCCAGAACAATGTGTACATGGGTCTGTGCCTGTGTATTGGCATGCATGTGTGTTAATCTATGGGGACCACAAATGATGTACATACATGCCATGAACAATGGGTGTGCATATATTTGTACCATGAACAAAATACATATACCTCTTACAATCCATGCTGTGGAGAGGTGCTCAATAACACATTGAGTCTGTCTCTGTGCCTGTTCTAGGTGATGATGGTCTGCCAGGTCAGGCAGGATTTCCTGGTCCTGTAGGACAAAAAGGTGGAAGGGGTGAACCTGGGATTCCAGGTCCCCCTGGACAAGTGGATCCAAACTGTCTGACAATAAAGGGGGAGAAAGGAGAACCGGGCTCACCAGGTAAGGGAAGAGAGTCAACTAGGCCAGGAGAGTAGGTTTCAAAATGAGAAATTTCATGACTTTGATTTAAGACCAGGTGAGGCTGTCCAGAAGGCCTCAGTTCAAGTTTTGTTTCTGACCCATCCTGACTACGTGACCCTGGGCCAGTCCCTTACCCCCTCAGTGCTGTCTTGGCAGCATTCTTAGTTTCTCAAATTGCAGAGCAGGAGCTGACATACATTGGTAGAAGGAATTTCATCACCTGGAGTTCCTTATTTATACCCATGGAATTATAGGTCTAATCCAAAAGTACCCTCTCCTCTAAGCAAAAACAAACCGTAAAAAAATATACTTCGAGGGGCAGTTAGGTGGCTCAGCAGATAGAGCACTAGGCTTGGAGATGGGAGGTCCTGGGTTCCAATCTGGCCTCAGACACTTCCTAGCTGTGTGACCCTGGGCAAGTCACTTAACTCCCATTGCCTAGCCCTTACCATTCTTTTGCCTCTTTTGTATTGATTCTAAAACAGAAGATAAGGACTTAAAAATACATATACAAATGAGCTCCATTGATTACAATATGCAAATTATCTCCTTTGTTACTCTAGGTAATGTTGTGGCTGAGTTCTTTCAGTTGTGTCTGACTCTTCGTGACCCCATATGGGGTTTTCTTGGTAGAGATACTGGAGCAGTTCACCATTTCCTTCTGCAGCTCACTTTCCAGAGGAGGAAACTGAAGCAGATGAGTGAAGTGACTCATCCAGGATCACACAGCTAGGAAGTATCTGAGGCTACATTTGAACTCAGGAAGATGAGTCTCCCTGATCCCAGGCTGCCTGGCACTTTATCCACTGCAGCACCACCTAGCTGCCCTCCATTCTACTTATATATATTTAGAGTTGAGTTTTTCGGTTATTACATATGTGTATATGTAATATCTGTAACAATACAGCTTACTCCCTTCCAGTCTTCATAATAACTAACATTTCTATAGCGCTTTAAGGTTTGTAAAGCAGTTTACATGTGGGGTATCCCAAAAGTCCTAATGTAGATCTAAACTTGAATAGCGCGCAACTGCATGAGACTTTTGGGGCCTTTCCTAGTCTCTCCTTTGATCTTCATAACAGCCCTGAGATGTGGCTGCTGTTATTAGCTCAATTTTTTTAACAGATGAGGAAAGGGAGGCCAATAGCAGTTAAGAGACTTGCTCAGGGTTACATTGTTAGTAAGTGAGGCAGGATTCAAATTCAGGTCTTGCTGAATCCAGGCCCAGCACTATCCACTGGGCTACAGCACTTTTTTGTTTCTCTGTTTACTTTTATATTTGTACATGTGTTATTCCTTTTATAGATTTGCTTCTTCTTTAACCCCTCACCTTCTGTCTTAGAATCAATACTATGTATTGGCTCCAAGGCAGAAGAGCAGTAAGGGCTAGGCAGTGGGGGTCAAGTGACTTGTCCAGGGTCACACAGCTAGGAAGCGTCTGAGGCCAGATTGGAACCCAGGACCTCCCGTCTCTAGGCCTGACTCTCGACGCACCGAGCCACCCAGCTGCCCCCCACTCTGCCACCTAGCTTCTTAATTGAAAGGTAAAGAGCATTCTTTTTGAGACCAATAAGGAGTCAATTCACTAATGAATGACTCCAATTTGGGTGGGGGAAAGAGTTCAGATTATATTTGAACCAATGAGGGGACCATTGAAGGCTCATTGTCTAACCCGGTCATTTTACAGAAGAGGATGCTGGGGTCCAAAGAAGGGCCATACGTACGGTAATTGCTGGCAGAAGGAAGACTAGAACTCAGGACTTCTGACATACACACAGACTCTTTCCCCTCCCTAATACTGCCTCCCAGATTTTCTCATGAGAAGCATTTCCCTGTGTTTTGTTCTCTCTCCCATTCCACAAGCAGATCGCAAGGTAGAATGGGAGCCGTTATGTCACGACCCCTCCAGATTGTGCAAAATCCCGCAAGGTACCAGGTTTATGTGAGACAGATTAGAGTTGTCACAGCAACCAGCATGAGGGAACAGAGAGAGAAATGTGGGAAGGGCACTGGCCCTGCAATCAGAGGACTTGAATTCTACTCTTCCACCCTTATGACCATGGGCAAGTCTCTTTCCTGCCCTAGGCCTCAGTTTCCTCCTCTGTCAGATAAAGGGGTTGAGTGAGCCAGCCTCTGAGCTCCTGCCAGCTCTCCACGTCTGCTATCAGGCCTTTGCCAGCCTTTAACTTGCAGGGTAGTGGACTGCCAAATGTAAGAGAGAGGCTGCGCTAGTACAGCAGCTCTGTGCCATCTGTCTTTCCGGGACATCCCTTCACCAAATATATGCAGCTAAATGCAATTCTAATTTGGCAGGCTCTCAACAGTCCTTGGTGGAGTCCCCTGAGAATAGGGCAAGGGAACAACTGCATCATTAAAGTCAATTTACTACTCACTGAACACAAGTTACACCCTGTCTTAGTGGAGAGAGAGCTAGCTTTGGAGTTGAGAAGGTCTGGGTTCAACTCTGGCCTTTGCTGTATCCTAGCTATGTTACCTTACCCGCATAGTACTCCAGGCGGCTCTGGAAATCTCTGAAATGGAAGGGAATGTGCTGATCCACCTTGGTAGAAGTTGCCTTGAGGGCAGCTCCTTATTCCAATAAAGTGGAAGGCCAGGGCCTATTCTCAGCCCTTTCCTTCCCCCACCCCAATTTAGTGTTTTCATTATTGGCTGTTGGATAAAATTGGATGGAGAGATTTGAGTAGGAAAGTCGTTTTTCCATTGTTAACAGTCTGGCCCATGACAAGAAAGATCCTCCTTTCTCCTTCATCCTGAGCTCCAAAATGAAGTGACTTGCATTGATGATGTCATTTATGGGTCTGTGGCCTCGCCTTCACTTTCTTCTTTTCTCCTCTTCCTTGGAAGGCATTCCTGGTGTGTTGGGTCCAAGAGGTCCTCGAGGTATTCCTGGAGACCCAGGACAACCTGGGCTGGCTGGACAGCCAGGTTCCCCTGGACCATCGGGTGAGTACCATGGTGGGGACTTCACCAAGGATCCAGCTCTTTTTTCCTACCAGAGACACAGTTTCCCTGAAGTGTTGGACCTGTGTGATGATGTTGAGCCTTGGATTCTTCTGAAATGCCAGGAGCCATCACAAGTGGCTTTGTTTATTGACCCAAAGAAACATGGTGTCGTTTGGTTTTTCCCATTGTTGGTTGCTTCTTTTGTGGCTGCCAGGGCATGGGGAGCATCAGAAAGGCAATCGGAGCAAGGTGTTTGTTTTCACATGTTGCCTGGGATGTAGTTTAGAGAATTCAACATGATCTAATGCAGTGTTCCACCTCCCAACAAGCTGGTCACTGATGCTTTGTGGGACACCTGTGGCCTTTGTGGCCCCTGCCCTAAGCCAGATGCTCAAATATAGTGCTCAAACATAGTGAAAACAAATGAAAGGCATTCTGGTATGGGATCCTTCACCTCGAGCCATTTCCTAAATCTCCTCCTATTTGCCATCTCAGATACTTGGGGAGGGGGAGGGAGAATTCCTATCACCTCTCAGCTCGTGGAAAGGATTAAGGAAGGAAGTGTGCCTGGAACCCTGGCTCGGGCTTATGGACCTTAGAAGGCAGAGGAAGAGGCATGAAAGAAGCCAGTCTTCCTTCCAACTTCCCAGGGCGATGAGAGTCACAGGAGCTAGCTCTCTTAGGACTCCTCCTCCTCTCACCTTCTCTGCTCCTGGATTTGGGCCACCATCACGGTGCTCATTTCCAATAACTACACTTCTGGCCCATCAGGTCTATTTTCAGGAAGCCCAGAAGAGTGAAACCCAAGACAATGTCTCTTCACATACCGTTGCTTCTAGGGTGATCTGTCCTCCAGATTGAAACTCAGACACATGGGGAAAAAATTCCCTAGATGAGAATCCCTAGATGGAGCATCCATGCCCTTATGAGGGAGAGAAAATTTTAAATTAAAAAAAAAAGTTAAAATCTGGACCAAAAAGAAATAATTCTAGTTCTTCTGTTGGTAGACCTATCAGTGGATCCAAAGTATTCTGGAAGACAGTTAGGAATTATAAACAAGAAGTTATCAAACAGTGCATGTCTTTCAGCCTACCACTACTACTGCTAGGCCTAGACCCCTGAGAGATCAACGAAAGAGAGAAATGTCCCTTCTGTACAAAATATGTGTAGCAATGCTTTTTGTGATGACAAAAAGCTGGAAACTGAGGAGGTGCTCATGGACTGGGAAATGACTAAACAAATTGTGGCACATGAGTATAATGGAATACAACTGCACTGTAAGAAAGGAAGAAAAAGATAATTTCAAAGACACATGGAAAGATTTGCATGAACTGATACTGAGTGAAATGAGCAAAACCAGAAGAATGATTTATACTATAACATCAATATTATATGGACAAACAATCTTGAAGGCTTCTATAATCCACTGAAGAATGAAATGAGCAGAACTAGGAGAGCAGTTTATACCAGGGGTCAGCAACGTATGGCTCTCGAGCCATATCTGGCTCTTTCGAGGGCCAGATATGGCTCTTTCTGCAGGAGCCACAAAGTCCATTTTTTCCAGGCGCTGTTACAGGAGCGGCACTGTGAGCACTGTACGGCTCTCATGAAATGACATTTTAAAAAAATGTGGTGTTTATGGCCCTCACGACCAAAAAGGTTGCCGACCCCTGGTTTATACAATAGCAACAATACTATAAAAAAAACAAGCAACTCTGAAAGCTGTATGAACTCTGATCAAGACAGGGATCATCTGTAGTTCCAAGTATTTTCTTTCTCTTTTTAAATGGGGTAGGGTGTGAGAGGGAGAGAAAAATAGATATTTGCTCATTTTAAAAATTTAATTTCAAAAAGAATCCTCACATCTGTAAGCCTGGTAGCCCTTTCCATGATGTCTTCAATGTCTTCAACTTCCTTAAATCTAGAGCAGTGATCCCCAAAGTGGGCACCACCGTCCCCTGGTGGGTGCTGCAGCGATCCAGGGCGAGCGGTGATGGCCACAGGTGTATTTATCTTTCCTATTGATTGCTATTAAAATTTAAAACAAAATTAATTTCCAGGGACTCTAAGTAATATTTTTTCTGGAAAGAGGGTGGGAGGCCAAAAAAGTCTGGGAACCACTCATCTAGGGGAAGACAGCATGTCACGGTATTAATTATCCAGCAAGGAGATGCAATATCCTAGTTGCTTACCAGGCAGCATTCTGGCTCCAGGTGCCATACCAGTCTCGGGATCTCATCAAATTTACTCTGGCCCATGTGTGGGATAACCTTCCTAAAAGACTGCAGTATTTCCACTGGTCATGAGAGGGTACTCATCCTGTAAATGACTAAACTGTTCCCCTCATTGCCAAGCTGACAGCTGCAAGGGTCACACTGAAATTAATCTAGGAGATGAAATGGAATATTACTAAAAGTATTCAAACAGATCATGTGACCATCAAGATGGCAGAATGGTTGCTTTATGAAAACCTCAGCAACCCTAAGACCTCAAAAGAAAAGAATTAGGTGTCAGATATAAAGTAATTACAACCTATTCCACAAGGACACAGAAGCTACAGGCAATTTTAAAACTCCATGGATAAAATGATTAAAGCATAAATTCTATAGCCCATACCCAGCACTGAAGCCTCTACCCTGTCTGTCTTGGTTCTTTCCTTTAGTATTAGTATTGATATTTCCAGATCTTTTCCCCACATGCTCAGGATCAAAATACTTAACAGATCTGATCTTACAGTTTATAGGTTATCGTGAAAAAAAAATGCATGGTAGTAGTTACAGACGTGTACTTGGTGGATTTCTCTTTTTTTCCTTTATTTTATTTTTCAACTAACAAACATTCTTTTTCTCTATCTTCCACCTCCAATTTAAAAGAAAAACAAAACCTTTCTAACAAAATTATATGTATATATATATGTGTGTGTGTGTATATATACATACATTATATATATATGCATATATATATATATATATATATATATTTCTACATCTTTGAGGCCATCAGCTTTCTCTTAGGAGGTGGCTATTATCTGAAATCATGATTGATCATCACATTTTTTCGGAGTTTCTAAGTCTTTCAAAGTTATTTGACTTTATATTGTAACTGTATAAATGGTCCTCCTGGTTCTGCACTCTTCGCTCTGTATCAGTTCATACAACTATTTCCAGGTTTCTCTGGAAATATCTTTCTTTTTAAAATAATCTCTACCTTCCATCTTAGAATCAATACTATGTATCAGTTCCAAGGCAGAAGAGCGGCAAGGGCTAGGCAGTTGGGGGTAAGTGACTTACTGAGGGTCACACAGCTAGGAAGTGTCTGAGGCCAGATTTGAATTGAGGACTTCCTCTCTCCAGGCCTGGCCCTCTTTTCACTGAGCCATCTAGGTTCCTCTGAAACCATCTCTTTCATCATTTCTTACAGCATAATTGTTTTTCATCACATTCATATACCATCACTGGTTCAGCCATTCCTCCATTGATGAAAGCTCCTTAGTTAATGGTCCTTCAGTAAGTAGTCCCCAAAATGGCTGCGTTAACGGTTTGTGTCCCTATAGGTTCTTTCCCTCTTCCTTTATAGTTCGGTTAAAGAGCACTCATAATTTAGTGACTTTGGGGGCCTAATTTGAAATTGGCCTCCATGATGACTTGGTCTAGGCGGGTTCCTCAAGTGATGCTTTGGGAGCTCTGGAAAGAATTAAAGCTTATACTTGACACGTCTCTGCTTTTTGCAGACCTCCAGGCAAAGGGACCTTTAGAAGGACTGATAGACTAGGGAGGGGCACCTTCTCTAGGCTTGTCCATAAGTAGCTCAAGCCATCCAAGCTTAGGCTTGGGATCACAGCCTTACTGGTGCACCTGTATTTAGAGCTAGAAGTAAACTTAGTGGCCAGCTAGTCCAATATCATGATTTTACATGTCAGGAGACTGAAGCCTAGAGAAGTTAGTTGACTAAGTTACTGGTGGGGAAGGGAAGGGGAAAAGGAGGGAATAAACCTTTATATAGCACCTACTATGTGTCAGGCACAATGCTAAGTGCTTAGGAAATATCTCATTTTATCTTTACAACCACCCTGGGAGATAGGTGCTATGATTATCCCCATTTCACAGCTGAAGAAACTGAGGCAAATTGGTTTAGTGACTTGCTCAGGGTCACACAGGGAATGAGTGTCTGAGGTTGGATTTTAAACTCAGGTCTTCTTTTTTAAAAAACCCTCACCTTCCATCTTAGAATCAATACTGTGTATTGGTTCCAAGGCAGAAGAGTGATAAGGGCTAGGCAATGGGGGTTAAATGACTTGCCCAGGGTCACCCAGCTAGGAAGTGTCTGGGGCCAGATTTGAAACCAAGACCTCCTGTCTTCAGGCCTAGTGCTTTATCCAGTGAGCCAGCCAGCTGCCCTAAAGTCAGCTTTTTGTGACTCCAAGCTCAGCACTCTATCCACTGATACACTGTATACATAGCCTGAAAGAGCTGGGCAAGAAGGAAGCCCTTTCTATCCCAGGTTTTGAATTCTAGGGTATGATACAGAATTCTGCAGTAAGTCTGCTAAAATAGGAATGATTCTTACGACTGCTCTCAACTCCTCATCTTCAACTTTGAGGTCTTTCGTGACCCTCCATTTTTATTATCATTGCATTGGCACTTTACCCTATGGCAACACACATTTCATTGTATAGGATAAAAATCATGAGGAAATGGGCCCTTCTCTTCGCCGCCTTTTCTGCTTTCCCCAGGTGGGAGAAAGATTAGGAGAAGGAGTGAGTCCCATGTCTAGAACCCTTTTTCAGGGACTGGGAGCCAACATCAGTTAGGAGAAGAAAACATTGTGATGGGGAGCTTGTTTGCATTTTGCCTCACCAGCCAATCTGGCTCTTTGGAAGCAGCTAGTTCCAGTATCCCAGAATCCCTCTCTGCCCCAGACCTGACTCTCTCCAGTAAGGACGACTCCCAAAGGCCCTGTGCACAGCTTGTATATCTGCTCTCTATCTGGGTCTCAGAATTTCCTCTTGTTCCTAGCTGTTACCATAGCAACTACCTCCATAATGGTTGCACCGGAAAACATAGCCCAAGTCTGAGGTGTCAAACATGTGGCCCAAGCTTGAACACTCCCAAGGGTGGCCTGAAGCATTTTCAAATGTAATTTGAAATAGCCAACAAAATAAATCAAAATACAATAAAACATAGCTAATGTTACTATGTGATTTTCTAAGTCACTTTGGGCCTGCGGGGCGCCTTATGTGCACAACCCTCTTTTTATTTGTGTTGACCATCACTGGTCTGAGTACATCAGCCACCTACTCTGTAGCCAACGTGACCAGCTTGTGGACACCACACCTTTCCCCATCTTCTCCCTTCTTTTGAACGTCTAACTTTGTGACAGAAAGGTAGCCGTGTCATCTTCTCAACCTCTTCCCACTTGCCCTCTCAGATCTGCAGAGATGGTAGGAAGAAACCCCAATCCACCCATACCACCAAGTCACGGAACGAAATAGGGGAGGTGGTGTCTGGGACCGTGTCTCAGGGTCATGGAAAATGATGGAGGGGCAAGTAGAAGAAGAGTGGTGAAAGAAATCAGGCTTCTGCAACTCACCAGACTAACCTCGGATGATGCAACTCCTCCTTCCTTACCTCTCGGTTTCCATCTCTGCTTGAGTATCTAGAACGCCTCTACAGTGCTGATCTCTAGCAACCACCCTTCCATGTGCTTCAGTCTAATTCACAGAAGCCCTAAAGACTGAAACCTAGGGAAGCAGTTGCTCAAAGCCCGTCATCTCATGGTGCTCAGGAAGACTGACTCAGGGGTGATGGAAGAAAATAGCAGCCAACTCTGGAGCATAGAATCTGGGCCCCTTTCTCCTATCACATGGCTTCCTGACTAGTGCAAGTGTTCCCTCCCCAGGCTTCCAGAACAGAGAGGGTTCAAGTCCCACTTCTGACACTTATTCCCTCTGAGACTGTGGCCAACTCACCATACCTCACTGGACCAAAGTTTCCTTTTCTCCAAAATGAAGAAGAGGTCAGACTGGATGACCTCTGGAATCTCTTCTAGCTCTAATTCTATGATTCTATGATTTGGGGCCAGTCCTTTCCCCTCCATAGGCCTCAGTTTCTCCCTCTATAAAATGAGGAGGCTGGATTAGCTGGTCTCACAGGTCACTTCGAGCCCTAGATCCAAAATCCCACATTGTGACCCTAGAGAAGTGTCTTCTACTCCATGGGCCTCAGTTTCCTTCTCTTCAAAACGAGGGGGCTGGACTAGCTGGCCTCAGATTTCCCCTTCCAGCTCCAGCTCTCTACTCTTTGCTTGAGTGCCAGGAATAACAGACATTGCTTTGCCACTTTCTCTCTCCATCTCTCTGTCTCTCTCTATCTCTGTCTCTCTCTTTCTCTCTCCATCTCTCTTATCTTTTTCTCTCTCTCTCTCTCTTATCTCTCTCTCTCTCTCTCTCTCTCTCTCTCTCTCTCTCTCTC
>NC_058136.1:65760003-65775938 GCF_016433145.1 Gracilinanus agilis | reverse complement strand
ATTCAGAATGCATCTTTATGGCATGTTCTTGAAGGAACACAGAGGTTGCCAGTAATGGCAGCTGCTGGCTGTTGGGACTCTGTGGGTCAGGCTGACTCTATGAAGAAATGAGATATGACTATTTTTTAAGCGAGGCTCAGAAAAATCCAGGACCGACACAAAATGGGTCGAAAATGCCCCCTGGATGAAAGGAGTTATGTGCTCTCAATGAAATGGTTCTGTTATGTGGAGAGATGGGGCGGGGCAGCACAGAGAGGACGAGTGCATTTGGATTCAGATAATCTGGGTTCATATCCCAGCCCTTCCATATAGTAGCTGTATGACCTTGGAGAGAAGTCTCTTCACCTCTCTGGGCCTCAGTTTCCTCATTTGTAAAAAAAAAAGTGGGGGGGGGGGAATTGGGCTAGGAGTCCTCTGAGGTCCCTTCCAGCTCTAGACCCAGGATCCTTTTTGTGAGCCTGGGCAAGTCCTTTGCCCTCCCTGGGCCTCAGTTTCCCCTTCTGTAAAAAGGAGAGGAATGGCCTCCAAGGTCCCTTCCAGCTCCAAGTCAATGATCCCCCTGCATTAGTCTCCGAGACATTACCTTTAGGGAGCTGCAGGAGCAGGATTCACATAATGGCTTCAGAATAAATTGCCCTGGAAAATATTTGGCTTTCTGTACGACTGATCCTGCATGTGTATTGATTATGATATACAAGACGGATTGCTTTTCAGCTTGTGCAGTAACGTGGGCTGCCTCTAACTAACAATCTTATTTTCTCCTCTGTGCTGCCTGACCCTTCCAGCATCGATCTTGGGGCTCTGGGTCACCTCTGACCCTCGCTGGTTCTCAAGGTCAGCCTCTTCACCGGGCAGCTCATGTTTTTATGCTCTTCTCCGTGTTCTGAGAGAAATGTACTTTCTCCTGCACTGGAGGAGTCCTGGGAGATCTCACAGAGCTGCTGCTGCCCCCTCCCTTCTCTTCCCTCGCTCCCTCCCTGATACCTGCCCCCTGTTTTCTTTCACCTGTCAGGAAAGGTCATGTGACTAATTTATGATCTCTTTGGAAAGGACACCGGGTTTCATGAACTTCTCCTGGTCGCATCAGATAATCCCTATTGAAGTCATATTGGATTTAAAATGGAAAAATCAACCACGTGTTTTTATCTTCAAACCTGCATAAAGAATTAGAACTACGTGTCTGGCCCATTGGTGACCTCTACATGCGGATTTCTTTTCGCAAAACCTTATTGCCTCCCATGACTTTCATCTGGGTATTCATAGTTATTCTCAGAAATGAAGGGGACTATTGATCACTGTACCGAGGAACAGCCGGTGTTTACCGGTATATCATTAGTGCCTTGTTCATTTCAAAATCAGGGGCCCCAGAAATGCCTGAATTAAAGGGCCGGTGGATTAGCCAAGATCTTGTTCTACCTGCAAAAGAGTAGGGATGTCGCCACACCTGCTTCTTCTGACCAAGATGGGGTTTTAATAAGTTAGCAGTTGATGAAGAGGGCCACGAAAAGGTTATCTTTCTAAAAAATAGCAAGCGAGAATGCAGCCCCATCTCTCTTCTCAGCATGTTGCAGGAGTAGCTTATTTATCTTGGGCTGAGCTGCTACCTAATTTCTAATACAAATTCTTTCTTTTCTGGACCCCCAGTTTCAAAGCCCAGCATCTTAGCCTGGCTGAGAAAATCTCATTTAGGCAAGGTTGCTTGGTAGGTTCTTTACAAAAAAGAAGAAAGAGAGGAGGGAACAAGGGAGGAAGGAAGGAGAAGAAAGAAAGGATGGATGGATGGATGAAGAGACAGAGACAGATAGATAGATAGATAGATAGATAGATAGATAGATAGATAGATAGATGAAAGGATGGATGGATGGATGGGTGGATGGATGGATGGATGGATGGAGAGACAGACAGAGACAGACAGATAGATAGACAGATAGATAGATAGATAGATAGATAAAAGGATGGATGGATGTCTTATTGTTCCAGACATCCTATTTAAACCAATCAGTTGTTTGCAGTTTATCAAAGGACAGCTGGGCCATGACTCATAGGTCTCTGGGCTGCTTCTTCTTTCTTACATGCCAGGCAGAATAGGGATAGGTTGTAAACTTGCCTTGAAATGTCTACACAAGAACAATGTGGGCCATTTTCAGGGTATTTTTGCCCCTTACTCTCAATCATTTTGACTTTGGGAAAGAATAGTAAAAAAAGAAAAAGAAAGAATAGTGATAGTAGAGACAGAGGACCTGGGTTCAAATTCCACCTCTGATGCTTAAATGTAGGCTCTGAGCAGGGACTATCTATATTGCTGTATCAGCCTATGTGCATATAGATAGATATTGTATTATCATCATTATTATTATTATTATTTTACTGTGTCCCTAGCTAGTTGTTTTTGTAACCTTGAGCAAGTTGCCTCATCTCATTTGCTCATCTCTAAAGTTACCAGCTACCTGGTCATGCTCTCATCTGTCAGAAAAGGTCATGTAACTTATTTATAATGTCTTTGGAAAGGACACCGGGTTTCATGAACTCTCTTGGTCGCTTCAGATAATCCCCATTGAAGTCATATTGCATTTAAAATGGAAAAATCCATGTTTTTTTCATCTTCAGGCCTGCTTAAAGAACTGGAAGGATTAGGTAACTGCTGAGGTATCTCTAGGTCTCGAGATCTGTGATTCTCTGACAAACACGTGCCCACTGACCTCAGTTTTGGGGGCAAAGAAAACTTGGTACAGGAGTAAGATGGATAGAAAATAATAGCCTAAGGGAGCAGCTAGTTGCTTTAGTGGATTGAGAACCAGGCCTGGAGCGGGGGAGGTCCTGAGTTCAAATGTGACCCTGGATACTTCCTAATTGTGTGACCCTGGACAGGTCACTTAACCCAATACACAGTATTGATTCTAAGACAAAAGGTAAGGGTTTAAAAAAGAAAAGAATAGCCTAGCCTAGATTCCATAAGCCACAGTTCTTAGCATGGGGTCTACAAACTTGTTTCTTTAATATTTTGATAACCATACTTCAAGAAATTGATTTCTTTGCAATGCTAGGCATGCTATTTTATGTATTTGAAAATATGATTGAGAAAAGGGTCATGGGCTTCCCCCACCTCACTGCTCAAGGAAGGGTGTCCAGGACCCAAAATAGGGTAAGAACCCTTGGATTCAATCCATCGGCTGATACTCTTACTTGGAGATGTAATTCTACAGGGGACTCTTGCTTGAAATCAAGATGTCAGTTCACTAAAGGAGTGCTAGTCTGTGTCAACTCTTGGTTTCTGGTTGTATTGGTAATCTGCAGGAGATGCCCTGCAGGAGAAGCCCTAGACCTGTGTTGGTGAAGGCATGGTACGCATGCCAAAGGATGCTTCTCTGTTCCCTCTCTGCACCATATTTGAGGACATTTTTGCATGCCCCACCCCTCTGCCCAGAAGCCCAATGGGAGCACATCCTCCCTCTGCTCTCTGGGGTAATGTATGGGGCTCACAGGTGGCCTGAAGGTGCAGTTTGGGCACACAGTCTCTAAAAGGTTTGCCAATGCTGCCCTAGATGTTTTTGAGGTAGAATGCTATTTGTCATTCCCAGAACTGGAAGTCATTAGCACTGAGCCCCCACCAGAAATCAAAGGGCTTAGCCTTCAGTGCTATGTGCATAGTTCCTGGCACGTAGTAGGTTCTTACTTGACTTAATTTTGGCAGAGTTTACTTGCACTCTCCAAATGGTCTGGATCACATCTACTTAAATAACAGTGTTCTTCAGATGTCTCCCAGTGATGCACATGTGATCCTGGGTTCTTGAAGAACACATGCAATGAATGTTCAGACAGGTCTTTGCCAAACCAGAAAGCTTCTTGGCATGGGAACAACAATGAACCATGGGTCTACTTTCTCAGGACTGACCTCACTAAGTTTTTGGAAAGCCTCCCCACTGTGATTATAGTATCATAGACCTTCAGTTGGAAGGGACCTTCAAGGCCATCGAGTCCAACCCCCTCATTTTACAGAGTGGGGAAACTAAGACCCAGAGGGGAGAAATGACTTGTCCAAGGCCACACACAGCTCCTAGATGTAGAAATGAAAAGTACTTCAGAGGTCCTCAAATCCAAGCCTCTCATTTAATTTTTCCTAAGTTCCAGTCCCACATTACAAACTGTACGCTGACCATCTCATCCTGAACATTCTATAGGCATCTGAAATTCAAGAGTCTGAAACAGACCTCATTGCCTTCCCTCTCAGGGCAACCTATTTTTTTGAACCTTGAACCCGTAACTTGTCTTAGAATCAATATTGTGCATCAGTTCCAAGGCAGAAGAGCAGTGAGGGCTAGGCAGTGGGGGTTAAGTGACTTCCCCAGGATCATACAGCTAGGAAGTATCTGAGGCCAGATTGAACCCAGGACCTCCTAACTCCAGGCCTGGCTCTCTATCCACTGCCCCCTAACCCTCTTCTGAACTTCCTTATCACTGTTGAAAACATTATTGAAGATCTTTCAGGTATCCAGGCTCACAGCCTTTGTGAATCATGCTCCCCTCTTCCATTGTCCTACAATTAGTTGGCAAAGTCCAGTTGTTCCTGTCTCTGCATTATCTATGATGTTCATCCCTTTCTTTCCACCCATGCAACTTCTACCCTAGGTGATACCCTCATTATCTCTTACATGGACATTACAACAGCCTCTTTAAATTGTTCTCCTTGTCTTCAGTCTCTCCTTTCTCCCATCTGTGCTTCGCATAGATGCCAAATAAATGTTTCTTACTCTCCCTGATACACACATTCAAAAATCTTCAATGGCTACCTATTTCCTCTAGGATAAATAAAGAATAATGAACCTGCCATTTACAACTTTCCACACTGTAAACTTTTCCAGTCTTATTTTGGTTTACTCTCCTCAGTATACTCTCTATTCCATTCAAACTGACCAATCAACTATCCTTCATAAACAATAGTCTTCTTCCTTGCCCTCATCTCCATGTCTAGAAGGTACTATTTTGTTTCCACCTTATAAAATCTCCTGATTTGAAATGAAAATTCCCCCAAAAGCCCAGCTGAGGTACCACCTCCTATACATTTCTTTCCTTCCCCTCTTTTCCCCATTGTTATGACTCTCTCCCTTTTGAAATTACTTTCTATATACTTTCTATTTACTTACATACATAATATACATATACATGTATTGCAAATTGCTACACTTGAGTAAAGCATAAGTCTCTGAAGGGCAGCAATAATGCTGATTTTATTCTGGTAGCCCCAGCACCTTGCCAATAATAGGAACTTAGTAATGTTGGTTGAATTGTTAAATGAAGAAATTGACCAGAGAAAGCAAAGGCAAATATAGCTAATAGTGGATCCCCAAGATAATGAATGGGTTAATAAGAACTTCACTTCCTGGGGAAACATAGAGGCCTTTCCAGGCCTTTAATCCCTCAACATCACTAGTGCCTTCCTTCGGAGATTATCCTTGCATGTTGTCTTCTGCCATTAAATTGTGAGTGCCTTGAGGGCAGGGACTACACTCATGCCTTTCTTTTGTGTCCCCAGTACAATGCTAGTATGTAGTAGGTGCTTAATAAATGCATGTTAATGGTTGATGATGATGATGAAATTCTAGCATATATTAATATAGATATCACTAATGAGCATCTAAAAAAGGAAGTCAAGGTCACAAAGGTACAATAAAACTTCATTAAGAATAGGCCATGCTAATTGCTTATCATCTCTGGGAAGGGGGAGGGAAGGAAAGGAAGTAGATAATTTGAATCTTATAACTTAAGAAAGCTTATGTGAAAAATAGTTATTACATGTAATTAGTAAAATAAAAAATCTTTTTTAAAAAGAAGAGGCCATGTTGGGCGCTCTCTCTCTCTCTCTCTCTCTCTCTCTCTCTCTCTCTCTCTCTCTCTCTCTCCATCCATCCCTGTATCTATCTCTATCCATCTGTCTGTTCATCCATCTTTCTGTCCGTCTATCTGACATTACTAGTAGATCAAGAGAATTCTATAGATATACTTTACTGAGATTTTAGAGAGCAGCATTATATTTGACAAAATATCCCATTGAATTCTTATGAGAAAGATGGAGAGATATGGGCAAGATGGTAGTGTCATTGGTTGGATGTGGAACTGACCAAATGGCTAACCTCCAAGAATAATCACTATCAGGTGAAATCAAATGTAATGGACTTCTCTACTAGCAACAATGCAATGATCCAGGACAACTATGAGAAAGAATGCTATCCACATTCAGAGGAAGAACTGTGGGAGTAGAAACACAGAAGAAAAACAACTGCCTGATCACATGGGAGTATAGGGATATAATTAGAGATATTGACTCAAAATGAGCACCCTAAGCACAAATATCAATATTATAGAAATAGGTCTTGATCAATGACACATGTAAAACCCAGTGGAATTGTGCATCGGCTATGGGAGGGGGTGGGAGGAGGGGAGGGATAGAACATGAATCCTATAACCATGGAAAATGTTCTAGATTAATTAATTAATTAAAAATTTTAAAATAAAAAAAAAGAATAATCACTATCAGTTTGATGTCACCTTAGCAGGAGGTCTCCAAAGAAGTGCCCCAAGGATCTGTACTTGGGTTTTGCTGTTTAACATGTTTATCAATGATATTAATGTATAAAAACAGAGATGGCATGCTTAGCATTTTGCAGATGGCACAGGTGTAGGAGGGAGAGCTAACAGACTGGATGGCAAAGTCAGGATCCAGATAGATATTGACAGACTAGAGCCATTTTGGCAAATCTATGGCACATGTGTTGGAGCATGCCAGAGGGGGCTGCTCCCCTCCTCCTCTTCATGCACCTGAGGACATTTCTCACATCACCCACCCGTCTTCCCAGCAGCCCAATGGGAGCCCTTCCTCCTTCCCCTTTCTGGGGTAAGGAAGTGGCTCACATGTGGCGTGAGGGTTACAGTTTGGTCTCTAAAAGTCTCTAAAAGGTTTACCATCACTGGACTAGATAGAACATTGGACTGAATCTAGCAAGGTGAAATTTAATTGGGATAAATACAAAGTTTGTACCAGGTGGAGAGGGATGTGACTAGGCAGCAGATTGTCCATAAATATTTTTGGGTTTTATTTTTTAATGGATTACAGGCAGAACATAAATCAGTCTTGTGATATAGCAACCAAGAAAGGCTGCCTGAAGAGTGGCCTGGTGCCCACAACTAGAATGGTGGTAGTCCTCTGCTCTCCTCAAACCATATCCAGGCTATCATCCTCATTTCTGCTACCAGAGTTGAGAGATAACATCAGGCCAGGATGGTGAAGGTCCTTGAATACTTGCCATCTGGAGGCTGGTGATGTGTAGCCTGGAGAAGAGAAGCTCTGACGGGAGGCTCCATCATCCCATTGGAGTGTTTTATTGACTGTCACCTGGAAGATGACAGATTTCAGCTCAATGCGAAGGCCCAGTTTCCTGATGATGAGAGCTGCCCACATGTGGTTAAAAGACCAGAGGGTATTTATTCCACAGAAGAGAAAACTTGGGCAAGGGTTAGGGGTGAGGAGAGGGACACATGGTAATTGTGATGTTTTCCAAAAGTTTCTTTTTTTTTAACCCTTGTACTTCGGTGTATTGTCTCATAGGTGGAAGATTGGTAAGGGTGGGCAATGGGGGTCAAGTGACTTGCCCAGGGTCACACAGCTGGGAAGTGGCTGATAAAAGTTTCTTGCTTTATCTCACCCTCTTGCTTCTAACGATATAGACATCTGTTTTGTGTTATGAATGTTTTCCAGGGCCTAGAGGTCCCCGGGGTGTTCCTGGAAATGGACAAGTTCAAGGAAGGAGGGGAGACCCAGGCCCACCTGGGAAGCCCGGTTTGCCTGGTTTCAAAGGAGATCAAGGCCCACCTGGGCCCCAGGTAAGTGTGGGTGGGAGGGAGGAAGGATTCTGTGCAGGAGACAGGGGGTTTGATATGGAAACTCTTCATTGGAGTTGTTTTCTTTAGCAATCAGCATGCAGTGTGTTCTCATAGGCCCAGTGGCAAATCCAAAAAGAAGCAGCAGGCCTAGGCCCTCCTCGCCCTCTGCGAATCTGATGAGCCTTCGCCATGCTACAGCTTGGCCTCGTGGTCTGGCCCCTAGCTGCTAATTAGTGACATTTGCTTCATGGGAAGCCAAAACCTACTGCAATGCTTTCTCTACTATGGAATTCCCCTGCTATTCCTTCCTCCAGGTTCTCTGTCCTCCTGCCTACCAGGAAGAGAAGCCCCTCCTTCTGATTCCTCAGCCACTCACATTCCAAACCTCAGTGTCCATTTTTCACTCTTACCTTTCCTTCACTCCCCACAACCGGTTGGTTGCTGAATCCTGTCATTTCTGCCTCCACAGCTTCTCTCAAAACCATCCCCTCCTTTCCATTCCCACCCCTACCACTCTCTTCACCCAAGAACACTAAACCTGCATTCATGGGACCTGAGTTCAAGTTTGTACTCCGCCATGGTTTAGCTATATGACCTTAGCCCAGTCATTTCTCCTCTGTGGGTCTCAGTTTCCTCAGTTGTAAAATGAGAGGGTCAGATTAGATGACCTCTAAGGGCCCTCCCTACTCTGCAACTATGACCCTATGAGTCTTAGAAGACCATTCTGAGTTTACTACTCTAACCATTGGGCAACCTCTACTATATGTACATATACACATAGGCACACACACATGTACAATATATATAAACACATATCTGTACATAAACGCACAATTGCAGCATAGCAATTTACACACGTGTACAGAATGTACATGCATGTCCATATACAAAGCACACATATACTTGCGTATAACACACAGGCACACACCTATAATGTACTGCATGTGTCCACGCATGTACACATTATCTGTGTGTGGCACGTGTGTGCACATGTGTAACACTATGCACACATGCAGCCTATGCACGCACACAGATGATTGTGCGCACCAACGGTGAGTGCCGTGATGCATATTCGTGTACATACCTGCACATTGCACACATCTTCATGCACACGCATACCTGTGCACACCCCACCACACGCATGTCTACATTCACAGATGCACAATAGACACAGCCACACATAGCCACGACTCCACAAGCTCGAAGCCTTTCAGACTCCTATTTGTCAGCCCCCATTGTGCCTTCTCTTCCTTGGTTTCTCCTGGGTGTCCTTCCGAGCCCTGCTGCTCTTTCTTGCAGGTGCCTCCTAACAATTGGCATTTCCTAACACTGGCACTCAGCAGCCCGTGTACAGCTCTGCTCTCTTTGTTGATTTTCCCCCTCTGCAGTATCTCTCAGGAGAGGCTGTGTGTTGCAGTGGGTAGAAATTGAGGGGCCTCCAAGTCAGAAGGATTTTTCGGTGGAGTCAAGATTTTATAGGCTCCCTTTACATTCAAGAGAGAAGACTATGCCAAGGGTCCACACTGATGCCCATGACCCAGCTCACCCCTCAGAAGGAGCTTGATCCAGGCCACAGCTATACTAGCTGTGCAACCCTGGGCAAGACGTCCATCTCTCAGGACCCCCAGGCAGCTCTCTAAGAACAGAAGGTGCCAAGCAGGTGCTACCCATCTGCATTGGCAGAGGGGTTTCCTCACTGGCAGTTGCTTACCTCAGTGAGATTGCAGGCCCCCTCCCCCCAAACAAACAAACAAAGACACAAACATTTCTCTGGGCTATGCTATGCCCCCTTCCTTTCTGGTTCTGCAGTCCTTATCACCTTGCCTATTATATACCAGCCTTGCCATCGATCCGGCTGGCTGCAGCCTCTCCTCTCCGCAGTACATCCCCAAGGCCCGGTGAGCTCTCCCAGGGAACCGAAAAGCTCCTAGCCCCCATCTTTGGTGTCTGCTTCTTCAAATCTGTCCTCCCCCTGGCTCCCCACTCTAGAACGGGCTCCTGTTTCTTGTGGCATCTGATCACAACCCCTCAGCCTGTTATTGGAGGCAGGCCCCCCTCCCCAAAGCTTCCTGTCTTATCTCTCAACTCACCAACCTTAATTTTCTTTTTTCCTCATACAGCTTCTCTGCCCCAGCCGAGCTAGGCTGTACGCCATCTCCCATAAACATTTTTCTTATTCCTAGACAGGAATGCCTTTGCCTATTGTGCCCACCCAAAATGGCCTCCCTGTTTCTCTCCACCAATCCGTGGTCTTCATCTCCTGCTTTAATCTCATCTCTAGGAAACCTGCCTTGATTAGCCCCACATGATGGATTATTGCTGTCAAAATTCCACTTTGAGAGACTCTGAACTAAATTCAGTTCAATAAGCTTGAGAGCTTTATTCCTTGGTGCATAGGTAGATGCTGGCTACCAATAGTGCTGAGACAGTTGGAACTTGAGTTTGCTCCTACGGCCAATGAAACACATCCTTCTTTCTGATGTGCTCTCAATGGACGGGAGATTTACAGTCATGTGAGCGGCAAGCTGGTAGAGTAGTCATTTTCCACAGATAGCTCCAACTTAACAACCTCAGAGGAAATCCAGATGCACCCAAGTGAGAGTAATGAAGACAGAAACACCCCAAAAGGCAAAAGCCTCCTGAAATGACTTCGGAGAACTTCACTACTTCCAGATGCCATTCATTCTACCCACCCCACATGTTGGGCCCCATTAGAGCGAGAAACGTTGCCTATGCGCTATGACATATCCTCCCCCCTTCCAGTTTCCGCATAACAGTAGAACACACACACGCACACACGCACACACACACACACACACACGCACACACACACACACACACACACGCACACACGCACACACACAAGAGTTGGAAGACATCAATTCTGTCTAGCCATGGAGTATAGAGGGGAGAGGAGCAGAGGAAGCATAGCATCACGAGCTGGCTAGAGGGGAAGGGGCTTCTGTTCCTGTTGAAAAGGGGACCTATAGGGGGCAGCTGGGTGGCTCAGTGGATGGAGAGCCAGGCCTAGACACGGTAGATCCTAAGTTCAAATCTGGCCTCAGACACTTCCTAGCTGGGTGACCCTGGGCAAGTCACTTAACCCCCATTGCCTAGCCCTTACCACTCTTCTGCCTTGGAGCCAACACACAGTAGTGACTCCAAGACGGAAGGTGAGGGTTTAAGAAAGAAAGAAAGAAAAAGAAAAGGGGGCATAGAGTTATAATACATGTACAATCCAGATTGCTTATCAAGCTCCAGGAGGAAGGAGGGAAGAAGAGAGGGAGACAATATGGATCCTATAACTTTGGAAAACTTATGTGGAAATTTGTCATTCATTTTTAAAATTGTTTTAATTTTTAAAATTAAAAAATGTTTTAAATTTAAAAAATTTAAATAACATTTAAAATTTTTTTTGAAAAGGGGCCCTAGAACCTCAGATGGAATCAGTCCTCTCCATTCAGAACTTATTCTCAGCAGGGATCCATTAGGATTCCCATACCTCCCAACCAAAGGAGCCGTTGAAGGGTGGGGCTAGGCAGTAATGGAAAGATGAGACAAGCTACTGAGGATACAAGAAAAAGATACAAAGGCAGGAACTCTAAGAGAAAAACATAGCTTATAAGTACATAGAGCAAAAATGAAGCCCATCACAACAAAAAGAAACTTGAGACACAATTCCAAGTATTATATCATGGGAGAAAAGGAATCAGAAATTCCCATTGAGAAAAGCCAAAGAATTCTATGTACTCTACAGAAATCTTGGAACAGCAGCAAGCAACTCAACATTTAAACGTTTTTCAAAAAAAAGTATATTAGGATGGAAATTAAGTTGGAAAAAACAATTCTCGAGGCAGAATTAATAAAGAAAAACAACAGAGTAGATATTTTAGAACATATGATTGAGAATCTCTCCAAAGCATTAAAGGCCCCTGAAAAAAGAATGACAGATTTAGACCCCTTCCCCCACAAAAAAAAAACCATAGAAGTGGAAGAAAATTGGGCAGAATAAAAGCAAAAGAAAGAAACTTTGTAAGAACATATGAGCCCTCAAAACAAAGTTACTGTTCCTTAAGAAAGGGTGAAGTTGAAAAATGCAGAAAAGTACAAGGTGAAATAAACTGATACAGAATGAAGTCAGTTGAATCAAAGAAATAATATACTCAACTATAATGGAAATGGAAAGAACGGTAATAGTAAACTAAAAACTCCATGTGATTATAATCATTGTGAGGCAGTAATGGTCTGAGTTCAAATATGGCCTCAGCCATTTACTGGCTGTGTGACTCTGGATAAGTCACTTCACCCTGTTTGCTTCAGTTTCCTCATTCTGTAAAATGAGCTGGAGAAGGAAATGGCCAACCACTCCAGGATCTTTGCCAAGAAAACCCCAAATGGGGTCACAAAGAGTTGGACACAACTGAAAAATGACAAGGTTGACAGGGTACTTTTCTCACAAAAGGCAGATGAAAGGTAAGGTAGTACACAGAGTGTTATACCCATTGTACAGACAAGGAAGCGGTGGCATAGAGAGGTGAAAGAACCCACTCAGAGTCCAATAACAAGGGAATTTGAGGAGTTCCATTATGTCATTGTTTTTGTGGAGCACAATAGTAGGTGATATTTATATACATTTTTAAGGTTTTCCATTCCATGTGCCTCCTGTCCCACTAGGACTGTTTCATTTATGTCTTTGTATCGTCAGCACATGTAATAGCAATTATCAAGGGGCAGGATAGTGCAGTGGAAAGAACTCTGACTTTAGAGAATAGGACCAAAGGTTCTATCTAGGTTCTGCCAGTCTCTGTGGGACCTTGAGCGGGTTACTTCTCTGGGGGCCTCAGCTTCCTCCTCTGCAAAATAACAGGGTTGGGGTCCCTTCCACCCCAACTCTGCGATGTTGCATTATTAATAACTGTTTGTTGGTGGACGAATTTACAAGCACCATCTCACTGGAGCTGCAGAAGCTGTACGAAGGGCCCGACAGGTGGCATCCCCATTTTACAGAGATGCAAATTGAGACTGAGAGGAGTTGAGTCACATAGTTAAGTGTTAGAGGTAGGATTCAAACCTAGAACTTCATGGTTTCCTGGACTCCATCCACTTGGGTGAATGGTTGACAGCATTCACTGCTTAGGTACTGCCTAGGAGCACCCATATCTACCTGGGTGGCTAAGAGAGCTCTCTTTTTTCAGGGTGATCCTGGCCGGCCAGGGCTCGTTGGAATGAAGGGTAATCCTGGCATCCAAGGCATCCCAGGATTCCAAGGTATTTCAAGGAATTGATTTGGAACTCCCTCCTGGTTAATGGTAGTGCTGATCCAGGTCTTTAGAGTCCCATCATTGACCATGTGAGGGGAGATGAAAGACCTACATTTTCACTGCAGTTGGGATGGTTTGCTTTGCAGGTATGAAGGGACCTGATGGTGCACCTGGTTCACCTGGCCCTGCAGGGGATCCAGGCCCTAGAGGGCCTCCAGGTAAGAAGTTCCTCGTCACGTGGTTTTCTTTGACTAATCATGCACTGTGTCCAAATGGATTATCACATTCCGAGCTTATTGTATCAGCTAGGCAACTAGGAGTACCTCAGGAAGACCCAAATTCTAATCTTGCCTTAGATGCATACTAGCTGTGTGACCTTAGACAAGTCACCCTGAGGCTCAGTTTACTTCTCTGTAAAATGAGAGGGTTGGACTCAATGAAACCTAAGGTCTCTTCCAGATCGAATGGGTGATCTTGAACAAGTCCCTTCTCCCCGCTGAGCCCTGATTTCCTCTTCTGAAAAGTGAAAGATTCAGGCTCTTTGACTTGTGAGGTTCCTTCTAGTTGCAGGATACTCTCAATCCTACACCAATACTTTGTCAGCTAAGCAGAGCTGCAGTGAGTACTGGGCTTGGAATCAGGAAGGCTCATCTTCCTGAGTTCAAATTCAGCCTCAGACACTTACTGGCTGTCTGACCCTGGGCAAGTCACCTCATGCTGTTTGCCTCAGTTTCCTCCTCTGGAAAATGAGCTGGAGAAGGAAAAGGTAAACTGCTCTCGGATCTGCCAAGAAAACCTCCATTGGGGTCACAGAGAGTCAGACGTGACTGAAAAATGGCCAAATGGCAGCGTATGAAGATTATTACCCAGTGACCAGCTCAGCCCTCAACTACTGAGCAAAGTCCAGGGCCTGTCCACTCCTGGGAGACCTACATCGCCTCAGACCTACCCAGGCCGATATTTCTCATCTATCCCTTTTGGTAGCAAATCTTGAGATAGATGCAAGGGAAGGGCTTCGAGAGGAAAAGAATGGAAGAATATCGATTTGGCACCTGCTGTGTGCCAAGTACTTTGCAAATAGGTTCTCATTTGATCCCCACAACAACCCTGGGAGGTAGGAGCTATTATAATCCCCATTTTATAGATGAGAAAACTCAGGAAGACAAAGGTAAAGTGACTTGTCCAGGGTCACACAGCTAACATGTCAGAAACCAGCTTTGAACCTGACTCTTCCTGATTCCAGGCACAATGCTCTGGGCACTGTGGAGCTCCCAAGCTGCCCCCAAAGTGGAGATTTAGAGATTTTCAGACTGCTCTCACTATCTTCACTGCAGTTTATGAGATAAAATCCTATCTCAAGTAGAGATTATATTACAACAATTTTATTTATTTATATGCATAATTACGTTAGATTCTCCCTGATGCCACTCAAGTTCATCCTCCATTTTTTTGGCAAAGGGATTTTTCAAAAGGGTAGATCTGACCATGTGTTCCTGTCCTGCTCAATCAACTCGAGTGGCTCCCTTTACCTACAGAGTCAACTATGAAATCTTCTGCTTGCTATTTAAAACCCTTCCCAGCCTGGCCCCCTCCTGACTTTCCCATCTGTTCCCACTACTCCCCACAGTGCACTCTGATCCAGGATCCTGGCCTGCTTGTTCTTCCTCAGACTTGGTACCCAAACTCCCACCTCCATACTTTTGCATGTGTGCGTTCTGAAATTCTCTCCCTCCTCACCTTCTGCCTTTTAGAAGGAACTCCTAGCTTCCTTCCAAATACAGCTCTAATCTCCACTTGGCCAGAGGCCTTTCCCAGGCCCCTTCCTCCTGTTGTTAATGCCTGCTGCCCTTCCGGGATGGTCATCTGTCAACACTGTTTACCTGGTCCATCTCCCTATTTACTTGTGTGCTAGCTCTGTCATTAGACTGTGAGCTCCTCGAGGGCACGGACCAGCCACATTGTGGCCTCTCTGTGTGCCTGGTGCTTGCTGACTCACTCATGCTCACCTTCCCAGTGGCCTCGTTCTGCAGCCTCCACCACATGTTGCTGTTGCCCAGGCCTGCCAAGGGCCCTCACTAGCAGCAGGTCATGGGGCCTAGCACCTCCTTTGGTCTTCTCTGTGGGAGCGCCCGGCCCCAGAGGGCTCCCTGTTACCCAGGGCGGACACCACCCCCAAAGGCTGTGCCTTTCCGTGGGGGTTTGTTTCCAGGCCTTCTTTAGCCCTGCAGGCCTCATGGGCCATTTGTGAGGCCCCAGGTCAGGGCTCCCATGCTGCTCAGAGGAGCATGGGTACTGTGGAGGAGAGGGTGGGGCCCAGTGGGATCAGGACCTCATGACTTCACCCCAAGCCCCAGCTACTCCTCTGGGCTAGTTGCCCTTCCACCATTACAGCTCTGTTCTGACATCCACACAAACTCCCACACCTTTGCTCTTCCCTCTCACTAGCCACACACCCCCACCTCCCTCTATGATGTCAAGCAGGAGTGGGGCCAGAGATGTAAGGCAGTCTGCAGAAAGCATCTTCCCCTCTGCACTGCTCTTTTTCTCTCTTCTTTTCCCCTCCACATCCTCCCCTCCTGCTCTTCCTCTTAGCCTCTCTCCTTCCCTCCCTCTCTCCCTCTCTCCCTCTCTCTTCTGCTCTCTCTTCCTTCCTCTCCCTCCTCCTCTATCTCTCCCAGCTTTCTCCTTCTCAGCTCTTACCCTCCTTGCATTTCTCTCTCCCTCTTTCTCTCTCTCCCCTCTGCTTCCTCTCTTGCTCTCCTTTTCTCTTGCTCTCAGCTCTTTCCCTCTCCCTTCTAG
>NC_058136.1:65742765-65755062 GCF_016433145.1 Gracilinanus agilis | reverse complement strand
TACCCCCCTCTCCCAGCCTTGTCCCTCCCAATTTTCTCCCTCCCTGTCTCCATTTCTCTCTCGCTTACTTTCTCTCTCTCCCTCCTCCTCCTTCCTCCCTCCTCCCTCCTCCCTCTCCCGGTTTTCTCCCTGCATCCTTCTCTCCCTCCCTCCCTCCCTCCTTCCGTCTCTCTCCTCTTTGTCTTCACTAATAGCCACCTTCACTCTCCCTGGCTCCTGGCCACCTCACTGTCCTTTGTCCTTCCCCCCCCAAACCCTGGAGCCGCAGTCAGGCTGAGCCCCTGGGCTCTTGAGGCTGCCCCGAGCCCACGGGAACATTCCTGCTCGCCTTTGTTCTTGCTGGCCCCCTGGTTGCCTGTTCCGGGTCCTGTTTTGAGTGGCTCCTTCACAAAGCGCCCTGGGCATTAAGTAGCGGGGCTTCAGAACAGAGCGGGTTTTCGGGCGCCTGGAAGCCCCTTCCCCAAAGGCTGGTCTTTGGACATAGAAGGGGCTCTCAGGAGCAGGACTGGCCCAGAGAGGATAGCCTGCACCGAGAGAGGGCGTGGCCTTGCGCCTCCTCTTCCCGGCTACCCCCATGATCTCCTAGGAATGGCCCTGAGATCAATTTTTCACATCTCTGCCTTCCAAGTGAGCTGACTCCACAGCTCTCCTGTCTCAGGCGGAGGGGGAGGGGGAGGGGGAAAGACTAAAAGTTAATCAGCAAATTTCAGTTGGCCTGGCAACAGGCCAGGCCACTGAACTGCTTCACACCACCCTGCGCTGGCCCGGCTGCCTCTTAGAAATCACCTCCACCACCGAGGCCCTCCTTGAATGGGGGGGTGGGACTGGAGCCCTGGTTCAAGGTCATGTGAAATTGGCAAGTGTGGTCGCTGCACCATTGTCAGGCCTCCTTGAAAGCTCCTGGTTAGACTGCACACTTGTTACAAGGGTTTTGTTTTTCTCTGTCTTCAATGGGGTGGGGGGGGAGGGGGGAGTCGAAAGAGACAGAAAATGCATTTTTGTTCATTGAAAAATGAGTTTTAATTAAAAAAGGAAAGATCATGGTTAACAGGAGAGGTACTCTAGGCCTGGCGAAGGTCAAACAGCCCAATTGTCCCTGAGAAATGGGCCAGGGGGAGGGGAGAGCACAGAAACTGGAGACTGGAGAGGAGCAGGCTTGCCTCAGATTCCTGGGAAAATTCTATCCTGTGAGAATAAGGGGAAAGGAGAATAGTGAAAAGGAAGAGAATAAGGGGAAAGGAGAATAGTGAAAAGGAAGCCTCTGCAGTCTCTAGCTAGCATGGCTTCTTTGAGAATGGGTCAGTCAAGCCAGACTAAACCGGTTTCCTCTTTTGATGGTGTTACTAGGCTCTCCTAGCCAGGGGAATGTTGTCAGTATTTTGTACCTCGATTTTGAGCAGGCTTTCAGTAACATCTCATGCTTTTCCAGTTGAAAAGATGGCAAGAGATGGGTGAGATGGTAATATGGTGAGAGTGCTACAAAACCAGAACCCAGAGTAGGCCTTAAGGGGAAGGAGGTCTTTAGTGGAGGGCCCTGGAGATCTGTGCTGGTCCCTCTTTTTTTTAAAAAATCAGGTACTTACATTTTATTTATTTTTTTACATGATTCATGTTTTTACTTCCCCCTTCACCACCACCCCCAACCACCCCCATATCCAACACACATTTCCACTGGTTTTAACATGTGTCATCAATCAAGACTTATTTACATATTATTGATAGTTGCATTGGTGTGGTCCTTTCAAGTCTACATCCCCAATCATGTCCGCATCAACCCATGTGTTCAAGCAGTTGTTTTTCTTCTGTGTTTCCACTCCTGTAGTTCTTCCTCTGAATGTGGGTAGCGTTCTTTACCATAAATCCCTCAGAACTGTCCTGTGTCATTGCATTGCTGCCAGTACAGAAGTCCATTACATTCGATTGTGCCACAGTGTATCAGTCTCTGTGTACAATGTTCTTCTGGCTCTGCTCCTTTCACTCTGCATCAATTCCTGGAGGTCTTTCCAGTTCACATAGAATTCCTCCAGTTTGTTATTCCTTTGAGCACAATAGTATTCCATCACCAGCCTATACCACAATTTGTTCAGCCATTCCCCAATTGAAGGGCATATCCTTGTTTTCCAGTTTTTGCCACCACAAAGAGCCCGGCTGTAAATATTTTTGTACAAGTCTGTTTATCTATGATCTCTTTGGGGTACAAACCCATGTGCTGGTCCCTCTTGATGGCAACTTTTATCAGTGACTTAGGTAAAGACATTGAAGACATCCCAAAGCTGGCAGGGTAAATGAACACAGTGGACAAGATTTGGGTTCTACAAAGATCTTGACAGCCTTGAACCTTAGGTTGAATCAAATCAGATGAAATTCAGTAGAGATCATTATACAGTCTGGCACCTGGGTCCTAGGTTCCAATGTGGCCTTAGACACTTCCTAGCTGGGTGACCCTGGGCAAGCCACTTCTCCCCATTTGCCTGACCATTACTGCTCTTCTGCCTAAGGCAGAAGATTCTAAGACAGAAGGTGAGGGTTTAAAATGAAGCTTCCAAAAGAAGCTACAGAATGCCCAGAGGAGCTTAGTCAAGATGGTGATGCTTCTGGAGACCATTCTACATGAGCACCACCTGAAGGAACTGGGGATCTTGAGGCAAGGTAACAAGGCACTGAGTAAGCTAGACACTGAGGATAAAAATACAGACAAAAAGAAAGACAATCATCTACCATTAAGGAGCCCGCAGTCTGATTAGAGGAAGACAGCACACAAAGAGGAGGTGAAACACAGAAGTAGAAAGGGCGAGGGCAAAGAACCCACACAAAGGCATGGTGTCTGAGTCTCCAGAGTCAGAAGCTGAGCCAGGAGGCCAAAAAAAGTTGGCTGGCCTGGGTCCCTTTCCAAAATGGAGACCCCTGGAGGAGCTTATGAATGAGAGAAGGGTGTTCCCAGGATGAAGAGGCCCCACACTCTGTGGGCAGTTCCAGGGTGAGCCAGCTGCTGAGACTTCAGCCTAGAGAACAGCAGGTCCACACAGTAGCCATCTTGAAAGACTCAGAGCCCCATGCTCCTAAACATATAGTTAATATATAAATCGAAGAGTCACAAAGGATCTTAGGGGCCATCAAGTCTATCACCCTACTCCTTCAGATAAGGAAACTGAGGCCCAGGGAGGTTACATTGTTCTACTGAGCCCCACAGAACAGAGCTAGGAGCAGTAGGTACAAGTTGTAAAGAGACCAATTTAGCCTAGATGACAGGAAAGACTTTCAAGTAATTAGAGCTGCCCCCACATGGGATGAGCTCCCTTGGGAGGTAGTGGGTTCTCCTTCACTGATGGTCTTTAAGCAAAAGCAGAACAACCACTTGTCAGGGACTCCTTTGGCAGGATGGCTTAGATTAGATTAAATGGCCACTGAGGTCCCTTCTACTTGGGAAATTATGTGATATTCAGAATTGGTAGGTTGAGGACTTGCCCCTAGGTCTCACATCATCACGCAGTGTCCTTTCCATTTTTTCCAGTGACACAGTCCCTTCTCGCCTCTACCATCCATCTCTTAAAACCTTCCCAATGCCTTTCAACTATGTTTGCTTCTCAGGCCCCCCTGGTTTTCCTGGTCCCTCTGGACAAGATGTTATAGTCAAAGGGGATATTGGGCCTCCAGGACCACCAGGTCAGCCAGGATTGAAAGGTCTCCCAGGGATTCCAGGACCTCAAGGCTTACCAGGTACCTTTCTTTTTCTTTTTCTTTTGGTGGCAGCAGTGGGATTCAAACTCACATACCAGGTACTTTTCCAGAGCTCTGGAGGCTAATTAGTGTGAATCAGTTAATTTAATGAGTGTTCCCTGCGTGGAAATGCCTCCCTGGGCACCCCGCCCCTACCCGGCATACATACACCAGAACCTGGAGCCTGAGAATCCTGAAGTGTTAGATAATTCTAGTATTGTCAGAAGGATGGGTTTCTTGCTTCCCCATCGTCAAATTTCTTTTAGCTCCTTTGCCCATGCTTACTTAGACAAGTCAGTAGTGATCAGGGCGCTCTCTTAGAGGGAGCGTGAGCCAAATTCCAGGGTTGATGCTTTTCTTCCAGTTTCCTCTACCCCAAGGCTGAGCTCCCTCTCTGTAGAGAAGACCTCAGGCCTTCACTGGACTAACTCTCTGGCTACCCAATAGAAGGATGTCCATAGGCAACCCTGAACATGAACTCATGCCCCAAACTGGCTGCAGTATGTCCTGCTTATGAAGTGTCTAGACTGCAGTCATCTCATGTTGTTGGCAGCTCCATGGAAGACAGAGTTGGAAAGGCCTCTAGAGGTCAAGCATCATTTTTACAGAAGAGGAAACCGAGGCCCATGGAGATGAAGTGAGTCGTCCAGAGTCATCCACCAGGCAGAAAGTGTCAGAGGCAGGCCTCAAACTCAGCTCTCCTGCCCTCATATCCAGTGTCCTTGCCACTACACTACACTGCCTTCTTTCTTAAAATTTGGCAGGTATTTATTAATCACCTACGATGTGATAAACCACATAAGGCAGAGAAGACAGTGTGGCATAGTGGATAGAGAGCCATGGAGAGCTGAGTTTGAGGCCTGCCTCTGACACGTGCTGACTGTGTGTGACCATGGGGAAGTCACTCACCCTGATCTCAACATCCCCAGGTGGCTCTCTGTATTCATGGGGGAAGTTTCCTCATTGGGGAGTTCTCCATACCAGTGAAATCACAGGTCCAGCCAACACTAACCATAAGCTAGGTACTGAGGATACAAAGACCAAAGCTCTCTATGCCCTTGAGGAACCGAGGCTCTCTTGGGCAGTTTGGGGTAGGGTGCTTATTTGTTAAGATGGACAAGGTGAGGATCTGAGCCCCTTCCTGGAAACGAAAACTCGAGGACCCAATGGTATCAGATTTCCCCAGCTTAGGACTTGGAGATGACCCCTCTCTCCCCAATTCCTCTTGTCAGCTAGATGGTCTGTGCCAGCCCTTTCATTAAGACGGGACTGAAATGAGATTCCTACATGGCTCCATTGCCCACCTTGGACAACACGTTTCTTTTCTCCATAGGTCCAACTGGCCCTCCAGGAGACCCCGGAAAGAATGGACACCTTGGTGTTAATGGCTCAGTAGGCCACAAAGGAGACCCAGGCCCATCAGGCCAACCAGGTGGGAAGAGGGGGGGCCAGGAGATATTTTTCCATTCAGTATCCATTGGGTTCTTGTTCTGGAAGGAAGCAAGCAGCATCCTTCTGACCTTGTACGGAGGGAATACCATAAGCAAATTGGCCCTTCACTAAGGTCTCCCAGAGCCTTGTCCTTTTTTTGGTTCTAACCAGCTAATGCTATTAAATATGGTGGTTCTGTGGGGTAGCCATGGAGAGGTAGGCAAGGAGAAATTTTTGCTTTGCCAAGATGACTATTTTTTATTTTCGCTGTTACTAACGGATCAAAGGACCATAGATTTAGAGCTGGGGGGGGGGGACTTTGGAAGTCCTCTGGACCAATTCTTTCATCTTACACTTGAGGAAACTAAGGCCCAGAGAGGAAGTGCTACCAGCTAGGATTTAAATCCCGGTCCTCCCACTCCCTCTTGCTTCCCTGGAGTCCTCCTGCCACCAGGCATGTGGCATATAAACACGGAAGGTCAGCACCAATAGAAACAATGCTCGAATCAAGGCAGAGTCCTGGGAGGTGCCCCACACAATTTCTCCCTCCACTTTAGGAACCATGAATGAGGATCAAAGATAGGAAGTACCTTGCCCAAGATGGGAGAAACAGGTTAGAGCCCCATTGCAAAGCTTCCTAAGAATTCATTCTTTTTCAACTTCCCACGTAATGATTATGAAGGCCACGAACAAAGAGAATGAGAATTGGTTCTGCTCACAAGACTAGACCCACTCGTAGCAGGTTGAATAGGACCATTCTCGAAACATCCTCTTATACTGTTCTACTCGTTCAGCGTGCTGCCCTCGGATGGCTTCTACAGTGAGCTGAATTCCGAAGGCTGAGAGGAAATGATTACTTAGCACTGAAATTCTCTGGCAACTACCATGGCTTCCACTTCATCTTTCCTGTGGAATAAATCTGGGTGCATGGAAGAGGCAGTGTTAAGTTGGAAGGATCCTGAGATCTTAGTTTTTTGAGGTAGAAGAGATCTCGAAGGTCATTGAGTTCAATCCTGTCTTTTTACAGATGAGGAAACTGAGCTACCCAGAGGTTAAGACAGAGTCAGGCTCACTCTCTCTTCCAGACTCATCCACATTGGACTCTTCAGACATCCCCTCATTTTCTTCCCCATCCGAATGGTTCCTTTGGTGTTTTCAGAACTTGATACTTGAGAACTTTCCATCCTTCTTGGACTGACTTCCACTAAAGACTTCTCCCCCTTGGGATCCGACCTCTTCTGCCAGCCTGTGCCTAGCTTTCCTCTCCCTTATTCTAAACTCTGGGTCAGCTAGGTGGCACTGCAGAGCTCCAGGCCTGGAGTCAGGAAGACTCCTCTCCCTGAGTTCAAATGCAGACTCAGACACCAACTAGCTGGGTGATCCTGGACAAGCCACTTCGCTTTGTCTGCCTCAGTTTCCTCCCCTGTAAAAATGAGCTGGAGGAGAAGGCAAGCCACTCCAGTGTCTTTGCCAAGAAAACCCCAAATGAGGTCACCAAGAGTTGGACACAACCGAAAAACGACGAAACAAAAACCAGTTGGACAAAACTAAGCAGCACATCCCTGTGGTCTGGCAGTATAAGCAGTATTAGTCCCTCACTTCTCCAAGCACATCTTCCAACTTCTTCTCTGGAATGATCTTGTCCGTTATAATTAATCAGTACCCAGGTACTATTTTTAAATTTGTCATTGTCTCTCATTTCCCTTGTGGTCACACCTGTAAGGACCTGTGAGGTCCACATGGGCAGATTTCAATGGTCTCTGAAACTGGATGAAGAAAAGATGGCCACCTCATTTGAATAGAATGAATTTCCTTGGCCAACCTATGTATTTTATTTTATGCGGCTAATAACGTGATTCTAAGAAGGGTCCAAAGTCTTCATCAGACCACCCAAGGGGTCCAAGACACCTAAAAAAGTTAGGCTCATTTTCCCCAGTTCTTTGCCAATGAGTAATTCTCTAATTCCAGGTAGCCGTGGAGCGGATGGTTCCCCAGGACCAGATGGCTTGCCAGGCCCCCCAGGCCCCCCAGGAACCCTGTCTCTCGCTCATGGATTTCTCATCACACGTCACAGCCAGACCACAGAGATACCACAGTGCCCGGGAGGAACTGTCCAGATCTACAGAGGGTTTTCTCTCCTTTATGTGCAAGGAAACGAGAGGGCCCATGGCCAAGACTTGGGTGAGCTGCTCATCAATTTCTGTGTGAATGATTGTGTTGTCTTTGGTTCTGGAAAGCCACTGGGGTGGGAGTAAGAGGTATCTAGGCTAACACTAGCCAATGAGGGCACAGTTTGACCCCGTTGGTTTTTCAGAACTAAGAAGCCGTTTAAGGGTGACAACGTGTTCCAACTTACAACTACTGATATTTTTGTTTTTAAGGTTAAGTGCCAGGCCCCAAACAACTGCACAGAGAGGGCCCCTTAACTTTGCGTTAGCCGCAAAAGAAACTGTAGGAGGTATTTGGGTGGGTGATGGAGCGGACAGGTGCATTGGCTTTCCCTTTGTCTGTCTGATCTTCAGTCAAGAAAATCTGGGTTCCCAGGCAAGAGGAAGTGGGGTTGGGGCTAACTGCACCAGGCTTATGATGCTTCACATAAGCACATTCATTAGCTTCTCGGCGGGTTATTGGAGACTTCTGAGGCTCCATAAGGCACTGTAGTTACATGCAGTAACATTCTTTGGGAACACTCAGACCCTGGCTAGCTATCCTAGCAGAATGGTTGGGGAAGGGGTTAGAAGGAAGAGAGAGGAAGCGCCAGTGATCTGTTTATATCGGAAGTTAACGAAAGGTCAGGAGGCCCTTTCTGGAATTTTGTCTTAGAAGTTAGGGCCCACGAATTAACTTTGGGACACTGGGCTATCATCTATATTGGGCGGGGAGGTGCCTCTAGCTCAGTACAGTTGCACCTTTTTTAAACCCTTACTCTCCATCTTAGAATCAACTCTAGGTGTCGATTCCAAGGCAGAAGAGCGGTAAGGGCTAGGCAATGGGGGTTAAGTGACTTGCCCAGGGTCACACAACTGGGAAGTGTCTGAGGCCAGATTGGAACCCAGGACCTCCTGTCTCCAAGCCCGGTTCTCTAATCACTGACCTACCTAGCAACTGCCCCACCAACAGTTTATGAAGCTGATCAGAATGAGGGAGGATGAGGAGGGGGTCAGTTCATCCTCTCCTCTCATTCCGCTTTTATCTCTCTCTTTATGCCACCTCCTCTTTTCACTTTGCTCATTCCTGCCCCATTCTCCCCATCCTATTATTTCTATTTGTCATCTAGTTCATAGGATCCTAGAACTAGGACTAGAAGGGACCCCTTATTTTACCAAGGGGGAAGCTGAGACCCAGAGAGAGCAAGGGACTTGCTCAGGGTCACACTTAGGCTCCAAGATCCACAGCTGAGAGGCCAGCTAGTCCAACCCTCTAATTATAGAGGGCCTTGGCTTCTGCCGCTAAATTAAAGGAGGAAAATTCTCCAGAGAGAAGTGACTTGGCCAAGGTGACACAGGAAGTAATAATGGCAGAACTGAGATCTCTAGACTGGAGCTGAAGGCTCCTCACATCACTCTCCTTGTCTTTCATTCTTGTGTCTCTGATTCTTCTTTAGGGACATCTGGCAGCTGCCTCCACCGCTTCAGCACCATGCCTTTCATGTTCTGTAACATCAACAATGTATGCAACTTTGCATCGAGAAATGACTACTCTTACTGGCTGTCCACTCCCAAGCCTGTGCCGATGAACATGGAACCACTGAAGGGACAAGGCATCTTGCCATTCATCAGTCGGTGAGGCCTCGGGACCAGCCCCCAGTCCTCATTCTCCAAAGGCATCTCCCTTAACTGTGGGTCTAACAGTTGGCAGTTCCCACTTGGGTTGGTGCCCAAAGATAAAGGCCTTTCCCTTGAGCTTGGGTTGGGGAGAGAGACAGGACAGTGGCCAGGGACAGAACAGCCTTTGCAATGATCTAATACAAACAGCTCAGCATCCACAATGCAAAGGACGCCTGCTGGGCACGGTATTTGGCCAGTTGATGATAGGAAGTTTCCCGGGCTTGACCCTCAGTTCAGAACCTTGAGGGTAGCTAGCCAAAGACACTCTTGCTGGTCCAAGCCTTACAATGAGACCTCAGATTTTCATCATCGCCACCCATGGCTCGCTCATCCCTCAAGATGCCCAAACCCCTTCGGAATTCGATTTCATTCGCCTGCCCTCCCATTCGTTACCCTCACTCTGAAGTCAGGCTTCTGTCATTTGCCTTAAAACTGTCTCTTTCAAGCTTCCCTGTGTGAGGGGGGAAGTGAAATTGCAGCTATTTTAGGTCTTGGGGAGAAGTAGGAGCTCCTCCCATTCATTTGGGCTTCTTGTGGCCTAGTAGTACCTGGCTGCCCCCTGCTCCGAGGCCTTCTCCAAGGAGAAGGGGCAGAGAGTGGGGGAGGGGGGCTATCTGTCTCTTCCCCGTTCCAGTTAATCAGACAGTATTCTTATCAGCGGTTCAGTGGGACCAAATCTGTCCTCTCCATTTGGGCCCTTTTCACAGCAAGCAATTAGAACACTTCACTAACCAAGTTTGTACACTCATTATGCTGTTGAGTAGACCGAGTAGGCCCAGAAACTTGGGGCAGAGGGCCCAATGCCAGATTTTTGGGAGGACTCTCCTCCCCCTCCTCTCCCCTCCCCGGATTCTCCCCCTTGCCCCCCTCCCCCCGTTTATAGCTTAGGTCATGTGGCGTTACATACAATGAGGGGGTGCTTTTTGTTTCTATTTCCCATAATTCACATCCCACTTCTCTTCAGACCATCGCACACCTGCCCAAGGAGAACTTTCTTCTAGGAGAAGGCAGAGCATGCTCCAGACTCTGACCTTGACCACTGTTCTCCCCTAGGTGCACAGTATGTGAAGCCCCAGCAATGGTGATTGTGATTCACAGTCAGACCACCCAGATCCCCCGGTGCCCACGGGGCTGGGACTCCCTCTGGATTGGCTATTCCTTTATGATGGTATGAAAAAACATCTTTCTTTACATTTGATAGTCACAGAAAATGGCCATTTCCCTGGATCTATAAACAGTTGCCAGGATGGGAAGACGAGAAAACGTAGACCTCCATCTTAGCATGAGTTAGACCACCAGATTCCTTCAAGGAGAAGTGTGTGTGTGTGTGTGTGTGTGTGTGTGTGTGTGTGTGTGCATGCGTGTGCGTGTGCGTGTACACACACAGGTGACAATCCACATGTTGTCTTGTATATCAGTTAAGTGGCTCCCAAGCCCCCTTGGGTGGGCTCCTGTTAATGTGGAGAAGAGAAGACTTGAGGGGAGAGAGGGCTGCCCCCTGGCTTTAAACATCTGAATGATTGTCTTGTGAAAGAGAGGGCAGAATTAGAAGGGAAGAAGGATGGAGGCTTGATTTCAGGAATAACTTCCTGACAACTAAAGCTGTCCCAAACCGGAATGGGCCGCCTCAGGAAGTGGTGAGCTCCTCATCATCGAAGCCGTTCGGGCAGTCAGTAGATGATTGTTGTTCGAGAGGGTTTCTATCACGCTCATCTTCCTATGGCCACATATGTGAGACTGCCTCTGGAAAATTCGATTATAGCAGGTGTGAAAATGCCTGTCAGCTCTAAGGAGCTCTACAAGCAGCCTCTGGGATCAGAGGATCCTGGAGCAGAGCTGGAAGGGGCCTCAGAGGACAGCTCTTCCAGCCCTCTCGTTTCACAGATGAGGGAACTGAGGCCAGGAAGGGGAAATGACTTACTCAAGGTCCCATGTAGGACTCTAGGCCTGGAGTTGGAAGAACCCCCAGGCCAACCCCCTCTTTTTACAGAGGAGGAAACAGGTCCTGGGAGATTAAGTTTTGACTAATATGTAATAAACATCCACCCCCATCATGTCTATTATCAGCATTTGGTGTGCTGTGGGGAAAGTAGACTGATTTCCCCTTTTAATCGGTCATAAGACTTGGATTTAGAGCTGGGAGGGCCCTCAGAGGCCATCCAACCCAACCACCTTCTTTTACACATGAGGAAACTGAGGCCCAGGGACTTACCCTAAATCCCACAGGTAGTAAGTGGCAGAATTGAGATTTGAACTCAGGGTTCAGTCCTTTTTAGAGCACTATGCCGAGTTATCTCAATGGGAGATGGCACTGTCAGCTACCTGAAAGAATCCCTGGGTGTGGCTTTTCTTACTCAGTGATCCAGCCTGCCAGGCACCCCGTGGGGTGGATGTTGTGTAACAGATGGTACAGAACTGTGCCATATTGCTCCCTGTCGGTTTTTTAGCACATGAGTGCTGGTGCAGAGGCCTCTGGCCAGGCCCTGGCCTCTCCTGGTTCCTGTCTAGAAGAATTCCGTTCAGCCCCTTTCATCGAATGCCATGGACGGGGAACGTGCAACTACTATGCCAACTCCTACAGCTTCTGGCTGGCCACCGTGGAGGCGTCAGACATGTTCAGGTGAGGTGCTCCTGGCTTCAGGTTAAAGATCAAAAGCAGCCTTCTGAGCTGGTTAGAAGGCAGGAAACCCAGGGCCAATTGTGACTTGGCTTATTAGGTTGTGATGGTTTACTCTCCCCGGTCCCAGAAAGCACAGGTATCTCCTACTTTGGAGTTGGACTTTGGCCATTAATGAATTTGGCCTTCAGAAATCAGAACAAAGAAAGGTCCTTGGCCAGTAGCACCCAACAAGTTGGCAGCTGAGCCTGCCCGAGGAGTGAGGCTTCCCAGAAAAAGAGACAGAGACATCTGGGCCTCAGAGCACAGAGATAGACATGTGTGCAGAGAACAAAGGCACACACACACACACACACACACACACACACACACACACACACACATGACTAACTGCCTGTTACCTACCTCCACCCAGAGATCTTGGAGGCATCTCAAACTCAACCTGTCCAAAACCGAACTCATTATCTTTCCTCCTAAGCCCATCCTTCTTCCCAGCATCCCTGCTTCTGTTGAGGGAACGAGAGGAGGAAGAGAGGGAAAGAGAGACAAAGGAGGGAAAAAATAGAGACAGAGAGAGACCAAAAGGAAGGAGGGAGAGGGAGAGATGTCGGGGCGGAGGGGAGATAAGAGAGAAGGAAGGAGAGATGGGAGAGAGGAAGCAATGGGGGCGGGAGGGAAGAAGGGATAGGAGAGATATGAGAGAGA
>NC_058136.1:65693906-65707814 GCF_016433145.1 Gracilinanus agilis | reverse complement strand
AGAGAGAGAGAGAGAGAGAGAGAGAGAGAGAGAGAGAGAGAGAACAAAGCTCTGCTCATAAAAATCAGTCTGAACCATTATGCCTGTTTGGACAAAGTTATTACTTGGCCATTAAATAAAAATATCTCCCCGATATTTCCTTTCAAGGAACTCAATGGTCTTTTCTTAGATTAACTCAGCTGGCCTCACCGAATCTTTGTAAGGTTGATAAAAGGTATTATCATCCCCATTTTACAGATGGTGACGTGGGGTAGGGGAAGAAGAGTGAGGCACAGTGACTAATCCAAGGTCATACAATAAGTTCCAAAGTCAGAAGTAGATCTGTGGTCTCCTCGCTCTGAGTTCTTATTCTTTCAAACAGAATGACCATGCCTTCTTTGCTCAAAGCACCAAAACCTCTCATAAAGTATGATTCAGATGGAGCCATTACATCATTTGAGGAATTGTGGGTAGTGACCTATGGAAAACCTTCTGATAGACAGAGTGGCAGACAAGACTATTCCACTGGAAGAAACCAGAGGCCAAAAAGACCAGAGGTCAGGACCCCATTGAGGCAATAGTACTGTCAATGCATAGCAGGTGAAAGGGTGAAGCCATCTTCTGCTGTAGCTATAGTCTGAGTATGAGTGATGTGTGTACTCAAGAGAAGGATGCACTATTGGGGTACAAGGAGTTGAATTCCCTGGAACTGGTATTGGGGAATAAAGATGGGGCAAGAACGGAGGTCTCTTTGTGCCCTGAACACATTCAGCTTGACCTTGACAACAGCTGTGTGTGGGTTCCCTACATGTGAACTTCCAGGGCCATATACAAGGAAAGCCAGGTGGTATAGTGGACAGAACATTGGGCATGGATTCAGGAAGACTTGAATTCAAATCCAGCCTGAGACTCTTCTAGCTCTGTGACCCTGGGCAAGTAATTGAATCCTATTTACCTCAGTTTCTTCATTGATGAAATGAGCTGGAGGAGGAAATGGAAAACCATTCCGGTATTTTTGCTAAGAAGACCCCAAATGAGGTCATGAGGAGTCAGGCCTGAAATCACTGAACAACAACAAAGGACCCGATGCAGAAATGGCATTAATGAATCAAAATGTGAAATGCTCTATCAGTACTGGACAGTGGATCGCAGATGACTTTTGGGTTCCAATGTTTCTATGAAGGACACTTAAAAAAATTCCATTATGGGGGCAGCTGGGTAGCTCAGTGGATTGAGTCGGGCCTAGAGACAGGAGGTCCTAGGTTCAAACCCGGCCTCAGCCACTTCCCAGCTGTGTGACCCTGGGCAAGTCACTTGACCCCCATTGCCCACCCTTACCAATCTTCCACCTATGAGACAATACACCGAAGTACAAGGGTTTTAAAAAAAATTCCATTATTGGGGCAGCTACATAGCACAGTGGATGGAGCATCAGGCCTGGAGTCGGGAAGACCTGGATTCAAATTTGACCTCAGATACTTCCTAGCTATGTGACTCTGGATGAGTCATTTAATCCCGACTGCACAGCCTTTTCCATTCTTTTGCCTTGGAACAGATACTTAGTATGGCTCCTAAGAGAGAAGGTAAGGGTTAAAAAAAGAAGAATACGAACGAGGGGCTAGCACACTGTGCCAAGAGTTCAAAATGCCCTGGTCTAAAGCCAGCCAGTCAGTGGTTCTCGGTTTAGGATTTATGCAGTGAGTTTCGAGTGGCAGAAGACAGAGAGGAGACAACTTTCATCTGCCCAGCTGGATTTGACCAGTTTGGGCACATGCCTCAAGGCATCTTAGCAGGACCTGTCACTTTCCAATGGTTTGTGGAGAAGGTCGTTGGTGATATGAACTACATGGAAGTATCCGTGTACCTGGATGACCTCGTTATTTTTCAAAAGACACTAGGAGAGGGGGCAGCTGGGTGGCTCAGTGGATGGAGAGTCAGGCCTAGAGACGGGAGGTCCTGGGTTCAAATCTGGCCTCAGACACTTCCTAGGTGTGTGACCCTGGGCAAGTCACTTGACCCCCATTGCTTGGCCCTTACTGCTTTTCTGTCTTGGAACCAATACACAGTATTGATTCTAAGATGGAAAGTGAGGGTTAAAAAGATACTTCCCGGGGCAGCTGGGTAGCTCAGTGGATTGAGAGTCAGGCCTACAGATGGGAGGTCCTGGGTTCAAAGCCGGCCTCAGACACTTCCCAGCTGTGTGACCCTGGACAAGTCACTTGACCCGCATTGCCCACCCTTACCACTCTTCTGCCTTGGAGCCAATACACAGAAGTTAAGGGTTTAAAAATATAAAAAAAAAAGACACTAGGAGAAAAGGAGGAAAGACTGATGATGGAAGCGTGAGGCTGGCTAGAGAAAACTGGCGTGAAGTTGTCGGCTGGCAGCACCTCTGTCAAGTACATGGGTCATACGGTATCTCGGCAAGGAGTAGACGGTGACCCAGAGAAGACTGTTCCCAAAGAACCCACACAAATTGAATGGCTGAAAAAACCAATGTGGAAACATTGATGAAGTGCTTCCTTTGCAGGCACTGACTGGGGATGCTCATATCAGCAAGCGTGATGGAGAAGGCAGCGCATGTAAGAGAGGGGTGGCCAGTGAGGAGTGTCAGTTGGAAAGGAATGGGAAGAGCAGGGATAAGATGGAGATATTGAGGAAATGGCATGGTGGACGTCGGTGTGGTCCGAATAATGGTCACCCATCAAAACCAAGGTCCCAAGGGTCTGTGTCTGACTTCTGGGTGGAAGAGGAGGAGGGGAAATGTAGGATACGGGCAGCCAGGCAGAGACTTGGCCAAGAAGGACTTTCCTGGGAGTTAATGGTCACTATACGAAGCAGAAGGGCTGCGAAGGTCAGCCTGGCTTAAAGCTTTGGATGCCATTTGGAGACCATTGGGATGCGAAATATGAACAAGCTTTTTACAGATGGGGTCAACTGCCTTGCACATATACTGGGGCTGGCCTCTGAGGACCCAAGCACACTCCTGATGCTACACGAGCATGATAGCTTAGAAGGCTTAGAAGCAAATTTCTACTAAGACAATGATGGTCACAAAAAAACTGTTCTATCCTACAATAGAAGACTTACTACCAGAGAAACCCATTTTCCCGTACCCATACTGGAGTTTTTTTTAAAGATTCTCATCTGTCTTAGAACTGACCCTAAGTATTGGTGGTAAGGGCTAGGCAATGGGGGTTAAATGACTTGCCCAGGGTCACTCAGGTAGGAAGTATCTGAGGTCAGATTTGAACTCGGGACCTCCCATCTCTAGCCTGGCTCTCAATACCCTGAGCCATGTAGTCCCCTCTTAGAATCAATTCCAAGGGAGAAGAGCAGTAAGAGTAGGCAGTGGGGGTTTAGCGGCTTGTCCAGGGTCACCCAGGTAGGAAATGTCTGAGGTCATATTTGAACCCAGGACCTCCTATCTCCAGGTCTGGTGCGCTATCCATTGAGCCACCTAGCTGCCCCTGGAGTTCTTTTAAGTGAGCTATCAATGGGAAATTCAAAGACTCTCAGGATGGAGTTAATTTTCAGTTGTGGGTAATAACCCACTGACTTGTCTTTTGATCAATGCTGAGGTGGCTGCTACTTGCCAGAGATGGGGAGCATCACTAGTGAGTGATGAGGTCAGCATGTACTACACAGCCAGTAAAGACTAATGTAGATAATGATCGTCTGTCCCATTGGCTTCATGACACCAAAATTATGGGGACATCCATAGGCATGAAGGCTATCTGGAACACACAGTAAAACTAATTTGCAATTGAATGAAGTACAGCAATGAGCGTAAGACTTGTACCTGAAAGTATACTCAATATAAGTGAATTTTCTTGTGCCAAATCAATTTTCATTGCTTCAGTTGCTCTTGGATGATGGGCCATGAGAACAGATACCTGATGAAGCAATATGAAAAGACATCCAATTATACGTTCAGGAAGCTCAGACCTGGGTCTATAGCCATGGTGGCGAACCTATGGCACACACGCTGGAGGGGGCACTCAGAACCCTCTCTGTGGGCACACGCACCATCACCCCAGCACAGAATTCACCAGTTTGTTGCTAGAAAGCCAAAGGGATGTGGGGCTGGGCTGCCCCTAACAACCTACCCCTCTAAAAGATTTTCTATCAGTGATCTAGACCAGTGATGGGCCAACTTTTGAAAGAGTGGCCAAAGGAAAGGAAATACTCCTCTGTCAGTCTGTTTCTAAGGCGACTCTTTCTAAGTTTCATCGTATTGTATCCTACTCATTGTGTTTGTCAGATTAGGAAGGATGTCGCGGGTGGATAGAACATTTCAGGGGGCCGCATCTGGCCTGTGGGCTGTAGTTTGCCCACCAGTGATCTATAGAATACTCAGCCAACAAAGCCCCTGACAAGGTTGGGAAGTCATTGTGGAAGTGGTAGAAGGACTATTGGGTAACCAGTGACCCATCTTACTTACTTTTTTATTTAAACTCTTGCCTTCAGTCTTGGAGTCAGTACTGTGTATTGGCTCCTGAGTGGTCAGGGTGGGCAATGGGGTTCAAGTGACTTGCCCAGGGTCACACAGCTGGGAAGTGTCTGAGGCCAGATTTGAACCCAGGACCTCCCGTCTCTAGGCCTGGCTCTCCATCCACTGAGCTACCCAGCTGCCTCCTGACCTGTCTTGCTTATGATGCTTCAGGAAGAATAGGAGAAAGGCTTATTCATATAGCCAGATAGAATTCATCAATGGACTCTATCTATCTAATGTGTGTTTTGGATGTACCGAGATACATTTTGTTATTTATTTCACTGTACTATGCACTATTGATGCTGAATGGTATTTCCTTATTTTGTGTGGGTACAGGGTTAATATATACACATACATGCATGTATGTATACGTGCTGGTGTCTAGTAGATGTATATGTGCCCGTACATGCTGGTGTGCAGTATTTGGCATATACTGTCAATATATGCTTCTCTAGACGTGTATTATTGCTGTATGTCCACTGCCGTGTTGTTAAATGTGAATTATGTATATCATTATTACATGTAAGTCTATTCCGTGTGCTATATGAATGTGCTGGGCCGCCTCCGCGCTGGTCCTCATCTCCGGTTTCTTTTGCAGGGATCTCATATTAGAAGGTGAGCTCTTGGAGGGCAGGCTCTGGGGGTTTCTTTTGACTTTTCTCCGAATCCTCAGCATTTAAAACAGTGTCTGGCACCTAATGGTACTTAATGCTCTATGATTATGCAATGAATGATACCCACTTTGCTGCGTATTACGCAATAGTACGAGTTGCCTGCCGAAGATCCCCTGGAGTCTTGCTGAGCCTGTGTTAGCTGCTGAGTGAACTATGGAATGTCAATGGTGTGTCCACCCACAGGCATCCTGACTCCTCCCAAGAGATTTTCAGGGACTGCAAATTTTTCACTGTGGGGAAGACACAGAGCTGCTTGGGCTTCAGTAGAGCTGAAGGTCAAAGGGGGCAAAGCTGAAGGCATTAAAATGTATGGCTGCTGCACATAAAAAAGAAACATTCCATACTCTGGAAAGGGTCAAAGGTTCAGCAAAGACAACGAAATTGCCCCAGGGCACAGACTTCCTCCATGCCTTTGTATCCAGGAACGTGGCCTCTCCATATCCCAACAGAAAGCTGGGAAATCTAGCTGGCTGCTTCCCACAAGTAAGGGATCCCTCACTGAGGGATGTTTTGGACTAAGAAGAATTGTTGAGAGAAGGGGGTGTGCCTTTTCCTCCTCTTGCCTAGAGAAGACAAACATTGAGTCAAGGCCCCAGATGGTAAAAAAAAAGGAGAAGCTTTTACTGGGGTGGGCTGGTAAATATTTAACAACTAGCCTCCCCCGCCCCAAACACATGCGGCACACACTTAAAAAATAACCCTCACCTTCCATCTTAGAATCAATACTGTTTATTGGCTCCAAGACAGAAGAGCAGTAAGGGCTGGGCAGTGGGAGTGAATGTGACTTGCCCAGGGACACACAGCCAGGAAGTATCTTTTTAACCCTCACTTTCCATCTTAGAATCAATACTGGTTATTGGTTCCAAGGCAGAAGAGCAGTAAGGGCTAAGCAATGGGGGTCAAGTGACTTGCCCAGGGTCACACAGCTAGGAAGTGTCTGAGGTCAGATTTGAACCCAGGACCTCCCGTCTCTAGGCCTGACTCTCAATCTACTGAGCTACCCAGCTGCCCCTCTTGATATCAATCCTAAGACAGAAGAGCAGAAAGGGCTAATGAATGTATAGTTAGAAATATCTTGAACCCCTAAAACTACATTATCCCAAATTCCTTTCTGTATTACCCAGAATCTTTTCCTTTTGTGCATGTTTGCATCTTCATGTAATTGTTTATAAGCTCTATAACTCCTCCCTCCCTCTCCTCTCTTCTCTATGAGAACAGCTGAAGTTAGTTTAGCACCTTTTTACTCTAGTTTTTTATGTTAGTTTATTATTAATAAAACTTTACAAAATATAATACTTAGCTTTTGCATGTTAATTTTAATCTCTATACTAGTCAGTGGGGGTCAAATGACTTGCCCAGGGTCACCCAGCTGGGAAGTGTCAGGCCTGGCATAATACACTTTTTTTCCTTCTTTTCTTTTTCTTTTTTTTTTACCCTCACCTTCCATCTTGGAATCAATACTGTGTATTGGTGCTAACACAGAAGAGTGGTAAGGGTGGGCAATGGGGGTCAAGTGACTTGCCCAGGGACACACAGCTGGGAAGTGTCTGAGGCTGCTCTTTAATTTCTTTTTTTTAAAACCCTTAACTCCTGTATGTTGGCTCCTAGGTGGAAGAGTGGTTAAGGGCTAGGCAGTGGGGGTCAAGTGACTTGCCCAGGGTCACCCAGCTGGGAAGTGTCTGAGGCCAGATTTGAACCCAGGACCTCCTGTCTCTAGGCCTGGCATAATACACTTTTTTTTCTTCTTTTCTTTTTTTTTTAACCCTCACCTTCCATCTTGGAATCAATACTGTGTATTAGTTCTAAGGCAGAAGAGTGGTAAGGGCTAGGCAATAGCAATCAAGTGACTTGTCCAGGGTCACACAGCTGTGAAGTGTCTGAGGCCAGATTTGAACCCAGGACCTCCCGTCTCTAGGCCTGTCATAATACATTTTTAAGTTGAATCTGTATTAACATTTTATCACTTTCTTAAGTCTGGACAATCAGTAAAACAAGAAATCCATCCCTCCTTTATAGTATCTGTCCATTACGGGCTCACGCTGAACATTTAACAACTGGCTCTCACTAGGCCATTTGAACTGGCTTCGGCACACCCCTGAGTTTCTGCCAATCCGCAGCCAAAAAAGCGTTGCTCTTGCTGAAAGAACACAGTAGCTCATCAGCACCAGAACACTAGAACAGTGCCAGCCAGCTGAACTTAACATGAAGACTCCTTTATCAAAGAGGGAGCCCAGAGAGTCTAGCACAGGGATCTGCTGAAGAACCCGGTGGTGGAGCATTGTGTTTGCTCCAGTTGGCCAGGGTGCAAGTGATCCGCCCCACCCAGGCTGAGGACAGCAGGAGCCCAGCAGCTGAGCGCCTTACTTCTAGTTAAGATGTCCTGCTGTGAGGAGCTGCCTGTCCAGAAGGGAGAAGAACAAGTTCGACCCAGCACTGGAGTGACTCTTCCATTGCCCTGCCTCGTTTCTCAGGAACCTTTGAAAGGACTCCGAAGAAAGGACAGCCCTGGAGGTTCTGTTCCCCTAGATGGGGGGCATCCTATGCCCTAAGTTTGTGTCCGCTCTGTGCACATCTTTGTGGGAGGATTTATTCCGAGTGCTTAGGGGAAGATGCTTTGGACGTATTCTCGCCGTGCCGTTTGAGGACATGCCTTCAAAAATCAAATTGGAGGCTACGGGTTGATTATGAGGCGTGAAACCAACGATTATCAAATGCCTACTACGTGTCAGGACCCATGTTAAATGCCTTACAGATAACATCTCCCTTGATACTCACAGCAGCCCTGGGACTTCGGTGCCAGTATTATTCCCATTTTACAGGTGGGGAAACTGAGGCAGGTACTGTACCCAGGGTCACATAGTAAATGCCTGAAGCCAGGTCTGAACCCAGGCCTTCCTGACTCTAGATCACTCAAGATCCACTGTACCACTTTGCTACCGAGGTGTTAAGGGGATGCACACAAACCATCTGCCTATCTGGTTGTTTTTTCCTTTGTCTAATTTTGGCTTTTCTTTTAGGCCTGCCTTTAATAATGTTTCTAGCTTTTCGTTCGAGGTTCATCTTTTTGTTGTTGTTGTTGTTGATGATGATTACCATGAATTATTTATTAATTATATGATTATTAATCATATTATTATAATACTTATTTTTATATTATTTATTTTTGTTTATGTCGGTTATTTATATTAATTAGTATGCATTAATTAAGACATCATTAATAATTACATCATTCATTCTATATTGATTATAATTAAGTAGTATTATAGACTATATATTATTAATAGAATTATTCGTTCATTCATTCATTGATCGTTCAAGTCCACTACTTGAAGTCCTTTGCTTTGGGGACCATCATATTGCATTCTCTCTTGCGATTTCCTGTCCCAGCCTATTCGAACTGCCTTTCCTTCCTATGTGAAGACTCGTCTCGGTAGAACTTTTCGGTTTTTCAGCCTTTCTCTTGCCTTCTCAGCTTGCCTCTGGCTTTTCTTCTCACTCTTGGGCTCTTTCCACTCCTGTATTGATCCCACCCCTTTCTTCCTTCTCTAGCCTGCCCTGCCCCCATCTCATGGTGAACATCTGGAGGCTGGGTCCTTGCCTGGAGTAATCTGGGGGTAGAAGAGTATTGACTTCAGTGGCGTTTCTAGCTCCCCTTTCTCAATGCTTAGAGGCTCTTCCCCTTTCTAGCCTGAGAGTGTAATGCACAGCCCCAGTCTTCTTCCCCTTCCCAAACTAAGCTAGGCAGACTCAGAATGTTCTACTTCTTGTAGGGTGGGGATTTTGGCCTATGCGTCTCTACCATGGTAGGGCCAGCAAAGTATCTCCACAGCTGGATCTCTTATCCAAAGCTTCATTTGCGCTTTGGATGGCTGTGACATGCAGAGGGGGTTGAGGGTGGGAACTCTAAGGATTTATGTCCATGTTATTTCATGGGGTTTTGACTTTGTGGTTTGTTTCTGTTTTCTCTTGTGGATTCGGATTCACCGTGAGCTCAGGTTTTACCCTCCATTAGGCCCACATGCCATTTTCTGAAGTTTTCAAGTGCTGAGGGTTGAGCAAAACCAATGTGGGACCATCTTACTGGTCCAATACTCAAGAGCCCTCATGATATGTTTTTGGATTCATTCTCTCCGATGGATTCCTTTGTGTCTTCTGTATGTGCCTTTTCTAAATGTAATTTGTTGCTTTCTTCTGACGACTCTTAATACCACCCCACCCCAATCTTGGACCATAGTGAAAGAACTGAGAGCGATAAGAGTCATTAACTTTGCCTCTCTATTAGGAAGAATTTCCTAAAAATGAGATTCGTTCCACAACAGTCTTCATTTCAAGGTTGGCCTTGCACATTTCAGGTATGGGTTAGACTGATTCTGGATTGAGTTGGTCCTAGTGGATTGGAGAAGCCCCCATTGTGTCCACTAAGTGGTTCTTTTCCATGTTGTCTAGGCCACTGCTTCATGTATTCGAGTCATCCCTCCCACCTCGCACCCAGACCCTTGAGTGTATTTCATACGTGAAAGATCGTGGGGGTTGATCGGTGTGTGACAGAGGGGCCCCATTTCTTATTTCTCAGGTAGAGGTCGGGTGGGAAGCAGTTAATTCGTTTGATCTGGCCCTAACAAAGGAAAGTGCCCCTTGAACAAAGGATTGGGCTCATTTATGGGATTGTTGCTATGCATGGTAACATCACTGGAATGTTAATGGAAGCCTAATTGTATTTTCATACCGATAGAGATTCTCCTTTGAAACTCAACTTTTCCAGAAATGTGCTATGAATGGAGAACATGCTCTGTTTGGAGTGAACGACTACATCCAGCGAGGTCAAGCTGTACAGTCAACTCTCTCTGCATGTAGAATCGCTATGTTGTTTATGGACTTTACATATGCTCTGGGAGCTGTCCTTTCTCTCCCCCCACAATTGCCCATCTGGTCCCACAGATGCTCCCTCTCTCCCTCTGCCCAACGTTCCCCGGGCAGGCTTCCTTCTCAGAGCCACAGAAAGCCCTGTTCACGTTCTTTACCCGCTCTGTGAGAGTGATGAGTGGACAAAGGGAGATGTGGTAACGGCCATCCTTTTTCCGGTATGAATCGAAACCCCATTCTTCTGGAAGGGCTACCGACAGTCTCTGCTGCCAGTTCCTGACATTCGGCTCTCTGGCCTCTCCAGTGCAGAAGCCGACAATCGGTGTGATTGTCTTATATTTTTCTGGTACAAGATAAAGTGAAAAGGCATCCTCTGTGGAGGAGGCTGCCAATTTACTACTTCCCCCTCTTCTGGCTCACGGGTGAAGAAGGCCCTAGGCCACTGCCAGCTTGTGTTTTCGGCACTAAAACTCCTTCCCGATCCCCCTTTATTTCGGGGAGCCCAAGAACTGACAATCCCAACGCCACTGGAGAGCCCTTCCAGAAGGAGCCGCCTTACCGCTCCAGTCTGCTCCCCAACCATTGTCACTTTATCCCATTCCAGAACTTCTGGATTCTTTTATTCCCCCGTGAAAAAGAAGCGAGCAAAGCCGATTCCTGCCTCCTCCCTACCCCACCCCCCCCCCCCCCGGTTCGGAGGAGGGTATTTCTAAGCGAGTATAGAAAGCAGTTGTAAAAAAATCCACACGCACACACAAATTGGGTTACATGAACACACATTTACTGCAAGTAGCCCTATGGAAAGCCAAGTATGATAAATACGAACACTATACAGAGTTGCAAGTCGCTCTCCCCAAACCGCAAAGCAATGTGCTCACAGAGGAAACATGGTGACCCTATTTACAGTGGATGGCGAAGGCCGAACAATTCGGAGTGTACTTGTGAAGCAAGAATTGCGAAGTAGCCAACAATTTCCACCATCTAGGTTTTAGTTTTGACAGACAAAGATGACTATGTCCAATAATAGCAAAGGAAATGGACAGGTCACAAAACATCGTTCCGTCACTGGTGTTTCTATACTATACAGCAGCATCAACTGGCAGCTGGAAGGGAACGTGCGTATGTGTGTATGTAAATAGATACATACACATATACGTGTGTGTCGATATTTTGGAACTCTTCTTCCAGCGCAATACTGAATAAGGTATTTGTCTGTAAACTAATAGGTTCTAAAAGATTGCATATGTGCTCCGGAGGCCGTACCTGTTACTAAGTGTGTGTGGGTGTATGTGTGTGCGTGTGTGTTGTATTTGAGGTCGCCTATTTATTCAGCCTAGATTATGACAGTGTTGCCTCTGTTGAGCGCTGACAGCCTCGGGCCCGAACATGGAAATAAAGTAATGTGAACATTCTTTTTTCCCCCACTCCACTTTTCTTTCCTTTTTTTCACAATTCTGAACAATTAACACTCAAATTACTATATTATTTTTTTTAAGGAAAAAAGACAGCTTGATTAAAGGTTATCTAAACATCGAGTTGTTAGAGAACAAACAAAAGCTACATCGCACGATAGGATGGGGTTTAGAGAAGGAATACAACTTTTGAACTGGATGAGTCTATGCTCCAGCAGCAACTAGTAAGTGTACCAACGATCGCCATCAGCAAAATCCACCAGAAGGGAGCTTAAGTAGCCCAGCCTGCCATCTCCCAGCCTCCACCCCTCCACCACTGCCTTCTGGGCGGGTGGGAAATACAAAGGGGTGGGGCTTCACTCGGTCCAGTTGGTTTTGAGTTAGCTCTAGCTTCAAGACTGCTCTTCAAAAGTACATGTTATTGGACATCAAAGAACTGGTTTTTAGTTAGCCTTAAGACTGCTAGAAAGTACAAGTAGGTGTTATTTGTCATCAAATGATTAGCTTGGGTTGGTTCAGCGTGTACTTTAAGACACCCAAGAACACGATTGGACATCAAATAATTCCCTTCTCTTATAAAGTTAGCACACGCCTTCCGACTGCTCAAAGAGACAATCACGTGTTCAATCTGCCATCAAAGGATCCCATTGTTTTTGGTCAAAAAGGAAAGTGGACATTATTTGACATCAAATGATTATTTTTTGAGCTCGAATGTGTTTTAAGAGTGTTAAAAATAGAAACACGGGTTATTTGGCATTAAATGTTTGAATTTGGGGGGAGGGGAGGCTAGCACACACTCTTAAGAGTACTCCAAAAGAGATGTATTATTTGAGATCAAACGATTACTTTTTTAGCTAGCATGTACTTTAAGCATGCTGGAAAATAGAGATACATGTTATTTGACGTCAAATGATTGTGAGGTGGGTTTTTTTTTGGGGGGGGGAATAGTATGTACTTTAAGATTGTTCCGAAATGTTATTTGACGTTAAATAATTTGTCCTGTTAGCATGTACTTTAAGAGTGCTGGAAAATAAAAGCACATGTTATTTGACATCAAATAATTTGTTTTTAGTTAGCGTGAACTTTAAGAGCGACAGAAAATAAAAGGACATATTATTTGAGATCAAACGATTACTTTTTTAGCTAGCATGTACTTTAAGCGTGCTGGAAAATAGAAATACATGTCATTTGACATCAAATAATTAGTTTTGGCTTAGTCTGTACTTTAAGAGTGCTCAAAAATAAAAGTACATATTATTTGACATTCGATGATTGTACTTTTTTTTTTTTTGGTTAGCATGCACTTAAGGAGCGCTTTAAGTTTTTGACTGACATCCAATGAGTGTTTCTTTAGTCAGCATGTACTTTGAGACTGCTGGAAAATAGAAGCACATGGTATCCGACATGAAATGATTGTACTGGGGGCTCGGTTTTGGTTTCGGTTAATGTATACTTTAAGAGAGCTTGAAATGTTACTCAACATCTAATGATTGTTTTTTAGTTAGCGTGTACTTTACGACTGCTGGAAAATAGAAGCACATGGTATCGGACATGAAATGACTGCAGAATGGAGTTTGGTGTTTTCTTTTGTTAGCATGTACTTGAAGACTGTTTAGAAAAAAACACATGTTATTGGTTAGCTAACGATTGGATCTGTAGATCACGTGTACTTTAAGAATGCTTGAAAAAAGTACACGGCACTTGATAATGCCTGATCGCTAGCATGTACTTCAAGACTGCTTGGAAATCGAAGTTATATTTAACACCAAAACCAAGAGGCTAAGTTGTTATAGAAACCGTACATTGTTTTTTAAAGGTTGTATGTTAGAGGTGAAGCAGTTTAAACATACGCACAACACGCTAATATATAATGCAACATGTAATACACGTAGTACATGGAACACACACAAAAACACTACCACCACACACCCTTCCACAATTTACAATGCGGAGGTCTGCCAGTAGCGGTGCAGTAGAGTGGGCCAAATGTGTACCACCACCACCTTACAAACCTTCGAGCAGTCCTTAGGACCTGGGTGCGGTTCCTTAGCTTTTCTCGCCAATTGAAATTGGCTCCTAAAGGTCAGTGTTAAAATTGAAAATTCCGCTCCATCTCCAATCAGAGCAAAGGTAGCAGGGCTCACTTTTAATTTCTTAACATGTTCAGTAAGCCCATTTTCCAAATTAAAAAATGACCTTTCAGGAGTTTGTTTTTATTTGTTTGTTTGTTTGTTTGCTTGTTTGTTTGTTTCTTTGCTTGTTTTTAAGGCAAATGATAAATTGAGGATCAAGTCTAATTTTTTTTTTCAGGATGCAAACTTGGTCCAAAATTGGGGTCGAGGAGGGGAATGGTGTATACTTAGTAACAATCAGGCTACTTGCTAGATGGGGGGGGAAACTTATTTAACAAAAGCATCTTCTGCAATAGACAAATTTTGAAAATTTCCAATTCAAAATACAGAACCCCCCCCCATTTAATGTTGCG
>NC_058136.1:65677871-65693887 GCF_016433145.1 Gracilinanus agilis | reverse complement strand
AAAAAACAAAACAAAAACCCCCAAACAACAAAAAAAAAAACAAAACAAAAAAACCCCAGAACAAAAAAAAATCAGATCACCTGCCCTTCAGCTGTGTTTTTAAATATTAGAGATTCTCCATCAAGACATCAATTTAGTTGACATTTAATTCATAAATGCAAGACCTATGATCAAGAAATGCCTCTCGTAGCATGTAGCAAAGAGACCATGGATCATAGGCCCGTGTTCTTAGTGTTCTCCCTCTCCTTGTGTCTCCTTAAAAAGGTTTTTCAATTTCAAAAATGGAATGGAAAGTGAGCTAAAATTTACAGGCTATGAAACCTACTACTTACTAGATAAGCGAGCTAATATATATATATATATATTACACACCCTATCAGCCACCATCTTGGTGTAGCTTAGTGATGAGAGCGAAAAACCTTTTCAAAAGGAGAAGGGAGTTTAGAATCTTTTTTAAGCATTTTTTTCCTCCCAAAAAGGCAAGCTAAAGGAGAAAAAAAACCCAAAGCATGATCCAAAATTCCAAATCGATATATCAAAGCCAATTGTCCAACTTGTGTGTGAATGAAGCCATTTAGATGTTGATGTCCATTTTTTGGTGATGGAAGAAACCAAAGTTGCTTTTTCTTCAGAAACTTCTGGTCTCTCCAACGGTAGGTCTTGAGGATACCAGCTGAAATTCCACAACCAACACTTTCTTCTAAAATCAATTTCCACGGCAATGCGATCAGTCTAGGGAGAAGAAGAGCAGAGTTACTTTCAGAATTCAAGTATGAAAGGCGCTGAGTTTCCTCTTGCAATTATTGCTAATTCATTTTGATTTCATTTTCAAAAAGAACTCCTTCCAGTATGGGGGTTTCTTCCACAGCACACCACTCCCCACCCCCTCTGTCTCCAGGCTGGAGTTCTATAGTTAAGGACGGGTGCCCACAGCACCACATGGCCTGGCATGTGTGTGTGTGTGTGTGCGTGTGCGCACGCATGCGCGCATTTGCTCTACTTCCTCCCAGAAGAGTAAATCACAGCCCAGGCAAGAAGCAGATAAAAGGGACATTTCTTCATCTCCCCTTTCATTGTTGATCTGTCAAACAATTTCTACACAGTAGCTCAAGTCAACCTTCTTAAGTAAGAGCATTCGGAAACTCTGAAAGTCCAAATGAAAAGCCACAATGGTCCAAATTTCCCCCAAAACTGCCCCCCTCCCGAAAATGCTGGTATTATCATCCCCATTTTATAGATGAGGGTAACTGAGGTCCAGAAAGGTTGATTTGCCCAAGGTCACACAGAATAGAGCCTCGATCTCAAATTTTCTAACTCCCTGGATTATGCTCATTCCATGAAATCCATTTTAATCTAGATAGTTGAGAGTAGATTGTCTTTTCCAAAAACTGCTATTACCTTGTTTTCCTCTCTCTTAGAAGTGAAAATGTAAAGCATCCAATTCTTTTTTTTTTAATTTTTTTAAACCCTTAATTTCTGTGTACTGGCTCATAGGTGGGAGAGTGGTCAGGGTGGGCAGTGGGGGTCAAGTGACTTGCCCAGAGTCACATAGCTGGGAAGTACCTGAGGCCGGATTTGAACCCAGGACCTCCCGTCTCTAGGCCTGACTCTCCATCCACTGAGCTACCCAGCTGCCCCTTCCAATTCAATTCTTTTTGTGCCTATGCATCTACTCTCAATTATTCACAAGAATACAGAAAGATAGTAACCTGGATAATAATAATACCATTGGCTTGAGAATACGTGCTTGTCTTTATAGATGACTATCTCTCTCTATTTCTATGTCTCTGTCTCTCATATCCACACACTTTTCAGAGAATGTTCTTTTCTCCTTTCCTACCTCCCACACTTAAGATGATTCCCTATAACCCTCTCCCCCAACTTCATGGAGAATGAGGCCATCTAAATGCTCAGCGCCATCACCCATTCTCTCCTCCTTTACATTCGACCGAGTGGTTACAGAAGAAGAGATCTACGTCCCTGCTCCTCTTCATGGCTAACCTCTACACGCGCCAACGATCCCATTGCCTTCATGGACACTTCTTTGGGGCTGTGCTCTAGTAATTATCTCTTCTTTTTCATCTACTTTTATTCTTTCCCTCTCCCAGTCTTCTCTTGACCCATCTCCTCAGGTTCTTAAATGGCCATCTATTACCCACCACGTAAGTAACTCCTTTCCATTCTCGCCAAGCTGGCCTGCTCACAGCCCCCAGCATTTGTACCTCTCAGACTTTCTATCTGGTGCCTGGAGTGTCTCCTTCCTTTACAGAATCAGAGTTGGAATAGGCTTGAGAGGTTATTTACTCCAACCAGTAGTTGAAATGGAATCTCCTGCAATAGCCCTATCGAATGATTGTCTAGCCTCTGCCTGAAGAGCTCCAGTGAGGGAGAGCCCACTACCTCTCCAAGCAGTTCATTCCACATTGGGCCAGTTCTAATCGGTAGGAGAATGGCTCTAATGCCAAGTCAAAACCTGCCTCTTCACAACTACCGTCTGGAGCAGTGATTCCCAAAGTGGGCGCCACCGCCCCCTGGTGGGTGCTGCAGCGATCCAGGGAGGCGGGTGATGGCTACAGGGGCATTTAGCTTTCCTATTCATTGCTATGAAAATTTAAAAAAAAATTAACTTCCAGGGGGCGAAGGAATATTTTTTCTGGAAAGGGGGCGGCAGGCCAAAGAAGTTTGGGACCCAGTGGATAGAGGAAGCAGGACAAGCCTCAATCTCTTCTACGTGAAAGCTCTTTGAATCCATGTGGACATTCATTATGCTCCCTGACCAAAGTTCTCTATCCTCCAAGCTAAACATTCCCAGTTCCTTCAACCATTCTCCCCCTCCTCCTACTCCCCCACTATGCCAAATTCCTATCCAGCTTTAAAGCAATGCCTTTGAAAAAAATGCTCAAGACATCACTCAGAACGTTGCTCGTACCACTGTGGCACACAAGTAATTACTCTATAAAGTGACACATTAACAAATGGGCCCTTTCAATAATGGAACCCCAGCTTATGTGAGAAAACTCTCCTCCCATTTCCCAAGTTCAGCTCTCCCCTGTTATATTCAAGAGGTTTGCCAAGTTCCCTCCCATACCCAATAGCGTCTGAGAGAGTGTGTGTGTGTGTGTGTGTGTGGGGGGTGATAATGAAATACTCGGGTTTTTTAAAGGAAGAACCTCCAACTTCCTGTCCTTCCCATTCCTGCTGCGTTACAGACAGAGGTGGCCATCACGTAAATGAGGATGTCTCTTTCCTATACAACTTTATGCAGAACAAGGTGACAGATGTCAGAAGCAACATTTGCACCAAGCCCCTTCCAGCCCTCGCACAAACATTTGGGGCCAAAGAGAAATGGGTATCAGGGGAGAAATTCCATAAGACGAGGAGAGAAAAGTCCGGAGACTAAGAAACTCCAGAAAGGGAGGAAATGTGATGAGAAACCAGAAGTAGCACTAAACTTAGTTTGTTGAGTGACCTTAAAAGAACGGGAGAGAGCAACTGCCTGGTGGGCTTCAAGCAAACACTTTTAACTCATTATTTCAGCAGAGACTTACAAACACCAACTTGCAGCTGGATGTAGCATCAAAGGGCTCCATTCCCCTCCCATCTGTTTGTGGCGACCAGTCGTGCTAGGCGGGCGATGTTTATTCCTTTGCCTTTTAAGCATAAAACACAAATTCAAGTAGCCCTAGAATTAAGAGCTCAAGATCACAAAGCAGGACTTACTTCCACGAGGCATCACACAGGCTTCTCTTAAGTTGACAGAGACCTTCCATCAAAGTTAATCCCATTTTCCTAGCGACTTCCTTGTTAAAAGTGTAAATGCCATGGCCATACGCCAAACTACTAAAAAAAGGTGAAAAGGGATTAAAATGGCGGCTGTCCTTTAGAATGGCTAAGCGATAGAGCATACCAGCATGAGTCACTTCCTTACTTCAAAAGAAGGGTGAACTATCCTTTTCGGACCTCTGGAAGCACCTTGATCACTCTCTTTGTTGCCTAAACTATGTTTTCCGCACCCAGGAAGCCTCTATGCGAACACCGAGAGCCCTCTTCCTCCACCCGGCTGGTTATTTATGGGTTAAATCGAGCCAGGCTCTCCTGCAGTTGGTGTCTCCACATAAGGTGAGGATGGATATCGATTAGGAATCCCTTATGTTCAAGGCTTCCAATGAGGAAAAAATCCATAGCCTCCTCCACTGTTTCTATGCAGTTCCCTGTATGTCTGTAACATGTCCCCTGGGAATGCTGGGTACCTAGAGGACTCCATGAGCTGGTTTGGCCCAATACAAACTAAGCTCTATGGCATTTGTTAAAGATAGCCCAATTTCTATAGTTTTAGAAAACTTTCTTGATGCTTGTTTTTATATCTATTATTTCAGAACGCTGTCTCTGAATTGAAGTGTCCTGACAAACAAGGTTAATGGGGAAGCAGAGACAACTGATAGGCCCCTCTGCTCCTGTAGCCTCTTTCCTGCCTGTGCTGATGGAAGAGGTGGATTTCATTACATGCTCTTTAGGCTTAAGGCTGCTTAGCAGAATTTCCAAAAGTCTAGCTTCAAATGGCCTTTCCCTTTGGATGGCGGAAAGCCACTGTTTTGGTCTTGCATACTTCACTTTGCATCAGTTCCGACAAATCTTCCCATGTTTCTCTTCTGCCTGTTTTCCTTTTATTATTGTACAAGGATATGCCATTCCATTTATGTGCCAAAGTTTATTCAGCAATTCCCCAACTAATGGGCACCTGTTCATTTTTCAGTCTTTTGCTACCACAAAAAGTAGTGCCAAGGAATTTTTAAAACCATTTTGAGTGGAACTTAATGTCAACAGGATGCCACAATCACTGCTTCCCCTTCTTTGATGCCTAAACTTGGCCTTTTATGATTAAGAGGTTTTACTACTGACTGCTTTCTTGGATTTTTGCCTCTAGAGCACTTCTGGTGTCAGTCCTCCTTCTAGTGTAGTCTAGTCCTCCTTCGCTGTACCTGATCTCCTTCAGATAGCATATATCGTACATGGGGGGGGTCTCTCTTTCGCTAATCCTTTTCATTTAACAACCTTTTTGATTAGGTTTACAAGAAAGACAGTTGGAAGAAGCCATTCTTAGCAGTCTTTGTAAGGCATACTTCATCCCTTTTTGGGAGTCTGTCATCCCTAAACTCAAGTTTGTGGCAGAACAATGAAATCTCATTCCTAGACCTGAGGTTTTTTAAAGTAGCTCTTCCCTTCCCAGGTCAAACACTTCTCTTTTTCATCCCTCCCCTTCAGTAAGGAAGAAGATATAACCCATGTTTTCTACATTCTTCAGTTTCTTGCCCCCAACTCTCTAAATCAGCAGTTCCCAAACTTTTTTGGCCTGCCGCCCCCTTTCCAGAAAAAAATATTCCTTAGCCTCCTGGAAATTAATTTTTTTAAATTTTAATAGCAATGAATAGGAAAGATCAATGCAGCTGTGGCCATCACCACACCCGTGGATCACTGCAGCACCCACCAGGGGGCGGTGGCGCCCACTTTGGGAATCACTGCTCTATATAATCTTTAGCAATTCCTTCTGGCGGGATTATTTGAATGGCCAGAAGTAGACAGTAGTCCCATTTTTTCAACGAGTTTTGGGAGGGTCTCTGGGATGTCTCTCTACTGTTATTATCTGGACAACAAATAGGTACTCGATCCTGCAGAGCAGGGGGCTCCCCAAACACCATGACTCACCCTCTGACCCTTCCTAAATGATCTTGTACCTGACGCCTTTTGTGGCTCCTTGGAGAATAAGCAGTTACTTCCTTCTCAGAGCACATCAAAAGAGAGTTGACTAAAAATAGGAGTTTATAATCAAGTTTGTGTTATCTCTAGAGAAGAGAATTGCTAGAACTTGCTCAGCCTCGTTTTCAAAAGGGAGATGAATGATGGACAGAAATATCCTGAAGCTTCACAATCAACGAAAAATTACTGAAGAGCACTTAAGTTTCTGTGGAAGACATTATCTGGGCAATTTCATCAATAAAAAGGGTGGTCTATTAAGGATCATTTTGATCAGATCTGAGTGCTATATAATGCAATCGCATCATTACAAAAAGACGAGTCCACATTTCTCACTTTTGACTTAAGTCCCCTGAATTTCACTTCTAAGTGATCCCAACTAGCACCTCAGCGCAAGGCATTTTAGCATCCTTGGCGGATCAGCACAGGCTTCTGGCCCTGTACAAAAAGGTTTTCTAGTACTGCCAATAAAATGTCCAAGTTACCTGTATACAGTCTTACAGCTTAAAAGCCATACCAAACGCCATCAATTTAATTTAAACTAGGTTCTTAATGTCAAAAAAGAGAGGGCTTGAGTTCTAAAGTTTCTAAAATCCATTTGCCTGTCTGCCAAAGGCAAATTTATTTGAAAACCAAACACAGAATATAGATCTACATCTATATATTTCTATAGTTTTCTTTTACTGGCTGGTCTTCATCTGACCTCGGGTTAGCTTGGACTGAAACAGCTGCTCTACCTGAACACCTGCTTTGTCCCCTGGTGACGACCCAGAACATGGTAGAGTGATAGAGCAGAACCCTGAGTGAGTCTAAAGGGGAAGCTAAATGAAAGGGGTTTGGGGCAATAGATCTGGCAAATATAACTATATTTTATAGGAAATGTAGTTTAATAGAGCTACACGAAGACAACCCGAGGTGCTCAAACTATTATCTTACATTTCTGCCCTAGCAGCAAAGAGAACGTGGGCTGCTTTTTGGCAAAACAGCACAAATAATAAAACAATAAAATGACTTGGCTCAAGTGAGAATAAGAGAGATGGCTTTCCTTTCAGAGCTCATTTAATGGATAGCTTTTTAAAAAATGGCCAGACAGGAGGCAGCTGGGTAGCTCAGTGGATTGAGAGCTAGACTTAGAGATGGGAGGTCCTGGGTTTCAATCTGGCCTCAGACACTTCCCAGCCATGTGACCCTGGGCAAGTCACCTGACCCCCATTGCCCACCCTTACCACTCTTCTGCCTTGGAATCAATACACAGTATTGACTCCAAGACAGAAAGTGAGGCCTTAAAAATAAATAAATAAACAAACAAACAAGCAAGCAAATAAATAATTAAATGAGTGAATGAATGAATAAACGAATGAATGAATGAATAAAAATGGCCAGACATCTCTGTTTTTGATTGAGCTGCTTAAGAGTTCAGGAAAAATATGAATTTCAACATGGTTTAAGAATCTTAAATGAATTAGGATAAACTTCTCAGCCTGGATCAGAGGGAAAGGACTCTGCAGAATCAAAGGGAAAGAAAGTCCTGAGCACGAGCAAAAGCTCATTTGAAAGCAGCTTGGCATACTAGATAGCATTGTTTAGGTGTGGCTCATACAGTTCCGAAATGAAGCTAGATGCTAGATTCCATCACTGGAACACTGACCTGACATTTAGTACTATTAACGTCTGTCGGGGGGTTTAGTTTTAGTTTTTCGTTTAGTTGGGAGGAATTCTACAAAAACTTTGATTATTTGGGATTTTGTGGCTAGTCAACGATTCATTTGCTGAACTCTAAACCAAGATTTTCTGGGAAATTTTTCTTCCTCAATGCAGTGTAGACGGTTTGTTTTTTCTTTCCTTTTTTCTTTAAAAAAAAAAAAAACCTTCGCCTTCTGTCTTAGAATCAATACAAAGTATCGATTGAGTCTAAGTCGGGAGAATAGAAAAGGTTAGGCAGTCGGGGTTAAGTGACTTGCCCAGGGTCACACAGTTAGGATGTGTTGGAGATGGAAGCAAGTCCTCCTGACTTCAGGCTTGGTGCTCTTCCCAGTTGTGCTACCTAGCTGCCCCTTGGGGTATACAGATACCCTTTTCTTTCTTTTTTTTTCTTTTAAGGCAAACAGCATTAAGTGACTTGCCCAGGGTCACACAGCTAGTGAGTGACTATGTACACACTTTCAATTCATCCCTTTTCCCACAATATAGATCAACTTCATTTTATAAATGCTTATTTTAAACAGTTTGGCATTAACCCATTTAATGGATGCCAGACTTACACAAGGAGGGGTTCTCATACTACATACACTTCAGTTGCTGAGGTGGCTTTCAAACCTTCTTTACTGGTTGAGCCAAAACAAAAGGAAGAAGGAAGGAAAGATGAGAGAGAGACAGACAGAGAGACAGAGACAGAGAGACAGAGAGACAGAGACAGAGACAGAGAGAAAGAGAGAGACAGACAGAGAGAAAGAGAGACAGAGACAGAGAGAGGGAGAGAGAGAGACAGAAAGACAGAGAGAGACAGAGAGACAGACAGACAGAGAGACAGATAGAGAAAGAGGGAGAGAGAGAGAGAGAGACAGAGACAGAGACAGAGACAGAGACAGAGAATGGAAAAAGAAATCTTCCCTCTTCAAATTTCCAAACCAGAAAAAGTCCCTGCTTCCCTGTTGCCGCTGGGATGGGAGCAAAATGCAGTCCAAAGCCTCCCTATACCTGTTCTATTAGTGGAAGCCAATCCATCAATAGTGACCCCTTGCCGTGCTCTGTTCTGAGTGTTAAGTCCAGTCTTTTAAAGGGGCAGTGGCATCTTTTCCCTGGCATTGGCTATTTCATAAAGAAATCGGCTGGAACAGCCACATCTCCCTGTGATTCTTGCAGTCGGTACATTCTCCTGGCCTGATGAAATGCTATCCAGTGTGGCTGCTTAAACAATGGAGCTTCATGAGTCAGGGAGAACTCTGAAATTGGAATTAGTACAATGGAAGCCTGGTTTTCATCAGCATGCAAAGATCACACGGATTGATTGCTCACTTGACTAGCCTCTGTCTCAGGGCCTGGGAAGCAACAGAGGCAAGATGCCCCTTAAAGGGCACAGTGGAATTTTTAAACATGGAATGCTGAAGAGGGAAGGGCCCTGAAGAGGTCCACTGGCCCAATAGCCTTCTTGACAGAACAGCCAAATGGGGTCTCCAGGGGAGGAGGGGGAGGGGAAGGTGGCTCCTCGGAGGTGACAGAGTAGCTCTGGAACGAGATTCTCATCTCCAAGCAGCTGCCAAGCCAGGGCTCTCTCTTGTGCCATTCCACCTCTCCCGTAGAGGTTGGTTGTTATTTTTTAAAAGCCAACCAAACGAACACCTTTACCTTCCATCTCAGAATAAACACTAAGCATCCATTCCAAGGCAGAAGAGTGCCAAGGGCTCGGTGGCTGAGCTTACGTGACTTGCCCAGCTAGGAAGTGACCGAGGTCACATTTGAACCCAGGACTTCCCCACTTCCAGCCGTGACTCTCTATCCACTGAGCCACCCAGCTGCTCCCCTGATATGCCACTCTGAAGTGGCGTGGTATCCCATATTTGTAATTAGACAGTATTTTCTTGGTCGTCTGTATCACAAAGACAATTGTTAACATGCCTACAATTCCTTTCTCCAACCTTTGTAAGAAAATCCCAGGCCATTTTCTTTTCTGGTTGGGGGAGACGTGGCCCAGAGAGATTAGCAGCTGGAACCCAATAGGAAGTCTCTAGTGGACTGCTACAGAGATCTGGGCTTGGCCCACTGATTCCCGAAGCTTCCCGGGCTTAGCAACCATGCTGGAAATGACTTTTGTGGTTGCTGATCCTCTGCATACGGCTGACCTTTGGTAGCTCCCCTTTCTTCTAGCCCCTCGTCCGGCACTACGCGCCAAGTGGGCGCCAAATGAATTCTTCTATCTGACTGAAATGTCACATTATACCGCGATTTCAAATGTATAAAATGTGCTGCCCGCCTCTTGATTGGCCATGCTAAGAGAGGGGAGCAGTGGTACAGATCATTTCAAATGGGATAATCCAGAAATAATTTAAATTTGCTTTTGAAATGCAGGACCGGTTTTTTGGCAGCCCGTTTCCTTTTCTAATCCTGTTTTGCTTTGGCCAACGTTAAAATGAGCTTGCATTCCTTGAGCGCACTCCAAGACACGGTGGAGGAGAGGCCCTTTAGATGCTTTGGGAGGGTGGGATGGGGCCGAGGGAGGAAGAGAAGCTGCCTTAACATCAAAACTTTGTGCTCGACATCCCACAAAGAAGTTCCACCTATTTAAAAGGGAGTTTTGTAAGATATACTTGCATCTGAAGGCCAACTTCTCCCCAGTGAAATACGTCTGAGGATGCGTGGAGGGCTAAACCCCCACCTGAGGCTCGGCTCCATGTGATATGGGCGGGTCGTTTTTTCCTGTACATTCTTTTCAGACCAGGGAAGCCAGCTCGGCCTTTCACACTTCCCTCCCTGGTGACAGTGATTCTGCAAGGACTGCCAGTAGACTCAGAGGCAGGTAGAAGTGGGCCTAGGCTTGGCAGCATTTTCTCTATCGGTCTTGATTTGCCCGTGTCCATTTTCTCTTAGAGGGCATCATTTCAAGTTTACATGAATGCACACAGGTGTCTGCCTGTCGGTAGGAAACCATATCGGGCCATCGGGAAGACAGCGCCTAATTTACACGTTCGGGAAGGCCAGGATCCAACCCTGGAGTCAATCTAGTGGCTACCTCTGAAATGTTACACATGACCTGAATGTACTTGACTCTGGACACATATTAACTGAGTCCAAGGCACAGGTCAGGAGGCAGTCATGTAAGAACCAGATTCAGTTGAACCAGTGAATCTTGACCTCGAGGAGATATTCTGTGCGCTCTAACTACTTGAAACGTTGTCATTTTCAACATCTTACCATAGAAAACCCATCCAACTTACTTCCCAATGAATTCAGCATCAAGTACACTGATTGATGAGTGGAACAATCATAGGAAACTGAGGAACTGTTAAAAACCACGTGGAAGGGGCAGCTGGGTAGCTCAGTGGATTGAGAGTCAGGCCTAGAGACGGGGGGTCCTGGGTTCAAATCTGGCCTCAGACACTTCCCAGCTGTGTGACCCTGGGCAAATCACTTGATCCCCATGGCCCACCCTTACCACTCTTCCACCTAGGAGCCAATACACAGAAGTTAAGGGTTTTAAAAAAAATAACCACGTGGAAAACATTTTATCGGGCAATTTGTAATACTATTATGTTATAGGTGGCTCTAATGTGCTATTATCAAATAGTAATCAGGTCAAACAAGAAGTGGGGTGCCTTTCTCCTAAAAGGGGGGGAAGCCCCCCCCCCAACTACAGGGCAGTCCTTGTGGACATGTGGCCGGGATGGATTAGAAAGCGTGTATCTGGGGGCAGCTGGGTAGCTCAGTGGATTGGTAGTCAGGCCTAGATTGAGAGCTGGGTCCTAGGTTCAAATCTGGCCCTAGACACTTCTTAGCTGTGTGACCCTGGGCAAGTCTCTTAACTCCTTTGACTTAGCCCTTGCCATTCTGCATTAGAATTGATACTGAAAGAGAAGACTAGAGTTTTCTTTTTAAAAAAAGATAATCAGGGGGCAGCTGGGTAGCTCAGTGGATAGAGAGCCAGGCCTAGAGACGGGAGGTCCCAGGTTCAAATCTGGCCTCAGACACTTCCCAGCTGTGCGACCTTGGGCGAGTCACTTGACCCCCATTGCCTAAAAAGGAAAAAAAAAAAGAAAGCGTGTATCGTTTCAGTTTATAATTTCCACTGGGAATTGATAGGTTAAACTTGTTGCCTTCGCACTTTTTCTCCTTACTCTATAATTGAAAATTGCCAATTAACCAAAAGTCCCTTAAATAATAGTTCCACCCTCTCTAATGAGAGGACAACTTTTTGGAGAGTTTCTCAGTAAACTCTGTCTGAACCCTTCCTATTTCTTTCTCCCTACTGAATGTGCTTCTCAAAAAACCAAAAAGTCAACTTTTCTGTTTCCACTTGAATGATGATAAAAATCTCGATGTTAATTTTAAAAGAAGGTACTGAAGCTACCCGTGACCAAAATACCCCCAGTCATTCGTAAGGTGGGCCAAGAGTTCTGCGAGCACACCTTAGCATGAATCATAAACATGTCTATTCGGTTGTGGAATATACCTTCTCCCAAGAAATATTTGAATGGAACAACGTCCTTTATTTCAATATCGTTATTTTACATATTATCTTTTGCTTCGTGGGTTGTCATTGCTGAAAAAAGTCAGCACCTACCTTACGGGACTGTTAGGAGCAAACCCGATAAAGACGCAGGCTTGATGAGCTTCCATAGTGAGCTTATAATCTGGTTTATAAGTCAGTCTCTTATTAACACGACTCACTGGGCATGACTCCATAAAATGAACCCCAAATCAAGCTAAATAAGTAATCTGCAGTAAAACCTATACTGAGAAATAGAAGCCTATATCTAGGCTATTATCTCCCCAAAAAACAAAACAAAACAAAACAGGATTAAAAGAAAAAAGTCCTGCCAACCTCCTTATCCAAAGGATACACTTTCCCAGGATGAATACTAATAACCAAAACTGTTTGGGAACTAGAACTACATAGTATCGTCTTATTAGTACTCTGAAAAAGTTACAATGAACTAAAACGACTAAAACTAGAGAATACAAAGTTTTTTTACAACTAGACACGTCAGAAACAGAGCTATGTTAAATGATATAATTTATAGCTCTTGGAAAACGTGCTGAAATTATCCTTATTTGCTGATGACATGATGGTTTACTTAGAAAACCCCAGAGAATCCTCAAATAAACTAATTAAGATAATTAATTGCTTCAGTAAAGTAGCAGGATACAAAATAAATCCACAAAATTGTCAGCATTTGTATGTGGCAATAATACCCAAGAGAAAATAATAGCAAGAGAAATTCGACTCTAACTAGAAAATGCAGAAACTAGCTAGCAGTCAACCTACCAAGACAAACCCTACGCATACATGCAATCACCAAACACTCTACCAAAATAAAGGAAGAAATAATTGGAACAATATTTATTGCTCATGGGTGGGCCACACCAATATAAAAAAATGACAACATTGCTTGACTCACTTCACACATTTAGTGGTGTACCAGTCATATTGCCATGGGTTTACTTTACAAAACTAGACAAAGTAACAAAATTAATTTGAAAGAACAGAAGGGCAAGGCTAATGGGATATATATATATATATGCATATAATATATATGTATATATATATAGTTCCTAACCAAAAAAAAGAGATAAGAGGAAAAAAATAGTTAATTTGGGTTGCACAAAATTGAAAAGACTTCATATGAATCAAAATCAGTGCAGATAGAGCAAGAAGAGAAACTCCGGGGAGAAAAATCTTTGCATCGAATCTCTAATTTGTCTGACTCTGAAGATATATTGGAAGCTAACATGGGAGAAAACATGGCAGAGTAGATAGAGACAACACCAGAGTCAAGAAGACAGGGGTTCAAGTCCCTCCTGCTCCTAGAATTCATTCTATTTAAGAATGAATGACAGTGATTTATTAAGTGCTCACTTAATACGTGCTTTATTAAGCACCGGAGATACAAATAGGAAAAAGAAAACATTCCTTATTCTCAAAGAACTTGCCATCTAACTGAGGAAGTAGTGCAGCAGCAGGGCAGCTGGAAAGGCCCAGAGGTCCTGAGGGTACAGCTAGAGCTGTATGGCGTGACCTGAAAGTCTTTAGTCTGATCCCAGGGGCAGCCCACAGCCACTGGGGAAGGGATAGTGGGTCTTAGAGTCAGAGTCGAGAGGGGGATTCAGAATCTAGCTGGGAAAAAGAAGTGCAGCCCCTGCCTAGGTCTCTTTGGATACTCCCAGATGAGGACCAGAGGGTCGTCTGCTGATGGAGGGAGGAGGAAAGGGGACAGCAGTTTTGTGACAGGATAAGAAAAGGAATCTCTGAAGAAAAACGGATACAGCTTGCAATCCCCAGTCCTCTCAGAGTCCACGTCTATTGCTGAGTAGCTACCCCCTCATGAGCAGGGACAGAACCGGGGCTGTATAACTGGTTCTCTTCTGATCTTGAATACTAAAAGTCTCCTAGATTCTCACTCATGATGAGAAAGGACTGGCTTTTGTGTAATTTGGAAAATGGAAACGAAAAGGCGACTAAGAATATGTAAGCCACTAATAATGGCCTCTGGATAATGTCCACAATGAAGGTGGATGGAGAGAGAGTGTCAAGCGTCTGGGGAGCCTTTGACCAAAACTAGCAGCTTGGCATCTACCTTGATTGTCATTCATGGTAAATAAGTGCGCTTGCACTGAACAAAGCACACGTTTCCATTGGCCATCCAAGTCCAGGAAATGGACTTTTCCTGTAATAAGAACTCTGAAGATGACAGAAGCCATGACTTAAATAATTAGCTTTAGGACTAGAAAGTAAACAGAAACAATTCATTACTTTAACTCATCGCAGACATTAGCTATAATTCAATCGTAAGCTGCGACGAACACCGTTGACTCTTGATTATCTGCACATAGATTGCTTTATCGATCATACGTGGAAAAGAGTTCAACCTACGTCAGCTTTCTTTGGCCACTCAGCATACGGTCGGTGATTTGGTAGTAGTATAAGGTAGCCACGTGGCTTACAAATGGGACACAATGAGTGGCAGGGGAGGCCATAAGTCAAAGCTCTGAATTAGTATACAGCAAATATAAATTTGCTGTAAAAAATTATAGATCGCCATTAGACTTTGGAACGAATGACCTCTGGAATAATCACCACTTTGTCGGAGATAACGAGGGCTGGCCACACATTTGGACGAATGGCCAAGAAGTTATTTTTATTAAATTCAGCCAACGTGGATTGTGGCTACTGTAGGCCAGGCACGAAGGATTCTGGGGGGTAGAGTGGGAGGGAGGAGAATATGAACAGAGAGAAATTAATACAAAATATAGAGAAAGGGATGGAGGTAGGCGTTTCAAGAGATGGAGGTGAGATGGGGCAACTCTGCAAGCGGGAAGGATAACCTGTATCGGGGCATGATGGCAGAATGAGATGTGACCCAGAGAGTTTAGCTGAGTGAGTGCATTAAAGGGGAATAATGTGAAAGGGCGTGATGGGAAAGAGAGTTTGGGGCCAGATTGTGAAGGATTTTAAAAGTTACAAGAAAGGGATTTATCTTTTATCCTAGAGGCAAGAGGGAGCCACAGTTGCTTCTTGAGCAAAGGAGTGACATGGTTAGACTTGCGATTTAGGAATATCAACTTTGCAGGCTGGATTGAACAGCTAGAAGCCTGGAGGCCGAGAGATTTAGGAGACTGCAGCACACAGACATGGCCTTTGAGAGGACTGAAGACCCACTGGACCATGCTACTTTCCTGAGATAGGCTCCCTCATCTAATGAAAGAATTGGAATTTTCTTCCCTGACTTCTAGTATAGAAATTTGACCCTTGGATATAATAGGAATTTGGCACACCTTGTAAAGAAATCTTTTAAACTATCAGGAAAAAAATAACAAAGGATAACTCTTACAGTGCTTATGAAGGCAATATATTCAAAATCGGTTAAATAAAAACAAACCCCAAATGGAAATAAGAGAATACGGAAAATAGTTGTAGTGTGCTCAAACCTTGGCCTCCTCATACATCATTCCCAGGTTAGAAGTAGTAATTAGCTACTTGGCTAGTCTCAACTGTCTTCAGTCATCATTTGTTCATCCATTCAACAAATAATTAATGAACACCTACCATGTAAATACGAGAAGCATCACAGCACAGTAGAAATAACACTGTGCATGGAGCCAGAAGATCTGGGTTTGAACCTTGGCTTGCTCGCTATCCACAGAATCTCTTGGGCAACATATTTAATGTCTATGAGCCTCGGTTTCCTCATCTGTAAAAGTGAGGCTAATAAATGCTCCTGTCTCATGGGGTCGTTGAAGGAAAATATTTGATCAAGTATAAAGCACTATCTAACTAATGGTACGCTATCTTCACCTAGATGGTATAGCACTGGACTTGAGACTCAAGATGAGACTTAAGTGCGAATCCTTCCTCAGAGACTTACTAGCTGTGTGGCCCTGGGCAAGTCACTTACCTTTTCCGTATGTCGGTTTTCTCCTCTGTAAAATGGAGACAATAATAGTACTTACCTTATAGGGGCAAATGAGATAACACATGTAAAGGACTCGCCAAACCTGAAATGTTAGCCATTGTTATTATAATCATCACAATCACGATTATTGCATAGCATAAT
>NC_058136.1:65625880-65651071 GCF_016433145.1 Gracilinanus agilis | reverse complement strand
CAACCCTGTGAGCTAGGTGCTATTTGTATCTGAATTTTACAGTTGAGGAAACTGAGGTAGACAGTGGTTAAGTGACTTGCCCAAAGTCAAGGTTAGTAAATGTTTGAGGCCAGATTTGAACTTGACCCCCTGACCCTATTCCTACTGTACTAAGCATAGATCTTCAGTTCTGGAATGTTTTATTTCTTTCTTCCCTTCCCTTCCCTTCCCTTCCCTTCCCTTCCCTTCCCTTTCCTTCCCTTTCCTTTCCTTTCCTTTCCTTTTCTTTCTCTCTTTTGTGCTCTCTCTCTCTTTCTGAAAAAAAGAACTCAAACTCATAGAATTGGCACTAGGTATTGACTCTAAAGCAGATGAGTGGTACTGGCTAGGCAAATGGGGTTAAGTGACTTTCCCAGAGTCACACAGCTGTGAAGAATCTGAGGTCAAATTTGAATGTGAGTCCTTCCAATTTCGAACTTGACCCTATCTACTGTGTTACCTAGCTGCCTCTGGGTGTTGTCTTTTAAAAGAATGAAACATCAGTTCATCCCATCCCTGAAAGACCGTATGCAAAGAGTCTAGACCTATGATCCTCTCCTCCTCTCCCCTCCTCTTCTCTCATCTCCCAGAATCTAGTATATGACTCAGAGAGATTTCCAGAATTTATATCCCCATTGTTTATTCCAAGTGAAGATTTTGATTTGAAGGAATCACCCATGTTTCTTTTTCCCTTTTTTTTTTGCACTATATAAAGTGGGAGACATTTTTCTCATATTTTTGTCTGTTTACAACAGAATGTTGCATATCTCAGTTTCACATAGAAAAATGTGCAGTTTTTTCAGTTACTTATATCAACCAGCCAATAAAGATTTTTAAAGTGCCTACCCTGCACCAGGCACTGTGCTAAGTGTTGGGGATACAAAGAGGAAAAAAAAAACAGTCCCTGCCCTCAAGAAGCTTACAGTCCAAAGGAGGAAGGCAGTGCACAAAAAGAAGCTCTGAAGAGAGGCAACTAGGTGGCTCAGGGGATAGAAAGCCAAGACTGGAGATCCTGGTTTCAAATCTTATCTCAGACACTTCTTAGCTGTGTGACCCTGGGTGAGTCACTTAATCCCAATTTGCTAGCCCTTACTGCTCTTCTGCCTTGTAACCAACACTTAGTATTGATTCTAAGACAGAAGGTAAGGGTTTTAAAATAGAACAAGAAACTGAGAGGGAAGAGGGGGGAAAGCGGTAACACCCTTTCATTTTGATGCAAATCCAAATCTGTTAAATATCGAATACTAACAAAATGAACAATTGGGCATCTGATCATTTATGATAGATTTTCATACAAGTTTTAGCAGCAAATTAAACCTCATGTACTGCATAAATATGCTAATAGTAAACCCAGTCTCATGTAGCTGAGTCCCTGTGGTTGTAGATGAAACTAGAAAGACTTATTGCTTGAATGTGACCTTGTTTTTGCTCAGGACAACAGAAGATGTGCAGTTCAGTTAATTAACGGCTGATGTTTGGGTCAAGCAAATAAAAGTGGCCGCATCACACTACTGAGGAGGGGATGAGGTCCTAGCTTTAATATTTGAAACATTTAGATTCTAGATATCAATGAGTTCTACTCAGAGAGGGTAGGCCCTCTTTCTTGTGTATTTATAAGTTGTTTAGAGTGTAAGCAAGTTGAATATTCTAATTATCCTTCCCCTTCAAATGTAATTCAAATACCTCTCTCTTACAGAAGGTCCAATTTTCTTTTCCAATTTTTGCTTTTGTCTTGCTTTCTCATTTGGGATTACCTTGGGGTCATTGAACTCCTTTGCTTTTAGGGATACCCAAATCGATTCTTTTATTTCTCACGCCTACAGAGTAAATTTAGGCTGGAGTTCCTTCAATAGTTGATACTCTCTCTCTCTCCTGGCTACTTTAAAAAATACATTGTTTCATTTTGAGAATGTGAGATTTAACAACCATGTGTCTTGGAATTTTAAGGGCGAGGTTTTTCTCAGAGTTGATCTGTGGATTTGGTTAATCAGTGTTTTGATGGACATATTCAAAAGGTCTGGGCAGTTTTCTTGTATTATTTTCTACAGTACAGTATTTGGAAGTTTTGAGGCACATTTCTGTCCTGGGAAGCCTCTGAATCTCTTGTCTCCACAGGCAGTCATTTGAGCCTTTATAGAATCCATGTGTTCTTTATTGTCTTCTGATTCTCTTCTGCCAAATTTTCTTCTGTATTTTTCTGTTCCATACCTGTAATAGTTATATCTTCTAGAGCTTCTATTTCTATGAATACAATGTCCATGTTTTCTATTTTTTCCCTCCTACTATCAATCTTCTTTAATTCCATATAAAGAGCTTAAAAAAACTTTATTCCTAATATCTTAAATATTTTCTATTTTTTCTCTCCTACTATCAATCTTCTTTAATTCTATATAAAGAGCTTAAAAAAACTTTATTCCTAATATCATTTAAATATTTTCTATTTCTTTTGTCATTCTGTTAAGAAACACTAAATATGATGAACATGGATAAACATGGGAAAACATATGAACCAATGGAAAGTGAAGTAAATGGAATCAGGAAAACAATATACACACTGACCATAATAGGGTTAAGTAGAAGGACCAATGACACAACTAAACAGAATGCCTGGCCTCAAAGAAGGAATATGAAAAATCCACCTCCCTCCCTTCTTTGCTAAAAACATGTCACCCTGTATGCACTGTTTGGCTTGATGCCTGTTTTGGTTGGTTTTTCTTCAATTTCTTTTTTCTTCTTTGTCATAAAAGACAGCTCTTTGGGTAGGGAAGGGGGAAGGAATATATTGGGAAGTGAAGGCATTATAAAAACAAAAGATATCCATTTTTTTAAAGTTGTATTCCTCCTTTGAACTGCTAAGGAGTTTGTTTGTTTGTTTGTTTTTTATTCCAAGACCTTTGGAGAGTCTATAGTATTGGGTGCAGCTGGGTAGCTCAGTGGATGGAGAGCCAGGCCTAGAGACTGGAGGTCCTGGGTTCATATCCGGCCTCAGACACTTCCCAGATGTGTGACCCTGGTCAAGTCACTTTACCCCCATCGCCCACCCTTACCACTCTTCCACCCAGGAGCCAATACACAGAAGTTAAGGGTTTTTTTAAAAAAAAGAGAGAGTCTATAGTATTCTCTTCCTCATCGGGGCTTTTTGGATTATTTCCCTTTATAGTATAATATTTGTTCATTTTGTTCTGACCTCTCTTACTAATACTTTTACTTGTTTCTCCTGGTCTTTTGAGTCTCTGTAGATTTATGTACTTGGAGATAGATTTGTACTCAAGATTTGTCCTCTAGACTCCTGGTCTTTCGGTCTTCCTATTGTGTTCCCAGAACCTTGTCTCTGGTTTTCTTCTTTATTCCTTAAAACCTTCCAATGCTTCACAGATTGCCCAAGGAATGGGCATCCTCGGCTTCCTCGATTTGCAGGATCTGAGGAACTGGTATGAGTCCCTGCCCAGGGTAAAATTCAGTAGGAGAAGATTTCTCCCAGCTGAGATTCTCGTTTCCTTTCCCCTTGGTTATGGAAGTGCTTTCCCTTCTAGCTGCCTCTGCATTATTTCTGTTTCTACCCCCTTCTTCCAATTGTTCTCCCTGTCTTTTGCATGGCTGGGCAAAATTAATCTCTACTACCTCTTATGGAGCATCGGGGAAGTTGGGTGGAATTATTGTTGCGGGGGGCCTGGGCATCCAGTCAGGGTCAACCAGACTGTGGAGCACAAGTGCCAACCTACATGTTGCTTGTACTAGCTATACCTGGCATGTGGTATCTATGTATTAGTTGTCCGATGTAATTTTATAAGGTTTTCACCCTGGGTGGCATTTAAATCTTCTTATCTGTGGGCTCAACATTAGCTACTCTATATCTAGCACATAATTCCTTTCTCTAAGTTTTTATTTTTTATTGGAAAGTTTGTTGAAAATAGTTATTTATGGATTCCTGTGACCTATGATATCACTGGTATAGAGAGTTCTCAGTGGAGTAACTCCCTTTACCAGTACAGATCAGCACCTGCTCTGCAACTTCTAGCCTTAGAGGGTTGCCTGGGGCACTTGGAGTGAAGTGACCAATCCAGGGTCACATAACCAAGATTGGGCAGAGGCAGGACTTGACCAGAGGTCTTTCTGCCTCCAAGGTCAGCTCTTTATCCATGTCCCCACATTGCCTCCAGAGTGAAAAAAAAAGTGAATAAAGGATGTCTTTCTGGGTATAGAAGAAGAAAGGAATATGTTAGGAAATGAAGGCATTATAAAGACAAAAGGTACTAATATTCTCTTTGATCCCATGATCTCACATGGCCTTCAGAGCAAATAAAGGAAAAAGTATCTATTTAAGAACTCTGTGGCAACTACTGGGCTGAGCTGAGCACTGCTGGGAATAGAAATAAAAAAATAAAGACAGTCCCTGTCCTCCAAGAGGTTACATTTTATCAAAGGGAGACAACACAAAGAGGAGTGGTATTGGAAAGTTATGGTGATGGCAAATAGATCCGTAAGGGAATAGATTGACAGCCCCTTTCTAGGAACAATGACAGAGTTGTTTTAATTATGGTGCCAGATTTGGAAAGTAAAGTCAAGGGTCAGAAAAGGATACACATTTGGCAGAGTGGTGGCTGCTGAGATGGCCTAGGTCAGTGATGGCAAACCTTTTAGAGACCGAGTACCCAAACTGCAACTCTCATGCTACATGTGAGCTGACCCCTAACCCCAGACAGGGGAGGAAGAAAGAGCTCCCATTGGGCTGCTGGGCAGAGGAGAGGGTGACGGGAGAAATGTCCTCAGGCATGTGTGGAGAAGGGGAAGGGAGCAGCTCCCTCTAGCACATGTGCCATGAGTTTACCAACACAGGCCTAGATATAAAGGGAAGTCCAGTTAGAGCTAGTCCTAGGTGTAGTTGGTGAGTGAAGCAGACCTCTGTAAGCACAGTGGACGCCCAGGGCACATGCTCTAGGCAGGAAAGGCTCTCCAGAGTCTGAATCTGGGTCCAGGCAGCATAATATCTGGTGAAATTTCCTTTTTTTTTTTTAATTTAGGTGATGTATACATTATATGGATAGAGAATTGGGCTGGAAAGACTGGATAGAGTCAAATTTTAGAGGGCTTTAAAAGCTCAACAGAGGAATTTTTAGGTTAGCCTGGAGGTTAATGAACCAGTAAATCAAGTACACATTCTTTAAAATTTTCATTTATTTATTAAAAGATCCTTACTGGGGCAGCTGGGTAGCTCAGTGGATGGAGAGTCAGGCCTAGAGACGGGAGGTCCTGGGTTCAAATCCGACCTCAGACACTTCCCAGCTGGGTGACCCTGGGCAAGTCACTTGACTCCCATTGCCCACCCTGACCACTCTTCCACCAAAGAGCCAATTCACAGAAGTTAAGGGTTAAAAAAAGTAAAAAAAAAAAAAAGATCCTTACTTCTGTCTTAGAACGGATACTAAGTATCAATTCCAAGGCAGAAGAGTAAGGCAATTGGGTTAAGTGACTTGCCCAGGGTCACACAGCTAGGAAGTTTCTGAGGTCAGGTTTGAACCCAGGACTTCCCAACTCTATGCACCGTGTTGCCCAGCTGCCCCTCCATAAACATTTATTAAGCAGCTAAGCATGTGGCAGGACTGTGCTAAAAATTGGGTATACGAAGAAAGGCCCGAACCCAAACTAAACAAAGAGACCCAGGCCCTGCCCTCAAGGAGCTCATGATCTAATCTAATATACAAGCAACTGTGTACCAACCAACGAGAGACAGGATAGTGTTAAAATAATCAGCAGAAGGAAGATGCTAATGGTAAGAAATGTTTCTTGCAGAAGGTGGGCTTTTAGCTGGAACTTCAAGGAAGCCAGAGGGGAAGAGATGAAGGGAGAGAGTATTCCAGGCATGGGGGACGGCAAGCAGAAATGCCCCGAGTTGGAAGATGAAATGTCTTGTTTGAAAAAGAGCAAGGAGGCCAGCGTCACTGGGTCACCGTGTGATATGGTGGGGTTGGTGGGGGTAAGAAGGCCAAAAGGTATGGGAGGCACGTGAAGACAAGTTAGGAAAGGCTTCGAATGCCAAAGGATTCTTTATTTGATCCTCGAGGTGACAGGGAGCCACTGGAGTTTCTTGAGTAGGAGAATGACATGGTCAGATCTGTCCTTTAGGAAGATCTCTTTGATAGCTAAATAGAGGATGGACTAGAATGGCAAATCAAGCAGAAGGCTATTTCGATGATTCAGGTGTTAGGCGATCAGGGCCCCCACTCGAGTGGTGGCGGCATCAGAGGAGAGAAGGGAGTATACCGGAGAGATGGTGCAAACATGAAATCAACAGGCCTTGGTAGAAGATTGAATATGGAGGCTGAGAGATGGTGAGGAGTTAAGGATAATGCCTGAGGGACTGGGATGATGGTGTTGCCCTCTACAGCGATAGGAAGCTTTAGAGGAAAGAGCCTGAGTCCCGTTTCAGACATGGTGAATTTAAGATATATACTGGACGGCCCATTCAAGATGTCTGAGAGGCAGCTGGAGATGCCGAGACATTGGGATGGGACAGGTACCTTTGAGGATCGTTAGTATGGAAGTGGTTTGTTTGGGAGCCGATAAGATCGCCCGGCAAAGTCAGTGCCCAGGGAGAAGAGAAGAGGGCCCCAATCCTACCAGGTGCCTGTGGTTAGAGGGCATGATGATGCAGCAAAAGCAGACTGCAAAGGAGCAATCTGATGAGTAGGAGAAGAACCAGGAAAGAACGGTGGGCCAAAAAACCCAGAAGGAGAGACTGTTGTGGAGGAGAGGGGGATCAGCAGGCTCAGGAACTCTGGAGAGGCCAAGGAGAACAAAGATGGAGAAAAGGCCCTCCTTGCGTCTGGGAACTGAGAGATGGGCGGCAACCGAAAAGAGCAGGTCTGCTGGGAGGATGAGCTCAGAAGCTGAATTCTAAAAGGTTACCAAGAGAAGGAGAAGAGGGAAAGCGTCCTTATGGTAGAGGCTCTTTCTGAGGAATCTGGCCATGAAAGGTAGGGGAGATCCATAGACAATAGCTGTCAGAGTTTTGATTCGGCGGTAGACACGGATTGTTTCAAATCCTCAAAGTAAATGGTGGTGGTAGAGGGAGAACCTAGAAGTGACACTGAGGAGGAAGACGTAGCCCAGCGCCCCGCTCTGATCCGTGAATAGTGAGGAATGAGTAAAAGTAGAGCCAGTGCTGAGAAGGGAGCCGGAGAGGCTGGCATCAGGAGCTAGTCAGATTTATTGAAGCAGTGAGCAAGGAGAAGATTGAAGATGAAAGCAAGTGTGTTGCCTATGGAACAGGCATTCCAGAGAGCACAATGAGTGACTTTAGAGGGGGACATCTGGGGGGCAGAAAGGGGGGGTGGAGAGGAATAGGAATAAAGGGTCTGGTCGTAAGGAATGGGGTTCCAATGATGACTACTGGGGATTCCCAATCACTGGGTTGGGGAGGGGAGGATCAAGGGGGAGTTGATTCATCATCGAGGAATCAGTGTGGTGGGATTACTTGGATCTCAAAGAGGACATCTCAGGGCCTTGGACAATTCAGGTAAGGGGATAAGTGCCTGCAGCTAATGCAATCGTGTTACTCCCCTTCCTCCATGGTAGGAGACCAAGCTAGACACCCGATGGAATGACTTATGTTGTCTTTGCTGAAAGAGAGGGTTCTCTTTCTAATTCTGTTCCCAGGGAGACTACTGGAGTGTCGTCTTGAGCAGGAGAGCCACGTGGTCAGGTCTGTGTTCTAGGAATATTACTTTGTATGAAGGATGGATTGGAGAAAGGAGACCGAGGCAGGAGGACCAAGGGCATCATCCACAAATGCTATCATCCTAATTGAAAACAGTATTACAATCTGACCAGGGCAGGGTAAGATAGGGTGAGAATCTCATTGTTCAAGGGTGCTCTCACGCTTCCAATGGCTCTCAAGACCACATTTGCTTTCTTGGCTGTTACAACCCCCTGCTGACTCATGCTGAGCTTGCAGTGGATTAACGCCCCCCCTACCCCCACCCCCCCAGATCTTTTTACTGTCTGTTAGGTCTCTCCTGTGTCCTCCTTTGCTTTTACATTTTTTTCCAGTTACACATAGAAACAAATGTTTACAATTGTTTTCTGACATTTTAGGATTCCGATTTCCTCCCTTCCTCCCTCCTGCTCTTCTCTCCACCTCCCCAGCCCTTTGCAGCAAATGGTAGGTTATACCAGTACTCTTAGGCAATACATAGTTCCATATTGCTCATGTCATGACAGAAGACCTATATAGCACAGAACAATCAAAAGCTCATCTTCCGTGTGCTTGGAAAGCCTTCTGAACCAAAATGTACAAATTCAGATTTCTCCCTATTACATTTCATCTTGGATTCACTTCCAATGCTCAAGCCTGTCAAGGGCTTTTGGGATGCTGGTGTTGTGTTTGCTCTCCTTCCAACCTTTGGGCGATCCATACATTCAATAAGAGTGCCTTTTGTGTCTTCAGCCAAGTCATTTTTTAAAAACCCTTAACTTCCGTGTATTGGCTCCTTGGTGGAAGAGTGGTAAGGGTGGGCCATGAGGGTCAAGTGACTTGCCCAGGGTCACCCAGCTGGGAAGTGTCTGAGGCCAGATTTGAACCCAGGACCTCCCGTCTCTAGGCCTGGCTCTCCATCCACTGAGCTACCCAGCTGCCCCCTTCATCCAAGTCATTTTTGATTAAAAAAAATATTGAACAACAACACTTGACCTAAGACAGATCCCTGGGATATTCCACTGGAGACCTCCTTCAAAGTTGACATTGACCATTAGTACTCTTTGAGTCTAACTATTGAACCAGATTTAAATCTACATCGTAGTACTATTTTTTGAAACCCTCACCTTCCAACTTGGAGTCAATACTGTGTATTGGCTCCAGGGCAGAAGAGTGGTGAGGACTAGGCAATGGGGGTCAAGTGACTTGCCCAGGGTCACCCAGCTGGGAAGTGTCTGAGGCCGGATTTGGACCCAGGACCTCCCGTCTCTAGGCCTGGAGCTCTTGATCCACTGAGCTACCCAGCTGCCCCCTACATAATAGTACTATTGTCTAGCCCTCATCTCTTCATCTTATCCACAATAATAGCATGAGAGACTTTAGCAAAAACTTAGTTTAAATGATGGAAAACATGTCTTCATTGAGGAGGACTTCAATTTTGGTCTCAGACTTAGATAAATCCAAATGACTTGCCTGAAGCACACAGAGTTCATTGACTTGCCCAGAGTCATACAGAAACTAAATGGCAGAAGTAGGATTTAAACCTTCCTTACTCAAATCCTAGTACTCTATGTGTCACATGATCAGTCAGGCAATTGACAAACATTTATTAAACCCTTACTATGTGCCAAACACTGTTCAAAATACTGGAGATTCAAATGGGAAAAAGAAAGCCCGTCCCTGCCCTGAAAGAACTTATAGTCAAATGGGAGAAACCCAATACACAAGAGGAAATTGAAAAGGTGGTCGAGGGTAGTAGGGAAGGAAAGTACCCAGTGCGAGGGCATGATGGGAAAGTCCAAAGGAGTGCAACTAGGTGAGAAATGATTAGAGGATCACGAATTTAGAGTTGGAAAGGACCTCAGACGCAACTAGTTCAAGCGTCTCATTTTAGAGGATGAAATTGAGACCCAGGGAGGGTTACTGTGCTACACGGGTTTCTGGATTTGAACCCAAACACTCTTGACTTGAGCCAGTGTGTCATTGACTCTACTATGTTCCCATTCCAGCCTGTCTGAAGGTGAGGATAACTCTGATGGTGAATATGTGCAAATCTTCTGAAGAATGGCACTATATGGTCAACTTAAATCTCCCCTCTTTTGAAAGATATGCAAATTCTATTCTCTGGGGATTCAATGATCCCAATTTAACAAACATGTATTCAGTGCCTGTCATGTACAAGGCTTTGTGCTGGGTGCTAGATCATGGGGTAAAGGAATAATGAACAGACACACAAAGATCAACATTTTAATTTCTAAAATCTTTGTCCCATATAACTTCCTAGACTTGAACTTACTTGCCCTTCAAAGTATGATAGCAGAGGTATTTTTTTTTTTTACAATTTAGATGGACCAGAGCAATGTCTTCGAATAAGTCCAATTAATTTCCTTCCATTTCATTTGATGTTCCAGTCTCAGATATCACCGTGGAAGAAGTCACTTCTGAACTCAGAGGAACCAAAAACTGGGAGAGAGAACTGGAATGTTAAATAAAACGAGCGCTCAAATAAATATAGGTGAGCCTCGTTCTAACCCTGGTACTGGGGGATAGCAATAACACACGCATTATAGGCTTCCCTGAGCTATTTATTCTGAAAGATCAACTCTAATGATCACCACATACACAAGGGATACGATTTGGTTGAAGGAAAAATGGAATCTGTGGTGTCGGGAAACATTTTATAATGGGGTTTCCCCTCATGGCTTTCCCACAATGGGAGCGAAACCAGCAAATATCAATGCCTTTGATGCATTAGACTATCTGTCCGATTCGATATGTTAACCTTAGCTTCCCAGTCTTGAAAGTGATTCCAACCCCATAAGCCCTCATGAGGAGTATAGTCTTAACGAACAGGATCAGGGATGCTGTTGGTGGGGATTATGGTCCACAGAGGAGATTTCGGGGGTCTGTGATGTTAGACAGGGAAAAAATACCTCTCCTCCACCCAATAGAATTGGTTTCCTTTGTAATCCCAGGTATTTTATTTTATGCATTTAAGACCATGATTCTGAGAAGGGACCCATTGGTTTCACCAGTCTGCGTGCCAAAAGAAAGGGGTCCAGAACACAAAAGATGTTAGGAACCTCTGGACTATATCTCTAAACCTATGTCATTCTGAGTTTGGAAGGCTGGAATAATCACTGGAGCTTATATCTTTAATTTTCTATGAATCTAAAAAAATTTCCATTCAATACAAGACAAGATACCCCAGGTTGCTAAAAGAAGATTTTTTTGGGGGTGCTCAGTCTATTTACACACATTTCTTTGACATGTAGAAAACGAAGCGACCTTATATGTGCAGTGTTTTTGCTTTGGTGTACCTGAAGGGGATCCATAAACTTTAATGGATTCGATGACTTTCGAGGATTCCTGTTGTCAAAACCAGTGTTGGAGAGATTCTTTGAACTACCAGTGTAACAGATAAGAGAAGCCGAAAAAGATAAACAACGTCGAACAATTGGAAGGCATTCAGTGGTTCCCAAACTTTTTTGGCCTATACCACCCTCTTTCCAGAAAAAAATATGACTTAGTGCCCCCTGTCACATACTATCACCTCCCACTTACAGTTATTCACCGCCTCCAAATGCCCCTGTGGCCATCACCACTCCCTGGATCGCTGCAGCACCCACCAGGGGGCGGTGGCGCCCACTTTTGGAATCACTGGGTTAGATGATGGTCAAAGTCTTTCTCATAATGAAAAGTGCTACCCACATTTCATTGTACGTGGTACTTTTCTTTCTGTCTTTGACCTCCTTAGGGGGATTTACCTAGAAGTGGGAACTCCAGGTCACAGATTATGTACATCTTAGTCACTTTCTTTGCATCATGGCCAAATTGCTCTGGCACGGCTGGACATGTTTATAGTATAAAAAAATTTTTTTTAGATTACCTGTTGATACAATCTAATAATCCTTTACCGATGTTTTGTAATCCATGTTCTCTCTATCCCTCTCACCCTCTCTCCTCCCCAAGACAGCAGGTAATATGATATAGGTTGTACACATGCTATCATACAATACACATTTCCATGTTCGCCATATTGTAAAAGAAGACACATATTGCTTCCAGTAGAGTAAAATTCATGGAGGAAATAAAGTGAACAATGGTATGCTTCAATCTACATTCAGACTCCATTAGTTCCTTCTATGGTTGTGGATAGCATTTTTTTTGTGTGTCACTAGTCCCTTGGAGTTGTCCTGGATCTTTACATTGCTGACAATAATGAAGTCATTCCAAAGCTGATCATTGTACTTTATTGCTGTCGCTGTGTACAGCATCTGCCTGGCTCTGTTCCCTTCACTTTACATCACTCCATGTAAGTATTTCCAGGTTTTTTGCAACCATCTTGTTCACCATTTCTTATGGAATTATAGTGTTCCATCACAATCACATATCACAGCTTGTTCAGCCATTTCCCAATTAATGGGCATCCCTTCAGTTTCCAGTTCTTTGCCACCACAAAAAGAGCTGCTAGAAATATTTTTATGGAAGTAGGCCTTTCTGCACTATCACTGATCTCTTTGGGATACAGACCTGGTAGTGGTATTGCTAGGTCAAAGGTATGTGCATAGTTTTATGTATGGCCTTTTGGGCATGGCTCCAAATTGTTCTCCAGACATTCACAATTTGACCAGTATTAGTGAACCAATCTTTCCACAACCCCACCTCTATTGCCTAGTAGGAGGACAATTCTTTTTTTAATTATAAAAATATTTTATTTAACCAATTACGTGTAATAACAAATTTCCACTTAAGTTTTCCAATGTTCTGTATTCCAAATTGTCTCTCTCTCTTCCTTCCCTCTCCCTTCCCAGTGCTGGCAAGCAATTTGATCTGGTTTATACATGTATTATCATGCAAAATACATTTCTATGATGATCATTTTTGTAACAGAATTATTATATGAAACCAAAATCCAAATAAACTAAAGTGAAAAATCTCATGCTTTCATCTGCATTCTGACTCCAACAGTTCTTTTTCTGGAAGTGCATACCATTCTTTGTCCTAAGTCCCTCAGAATTGTCCTGGATCATTGTATTGCTGAGAGTCACTAAGTCTATCACAGTTGATTATCACACAATATTGTTGTTACTGTATACAATGTTTTGCTGGTTCTGATCATTTCACTCTGCATCAGTTTATGTAGGTCGTTCCAGCTCTTTCTGAAACCATTCTGTTCATCATTCCTTAAATCACCATCATATACCCCGATTTGTTCCATCATTCCCCAACCAAGGGGCATCCCCATAGTTTCCAATTCTTTGCCGCCAAAAAAGAGCTGCTATAAATATTTTTGTACAAGTAGGTCCTTCTCCCTCTCCTTTTTTTTTTTATCTCTCTGGGATATAGACCTAGTAGTGGTATTACTGTATCAAAGGGCATGCATTGTTTTATAGCCCTTTGGACATAGTTCCAAACTGCTCTCCAGAATGATTAGATCAGTTTGCAACTCCACCAGCAATGCATTAGTGTAGAGGGACAATTTTTAACTAAACAAGGGATAAAAATAAACATAAAAGATAAAATAGACAATTTCAGTTATATAAAATTGAAAACTTTGTACAAATGCAAAATCAATGTAGCCAAAATAAGAAGAAAAGCAATCAATCAAAAAAATAATCTTCTTGATAAATGTTTGTCTGATAGACGTTTGATATCCAATGTGTGTGTGTGTATATGTGTGTGTGTGTGTGTGTGTGTGTGTGTGTGTGTGTGTGTGTATGGAATTGAAACAAACATATAAGAATGACAACTCAACCTTCCCCTCCCCCCAAAAAAAGAAAACAAGAGAAAATCTTAAATATGAAAAACAAGTAGGTATGTGAGGGAGGCCCAGAGTCCAGACAGAAAAAGAGAATTAGATTTTATAAGGCAGAGAGGAGAAAGATGCTCTCTAGCTTTCATATTAGGGTGAACACCTATGGTTTGAAGTTCACATGAGCTTGCAATGAGATAGCTCTCTGTAGATTTGCCAGTGAAGTTTGGACATGTCTTACTTTGTGAAACTGTGTGACTTAAATGATTAAGAGATATGAACCAGGGGGCAGCTGGGTAGCTCAGTGGATGGAGAGCCAGGCCTAGAGACGGGAGGTCCTGGGTTCAAATCCGGCCTCAGACACTTCCCAGCTGGGTGACCCTGGACAAGTCACTTGACCCCCATCGCCTAGTCCTTACCACTCTTCTGCCTTGGAGCCAACACACAGTATTGACTCTAAGACAGAAGGTGAGGGTTTAAAAAAAAGAGATATGAACTGGCAGTTTCCAAAAAAGAAAAATGCATCCTACCAACAACCATGTGAAAGAATGCTTCCAATCATCAATACTGAGAAAAGCAAAATAGTGTCATGGAAACAATGAACATGAACTTGGACAGATTTTGGGAGAAAGTGGAGAATAGAAGGGCCTGGCATGCTGTAGTCCATGGGATCATAGAGAGTCAGACATGACTGAGTGACTGAACGACAACAATGGGTTTAAAAACAAAACTCTTTGATTTCACCTTATACCCATCAGATTAACAAAGATGACAAAAGACAAAAATGATAAATGTGGGACAGACTATGGGAAGACAGTCCCACTAATATGTTATTTTTATTATTTATTTGTTTATTTTTAAATAAACCCTCACCCTCCATCTTGGAGTCAATACTGTGTATTGGCTCCTTGGTGGAAGAGTGGTAAGGGTAGGCAATGGGGGTCAAGTGACTTGCCCAGGGACACACAGCTAGGAAGTGTCTGAGGCCAGATTTGAACCTAGGACCTCCCATCTCTAGGTCTGGCTCTTAATCCACTGAGCTACCCAGCTGCACACACCCCTCCCCCCCCATTAATATGTTATTGATGGAGCTTTGAACTGATCTAATGATTCTGGAAAAAATCTATTTATATTGAAAAATCACTAAACTATCTATAATAAACTATAAATAAAACTATACACTAATGATATCACTACTAAGCATCTGCCCCAATGAAGCCAAAGGTAGAGAGAAATGCCCTATGTGTTTATATTAATATTTTTATTTATAGAAATATTTTGTAGTAGCAAAGAATTTGAAAGAAAGTATGTGCCAACCAATTGGGGAATGATTAATAAGACTTTTGGGCAACATGGCTGCTTGAATAGGAGGCAGACTTCCCATCTCCTGCGTAACTACTCCAGCAAATTTCTGAACTTTTCACCAGACCAAATAATGGTCAAGAGATCTAATGAGAGGGGGCGGCTGGGTGGCTCAGTGGATTGAGAGCCAGGCCTATATTGAGAGCTAGGCCCTAGGTTCAAATCTGGCCTTAGACACTTAGCTGGATGACCCTGGGCAAGTCTCTTAACTCCTTTGACTTAGCCCTTGCCATTCTTTTGCATTAGAATTGATACTGAAACAGAAGGCTAGAGTTTTCTTTTAAAAAAAGATAATCAGGAAGCAGCTGGGTAGCTCAGTGGATGGAGAGCCAGGCCTAGAGACGGGAGGTCCTGGGTTCAAATCTGGCCTCAGACACTTCCCAGCTGGGTGACCCTGGGCAAGTCACTTGACCCCATTGCCTAGCCATTACCCCTCTTCTGCCTTAGAACCAATATATAGTATTGATTCTAAGATGGAAGATAAGGCTAAAGAAAAGAGAGATCTAGTGAGAAACTACTGTAATTTCTTTTACCCTAAAACTTCACAAAAGTCAACCATAGGAAAGAAACAATAGTGAGAGCAAAGCCAACACTAGTGCTAGGCAGTATCCCAATGTGACTACAGATAGATCAGGACATGTAACCTGAAAGCCTCTGTGTTAAGAAGCAACAGGAGTTGAGAATTCCCCTAAGAAAGTCCCAAGTAGGGGACTTAGAAACCCAGAGGACTACCAGAAGACAGTAGGCAGTTACCAGTCTAGTTCCACTGCAAACTGGAAAAGCCCAGACTCAATGGTCCTGAGGTCCCTAATACTTTGTACTTAGATGTCAGAGAGGGTCCTGAGCATCCATCTTTCAAAATCTCAAATAAAGAAGGTAGAGGTCAGTACAGGAATTCTGGGAACCCAGGGTGAGTCCAATCAGAGTCATTATCCACTTGCCTCAGCCCCCTCCCCAAAAAAGAGAAATCTGGCCCTTGTACAAAGCCCCAGTACAGGAATAGAAAGATAAGAAAATCAAAGAAAACATTTGCTTCTATAAACAAAGCATTGCAAATTTAGAAGTCCACAAAAGCAACTGTTGCAGGCATGGCTACATGAATTCCAAGGAGAAATAAATCAAGATGTTTCTTTTTAAAATTAAATACAAGCTCCTGAAGATATAACTGGAAGAATAAATAGCTTAGAAAAGAAAGTGGTAAATCTTACCTAAAAATGGACTCCCTGCAAGCTAGAATTGACTAAACTGAAATCGATGACTCCATGAGACAGCAAGGCATAGAAGAACAATATCAAAAGACTGAAAAATAGAAGGAAATGTAAGACATATATGTCAAAAGTAATTAACCTTGAAAACAGGGTGAGGGGAGATAATTTAAGAATCATTGGACTCCCTGAAAATAATGCTAATAATCTTTAAAAGTCTGGATACTATATTTCAATAAATCATGAATGAAACTGCCCAGATATATTCAAACCAAAGTAAAAAGTAAAGATAGAAAGAATCCACAGATTCCCCTCCTGAAAGGAACTCTCAAATGAAAAGTCCCAGGAATTTTATAGCCAAAATCTAGAGCTCCAAGGTAAAAAAAAAACTAATGCAAGCATTTAGAAAGATTCCTTTCAAGTACCAAGGAATCACATTCGGGATCTCATAAGACCTGGCAGCATCTACTATAAATAAGAACATTTTGGAATATCACATTCCAAAATACAAAAAGAGATAAAGACTTCCAAGTATTTCTGGTGAAAAGACCCAGTGCTGAGTAGAAACTTCAGAACTTTTGGTAATACAAATACGAGTCCAGGGAAATCTGGAAAGGAAAAACATTTTGACCAATTGGAGGGAGCTGAATGAAGATGCAGTGCAAACATTCTAATGGTGGTGGAGAGGTGGTGGGAGAAGAAACAAGTATCCCTTGAGAACCTTAATGCCTTCAAAAGATATTGAGAGAGTTCAGTAAGAAAAAGGTGAGGGTAAAAGGGTTCTTTTTGTTCTATTTTGAGAGTTTGAAGAGGAGGAAGAAAAAGAGAAGGGGGAATCAAAGGAGAAATACATTAATCTAGAAAGGAGGAAGAAGGGAGTAGAACTCTCTCATAAATTGGTAGGAATGAAGAGAAGAGTAAACAATCATGGAGGAAGGAGAGTGAGCATTGGGAGAACTTTACTCTAATCAAAAACCAACAAAGACTAATTGAATTCGTTTAGTTTGATGTAGACCAAACACAAACCTCAGTAGAAAAACAAGATAATCCTGGGTAAAATATTATGAGCAAAACAAACTTCCTCATCTTGAAAAGGGGGATGGTGAAGAGAGGGAAAAAGAAAAGAACTAGAATCTAAGGGAATGCCTTGAATTGCAAGTAGACAGTAGAAAATGACTGAACAAATTGTGATATAGGAATATAATGTCATGTGATTGCCCCTTAAGAAATGATGAAAGAGATGATTTCAGAGAATCCTGGGGAGCAAGAACTGATGTAGAGTGTAGTGAGAAGCAGAACAGCTTATATAAGGGAAATGACATTATCAAGAAAAGCAACTTTGAAAGACTTAAGAACTCTGATCAATACAATGACCAATCATGTTTCCAGATGACCTGTGATGAAGCATGTTACCCACTCCCTGATAGAATAGGCACAAAGCAAAAAGACATACATTATTGGACATCACCACTGTGTTAATTTGTTTAACTATATTTATTTATTACAAGGTATTCCTTCCTTCCTTGCTTGCTTTTTTGCTTCCTTCCTTTCTTCCTTTTCTGCTTCCTCCTTTTCTTTTGTTGTCTCTTTCCCTCTCTCTCTGTTTTCCTCCCTCTCTTCCCACTCTCCTTCTTTCCTTTCCTTTCTTTCTTCCTTCCAGCAGCTAGGTTGTACAGTGGATAAAATGCTGGGCCTAGAGACAGCAAGACCTGAGTTCAAAACTGGCCCCAGACACTTATTAGCTGTGTGATTCTGAGCAAGTCACTTGTCTGCCTCAGTTTCCTCAGCTATAAAATGAGAATAATAACAGTAAATGCCTCACAATGCTGTTGTGAAGTTCTAAAGAGATATTTGTAAAGTGCTTAGCACACTGCCTGGCACATACTAGATGCTTAACAAATGCTTGTTTCCTTCCTTCCTTCCTCTTGAAGGGAAGAGATTTGGGAGGTATGGGAAATTAGTGATAGTGATGTCAAAAATCATTGTAAAATTTTTTTCAGAGAGAATTAAAAAAAAGATATTCTGCATAGAAAAGTAGGCTTAGCTATTTTTCTTTTAAAATAAATTTATTATTTACTTGATTTTAACATTAATTTTTTAAAAATTTGAATTCTGAATTCTCTCCCTCCCTGAGGCCCCTCCCCTCCCCATCGAGAAGGCAAGAAATGTGCTATAAATTATGCATGTGAAATCAAGAAAAACATCAAGCAGAAACTTGTAAAGACCTATATGAACTGATGTGGAATTAAATAAGCAGAACCAGGAGGACAATTTACACAAAAACCACAATAATGTGAAAGAAAACAATGGTGGACGACTTCAGAATTCTGATCATGTCAGTGACAAATTATGACTTCAGAGATTCTACACTGAAGCATGCCACCTACCTCTCAGTAGACATTTGTTAAATTACAGGTGCAGAACGTAGAATCCATCGCTGGGCATGGCCGATGTGTTGATTTCTTTTGCTTAAGTGTATGGTTTTGTTATTGTTGTTGCTGCTGCTGTAGTTGTTAGAGGAGAGGATTTCATTGAGAAGGGGAAATCATTGGCATGCGACAGTTATTGTTTTAAAAAAAGGACCATCTATAATACCTTTTTTTTTTTTAAAATTTTTTAACCCTTGTACTTCGGTGTATTGTCTCATAGGTGGAAGATTGGTAAGGGTGGGCAATGGGGGTCAAGTGACTTGCCCAGGGTCACACAGCTGGGAAGTGGCTGAGGCCGGGTTTAAACCTAGGACCTCCTGTCTCTAGGCCTGACTCTCACTCCACTGAGCTACCCAGCTGCCCCCTATAATACCTTTTTTTAAAGCTGCATTTTGTTCTACCAAATCAAATGCTTAAAAAAAATAAACAAATAATACATAACAGGAGATTATAATCTCTCCACCTTTTGGTCAATTGTGTGGCTTAGAAAACGTGGTCTACTGCAAAAAATTATTTGTGAAAGCCTGTTTATTCCCTTCTCGTATTCTTATCGAGGATACCCTTAATACCTACGTAGGGCATTCTTATAAATATTTTTATAGCGTTGAGAAGATTGGCTTATGGATCTGCATTTGATGGTGTCTTCTTGATCACTTTTGTGGGAAGGGGAGAAAATAATTCAGTATTTTGTCCAAGTGTTTGATAACTTCCCTTTCCCTAGGAATCATAACAATTAATCCATCACTGTTTCCAAAATTACGTTGTGGGGGCAGCTGGGTGGCTCAGTGGATTGAGAGCCAGGCCTAGAGACGGGAGGTCCTGGGTTCAAATCCGGCCTCAGACACTTCCCAGCTGAGTGACCCTGGGCAAGTCACTAGACCCCCATCGCCCACCCTTACCACTCTTCTGCCTTGGAGCCAATACACAGAAGTTAAGGGTTTAAAAAAAATTATGTTGTGAATACATTTTTTTCTGTCTGTATTTGGATTGGTCTAGTTACTTTTCCTGTCTTCATCTACTTCAGTGTTACTCCCTTATTATCATTAAGGACATGTTAGAGTACATCACAATGATGAAAAAAAGTTTGTTATCAAAACGCTGGCACGACTCTTCCATTTTTCTCTATTATTCTCGTTCCATCTGTTGGAAAGCTCTGAGTATCACTGCACTGATCTGCCTCAGTTAGACCTTGTCATACTTTTTAGAGGCTTGATTTTCCTCTGCTCCTTTGTTGCTATTTTGTGAACCTCTAGTGCCTGGAATTTTCCACCATCTTCCTTTGTAAATGTTTATCCGTTTACGTTCTAAACCAGTGCCGTCCTTGGCTACCATGTCTCCAAGCTTGGAAAGAAGATGGAGGATTTGCTGACTGATGCGACTTTGGGATGTTCTTGACCTTCTTATTCTGGTGATGGTTTTATGTCAGTTATCCTTCTGCAGGAAGTGGTGCTGATGGAATCAATAACTTTGAAAGAAGGTATTTCCAAATTCTCGGCATCGACGGCTCATGTAAACACATTAGATTGGAGCTGTTGTAAATGAAGGCAGCATCTTGTCGTTTTCTTTCTTATTCTGCGGTATTTTAACTTTTATTCAAACTATTCAATTTGATCGCACAAAGGATTCTAAATGAGGCCAATATCAGTAGCTAGTATTTTCCCATTTGTTAAGATATATTCAGTTTTATTTTTGTAGTGATGTTCAATGCTCAGCTTCACTAACTCCAACTCTCTTCTTAAAGAAAGTAGACAGAGGCAGCTAGGGAGCACAGTGGATGGAGTACCAGGTCTGGAGCAGGGAGGAGCTGGCTTCAAATTTGGCCTCAGACTGTAGCTGTGTGACTCTGGACAAGTCACTTAACTCTAATTGCCCAGCCCTTATGGATCTTCTAATTAAAATGGATACCACTCTTCCACCTATAAGTCAATACACAGAAGTTAAGGGTTTAAAATTAAAAAAAAAAGACTATCTGCCCTCTGATCCAGCCATAGCACTGCTTCGTTTGTACCCCAAAGAGATAATAAGGAAAAAGACTTGTACAAAAATATTTATAGCCGCGCTCTTTGTGGTGGCAAAAAAAATTGAAAATGAGAGAATGTCCTTCGATTGGGGAATGGCTGAACAAATTGTGGTATCTGTTGGTGATGGAATACTATTGTGCTCAAAGGAATAATAAACTGGAGGAATTCCATGTGAACTGGAAAGACCTCCAGGAATTGATGCAGAGCGAAAGGAGCAGAACCAGAAGAACATTGTACACAGAGACTGTTACATTGTGGCGCAATCGAACATAATGGACTTCTCTACTAGCAGCAATGCAAGGATCAAGAATAATATTTTTAGAGAACTGAAGGAAATGCTAAATTTCAGTTAGAGGCTGCTGAAAGTTAAGCTATCATCCCCTCCTCGCCATCCAACTTCAAGCATTCCATGACGGGTTCCTTTGATTTATGCCAAGAATGTCGATAGTTTGGTAGTTCCATTCCATCTTCTTTTTTTGTTTGAGAGATAGCGGGCCAGAATAGATAGAGAGAAATGGATTTAGAACCAAGGATATTTGGGGTTAAGTCTTGCAATTGAGATGTTGGTTTTATGACTTTGGGCAACCTCCCGGTTCTCTCTGCCAATCTATAGGCTGATAAAGTACAGAAAAGAGTGCCAACCTGCATTGGCACAGAAAGTGTCCCCAGTTTGGAGTTGCTTATGAAAGATGCAATCCCTATCCGCTATTATTAAAAAAATATTTTTTACATCACAACCACTTCCGTATATACCACTCCCCCGATCTTTCCCCTCTCTCTTCTGCTACAGTGAACCTTCTTATCTAACATAGAAAAACACTTATGGAAAACCATATAATGCAACAGCCTCATTTAACAATGTACCTAGCATTCCATACCCCGCCCTCTGCTATTTCTCCAACCAAAAGACAGAAGTACTTAGTGTTCAGTATTCTTTTTGTTTATGTTTCTGGAGATACTGTAGATATTTTTTCCTGGTCCTGTTTCCTGGAATATCTTCCCAGATTTCTCCCAGTTCCTTATATTCCTTATTTCTTTTTTATATTTTTATTCTTTAAAAAATATTTTTATATTATTATATTTTTATTATATTTATTATTTTTTATATTCATTCTTTGCTACCACAGAAATGCTATTATGACTCTTTGGGGGTTTTGGCCTTTTATTCCCATCTTCGATTATCTCTGTAATTGCCTATCGCTGGTATCTCTGGGTCAAATGTTATGAACAATTCAGTTGCTCTGTCAACAAGCAATTTATTGAAGCCTTTACTATGTGCCAGGCAATGTGCTAAGCACTGAGCCATACAATGAAAGGGAAAAAACATACCTTCTTCGTCCTCGAGAAGTTCCTGTTCCAATGGGAGAGTCTGTAATAGGTATGTATGTTATTATAGGGACAGCTAGGTGGCTCAGTGGATAGAACACTAGGCCTGAAGACATGAGGTCCCAAGTTCAAATCTGACCTCAGACACTTCCTAGTTGTGTGACCCTGGGCAAGTCACTTGACCCCAATTTCCTACCCCATACTGCACTTCTGCCTTGCAACTGATACACATTATTGATTCTAAGACAGAAAGAAAGAGTTGTTTTAAAAGGTGTCTACAGCATAAATGGGAGGCGATGTCAGAAGGAAGGCACTAGCAGTGTTGGGATACAGGGAAGACCAATAAAGGTTTCTTGCAGAAGGCCGGATTTGAGTTGAGTTTTGAAGGCAACCAGGGAAACCAGAGGGCAGAGGTGAAGAGGGAAAGAATTCCAGGCATGGGGGGATAGATATGGAAAAGGTGGAGTCAAGAGATAGAACCTCTTATGTGAGGAATAGCAAGGAGGCCAGTGTTGCTAGATCAGAAAGTATGCAGGGAGACAGAGAAGGATCTGAATACTGGAAAGGGAAGAGGGAGCCAAGTTGGGAAGGCCTTAAAGATTAAATAGGATTTTCTGTTTGTTCCTGGAGGTAATAAGGAGCCCTGGAGTTTATTGAGTATAAGGAATGACTTATTCAGACCCATCTTCCTGGGGCAATCCCTTTGTTATAAAGATTTTTTTTCCCAATTTGTTGTTTCCCTTCTGATTTTGGCTACATTGTTTTTGTTTGTACAAAAGCTTTTTAGTTTGATATAATCAAAACCATTTATTTTACATTTTGTGATTTTTTCTCTAACTCTTGCTTGGTTTTAAAATCTTTCCTTCCTCAGAGATCTGACAAGTAAACTATTCTATGTTCACTTAACTTATTTATAGTTTCCCTCTTTATATTCAAGATGAATGGAGGGATAGTATGAGGAGGGACTTGAGTCAGGGAGACACACCTGAAGGTTATTGGTGAGGTGAGGGCCTGCACTAGGGTGGTGGCAATGTCTCCAAAGAGGGAGATGTTTATGAGAGATGTGAAAGTAAAGGTGACAAGACTTAGCTACAGATTGATGTATGGGGTGAGGGCAAAGAAGAATCAAGGAACAACCCTGAATGGCTGGGAGGATGGGAGTAATATAGGAAGCTGGGAAGGGGAGAGGGCTTGGGCGAAATCATTACCATTCTGTTTTGGATATGTGAATTTTAATTCAGTGACTTTTCTCAACTAACTCCATATTGTTTTCCAGGATGACTGAGTCAATTCCCAGCACCAGAAGGAGTGAATAATTGCACCTGCCTTTCCACAACCCCTCCAACAATGACTCTTTCCATCTTTTCTCATTTTTGCCAATTGGATGGATGTGAGGTAAATTTCAGTTTTAATTTGCATTTCTCTTAGCATTAGTATTTGGGGACAATGCTTCAGATGCTTGTTAAAAGTTAGTGATTCTGGGGGCAGCTGGGTAGCTCAGTGGATTGAGAGCCAGGCCTAGAGACAGGAGGTCCTAGGTTCAAATTTGGCCTCAAACACTTCCCAACTGTGTGACCCTGGGCAAGTCACTTGACCCCCATTTCCTTTAAAAAAAAAGTTAGTGATTCTTTTGGGAACTGTGTGAGTTCATTGTCTTTGACTACTTGACTCTTGGAGAATGGGTCTTGATTTTAATGTACTTATACTAACACCCCCAATATTTTTATCGTTATTTTCTTTCAATGACAAATTTATACACACGTTTTCCAAAGTTTCATGATTCACTCTGTCTCCTCCCCTCCGCCCCCCGCCCCGGAGTTGATAAACAATTCTACTAGAATACCAGAGATATTTTGGATGTGAGACTTCTAGTGAAGATATTTAATAAAAATATTTTATCCCAGTTGTCAGTTTCCCTTATCTACTTGCATTGATTTCATTCTAGTGAAAGATTTTTTTTTAAATTTTATGTAATCAAAGGAGCTTATTTTGGGGGCAGATAGGTGGCTCAGTGGGTAGAGAGCCAGGCCTAGAGATGGGAGATCCTGGGTTCAAGTCTGGTCTCTGACACTTCCTAGCTATGTGACCTTGGGCAAGTCATTTAACCTCAGTTGCTTAGCCCTTATTGCTCTTCTGCCTTGGAACTGATATTTAGTATCAGTTCCAAGGCAGAAGGTAAAGGTTTAAAATTCTTTAAGCGCTTTCAATCATTTTTTCCTATAGCACATTAAGATTTATTTTTTAAATGCAATATCATTTTATTTTAAGCTCTAAATTCTCTCCCTTCCCTTGTCTCTCCCCCACCCGCTGAGAAGGCAGAAAATATAAAATCTATTACAAATATGTAGAGTCATGCAAAATAAACTTTCAAATTGGTTATGTTCCATTAAAAAAAAAAAGAAAAAAAGGATAAGAAAATAATGCTTCAATCTACACTCCGAGTCAATTAGCTCTCTATCTGGAGGTGGATAGCAGGTTTTGTGATGAGTCCTTTGAAATTATGGTTAGTCATTATGTTGATTAGAGTTACTATGTCTTTCAAAGTTGATTATCTTTATGATATTGCTGTTATTATAGAAATTGTTCTCCTGGTTGAGCTCATTTCACTTTGTTTCAATTCATACCTATTTTATCTTTAACAGTCACCTCTCTTCCTTTTTATTGGTTAAGAATTCTCCCCCAAAGTATCATTATAAAAGATGCCTCCATTTATTTTCCTCCAATTTTTCTAAATGATATGACCTTTAGGATGCATCATGGTATACGTTGCAAGATACTGGTCTAACCAATTTTAATCAAACTGCTTTTTAATTTCCTAGTCGTTTGTTGTTGTTGTTCTTTTCAAATAGAGAGTCCTTTACCATGTAGTATATTTTGGAGTTTATTGAATGCTGCACTAATGAGTTTGGTTGTTTCCCTTACTTGCTTATCTAATCTAGTCCACTGATCTATTTCTAATTTTTTTAAATGACTACCAAGGAAAGGCAGTGTTGTATAGTGGATAGCAAACTGGCCTCAGAGATAGAAAGACCTTAGTTCAAGGGGGCAGCTGGATAGCTCCATGGATTGAGAGACAGGCCTAGAGAAGGGAGGTCCTAGGTTCAAATCCGACCTCAGGCACTTCCCAGCTGGGTGACCCTGGGCAAGTCACTTGACCCCCATGGCCTAGCCCTTACCACTCTTCTGCCTTAGAGCCAATACACAGTATTGACTCCAAGATGGAAGGTGAGGGTTTAAGAAAGAAAGAAAGAAAGAAAGAAAGAAAGAAAGAAAGAAAGAAAGAAAGAAAGAAGGAAGGAAGGAAGGAAGGAAGGAAGAAAGAAAGAAAGAAAGAAAGAAAGAAAGAAAGAAAGAAAGAAAGAAAGAAAGAAAGAAAGAAAGA
>NC_058136.1:65594768-65616127 GCF_016433145.1 Gracilinanus agilis | reverse complement strand
AAAGAAAGAAAGAAAGAAAGAAAGAAAGAAAGAAAGAAAGAAAGAAAGAAAGAAAGAAAGAGAAAGGAAGGAAGGGAGAGAGGAAAGAAGGGAGGAAGGAAGGAAAAGAAAGAAAAAAAAAGAAAGGCATTCAGCTGCTCAAATAGGGGCTCCCTAGCCTATCCAATTGAAATTTGTCAGACTCACTTGAAGCACTTCCTATTCTATTTACCCCCAAGTGTAGATGCACCCGTATGGATACATAGCCTCATTTTCTCCCCTCCCTCATTTATTCCTCCTTCTCCAGTAAGGTTGGTGTTAGCACCCTGTGTATTCTATATGATATTCTGCCTTCACCTGCTTCTCCCCCAGCCTCCCACTTTTCAAGTCAATAGCTTTCTTCAAGAATCATTTGTTGAGGGGATGAGGCAGGCACAGTTGGGTGGCACAGTGTATTGAGAGCCAGGCCTTGAGATGGGAGGTCCTAGGTTCAAATTTGACATCAGACACTTCTTAGCTGTGTGACCCTGGGCAAGTCACTTGATCCCAATTGCCTAGATCTTAGTGCTTTTCGGAGAAGGTAAGGGTTTTTAAAAAAAGGATGAGTTTGGGGCAATTTCCTCCCAACTACCTTTTCCAACTAACCCACTGAAGGGATTCTTAACTTGAACTTAATTTTTTCCCTGACTATCTCGATAGAATTGGGTTCTTTCTGCAATCCCCCATATTTCCTTTTCTGCCTTTAAAAACCTCATTCTGTGAAGGGGTCCATGAATTTCCCCAGACTGCATGCCAAAGGGACCTGGGACACCCAAAAGGTGAACCCTTGCCCTACTCCAACTCCTCCCTTATTGCCTATCTCTTCAACACTTGTAAATCAGCGGGCCCTGGATTATGAACACCCATTTTACAAACAGCCTGTAGGCATAAACACCCAGCTGCACAGCGACACCCCCACCCTGTTACTCACTTAGGAGAGCAGCCAGCCTATCCTGAGCCAATGGTTGTGCTTGTGCTTCGTGGTCCATGAGGGGAACTTGCTGGGCCCACTGCCTTGTGTCCACCAGGCTTTTTCTTCCCCTTCAGAGTGAGAGCATTGGCACATGGTGCTTCACTCTGCTGCTCCCTCCCCATTTTTATTTGCCTCTTATAGCTCCCACTCAGTTAATTCCATCTCAGGCAATATCTTTCTCGCACATTCTTTTTAACCCCCGACTCACAACTTTTGTACTTTACCTCAGGAAATTGCTTTCCTCTCATCCCTCCCTTTTTAAGTCCTAAGATGTCCCTAACCAAGGCTAATAAGCATAATAGTACCACTAGTTATTTATTCTTATCCAAAAGTCCAGAGTTTTGAAGTGAAATTAGACCTGATAAAGGACTATTCCCATCAACGTGGACAGGTTGAAAAGTGCTCAGAAGTTGCCTTTGCAGTCCCCACGAAAGAGAGTCTCCCTCTGCCTCCTTCCCTTCTCAGATTAAATCTACTCACCAGCACTGGACTGATTAAAGGAAGGGGGTGGAGTGGGGTGGGGGGAACCCTTCTTATTTGAATCTTCTTCCTTTGCTCAGGTGCTAGCCCAGGCTTGTGATAGTATTGTTTTCTGCTCCTTTTCATTGAAAATGTACAGTATTTCAGCTGCATTCTGGCTTCATTGGCTTTTGTGGGCCAGCCTTTGAGCCTAGCCAACATTTACAGCCCTGTTGCTATGGAAAACTTTGCTCTGAGTTCCAAACAGCACGCTTTTGGAACAAAGCCCATCTGTAAGTTGGGGCTTCCTCATTGTTTGGATTCTCTTCTCCAACAGTGGCTCGCCTGTTACTTTGTTGCTCTTTTCCAGTCCCTTCCCATTGTTCGTTCCTTTGTTGGATCTCCTCACCTCCAACTCTAAGCATCTTGAGGGCAGGGGTCAGGCTGTTGCTAGAAGCTGCTAGAAGCTGCATGTAGCAACTGTCTCTAGAACGCCCGAATCTCCCCCAATGCAAAATATTACCAAACAAGTAAGTGATTACCAGCCTAGGAGAGCATTTATTATTGTTGTGATGTTCAAACATCAGCCATTCAGTCCACCGCTCGGTATTTACTGCAACTCTAGCTGAGAATCTGTTGTCAGGGGCAACATTTTTTTTTATGCTTGTTAATCATTCATTTTTGTCAAAGATTGCTGGCATGAGGCTTATTAAAAATGGAGACCAGAGTATGTAACAATAGATCATAATTATCAAAGTATCAGCTGCATAGGTTTCAAAGATGGTATTTTTCATCAATCACGGATTCCTTTCCCCCCATAAATACATCATCAGGGAGCATCATAGACTGGAGTAAACCCTTGGTTGGAGATTTAGGGATGAGGAGGTAGGGCTTCTGTTTTCTTTCTCCTGCTTTTATTTTTTTTCTGCTTGGAGGCATTTTTTTTTTTAATTTTTCCTTCCAATTTGGAAGCGGTGAGTCGATAATAAAATGAAAAGATATCATTTTAGGAGCAAGCGGCAGTAAGGCTATCTTCAGAATTGCTTCCCTTTATGATCTTCCTCATCGTTTTGCATGGTTCAAAAACTAGACTCCGAAGCGATTCCTTTAAAAACGGTTTCTAGGGGGCAGCTGGGTAGCTCAGTGGATTGAGAGTCAGGCCTAGAGATGGGAGGTCCTGGGTTCAAATCCGGCCTCAGACACTTCCCAGCTGGGTGACCCTGGGCAAGTCACTTGACCCCCATTGCCTAAAAAAAAAAAACAGTTTCTACCAACCTGCCTTTCTTCTTTCTTTCTAGACAGCAGCCTGTTCCAAAGTGGCACAAACATCAAAATTCCATATGAGTTTTTACATCTAAGATGGAAATAGCTTTTCAACCTGGGAATCATGCATAGATCCTGCTTTCCGTGTGATTTGCAGTGTCCTATTCATTAACACTCAGAAAGTCAGATGATAAAGTTAGAATTCAGTGATTAAGAAATGGCGGCCTCCGTTGTTTCTGAAGGAACTCCCTTGGAGAATAACATTGGTATTCACAGAGCTCTTAAGGGCCTTTCTTGGCCAAAGGGAGCCGATCGCTTCAAAGAAACATCTTGGGGAATTTCTCCAGGCCTTCAACAGGCCCCCCACCCCACCCCCAAATCTTGAAGATGTTTACAGAATTGAAGAGCGGATCGAGTCCATGGAACAAGCGACTTGTGTAAGAATAGTGGAGAAAGAAAGCTAAAGATACCAACAAATACTTGCAATCAAACATATTTGCTTCCTCATTCATATCAGTTTCATAGGAATGCTTTTTTTTAAAAATTTTTTTAAACCCTTAACTTCTGTATATTGGTTCCTTGGTGGAAGAGTGGTCAGGGTGGGCCATGGGGGTCAAGTGACTTGCCCAGGGTCACCCAGCTGGGAAGTGTCTGAGGCCAGATTTGAACCTAGGACCTCCCGTCACTAGGCCTGACTCTCCATCCACTGAGCTACCCAGCTGCCCCCATAGGAATGCTTTTGCATAGTCCTCCAATGAAACTGGAAGTTCCCCAGATACAGCCACCATGTCTCATGGCTTCATTTTATTTGCTTTTGCTTTCTGTATTTCTTAACATTCCTTCCTTAGGCAAATAATATTCATTATGTTATAGTTATAATATAATACAATATTACATATTACAATTATAATATAACATTATATAATATTATAATTATAATATTAGGCAAATAATACTTTTGGTCGCTGGTCTTTTCACTCACTGATGGCTCTGTGAGCTCCTCAATGTGGATAATCTTTCCATAGATTGCCCGTCTGTGGTTGCAATCTGAAATAGTAGATAACAGGAGATAGAGCTCTGAGTGTAGAGGCAAGGAGTCTCGAGTTCAAATCCAGCCTTGGACACTTACTAGCCTGGCAATCCTGGACAAGTTAATTCACCTCTGCGTGCTTCCTTTCTTCTTCTGTAAGATGGGGACAATAACACCTCCCTGGGTTGTTGTGAGCACAGCACTTCTTTAACATTCAGCTAAGCATTAGCATAGCGCCTGGCACATAGCTAGCATTGTATTCAGAAGGGAATCACTTATTCCCTTCCACCATCCATGCTTTGCATCCAGTGGACATCTTGTTTATATCTGTCTATTAATTTTCTTTTTTTTAACCCTTACCTTTCATCTTAGGATCAGTATCGGTTCCAAGGCAGAAGAACAGTAAGGGCTAGGTAATGGTGGTTAAGTGACTTGCCCAGGATCACACAGCAAGGAAGTATCTGAAGCCAGATAGGAACCCAGGACCTCCTATCTCTCCATCCACTGAGCCACCTAACTGACCCTCTTCCAGTAGTTTTCTTTCTTTTGTTTTCCTTTTTTTTAAAAAAAACCCCTCACCTTCCATCTTGGAGTCAATACTGAGTATTGGCTCCAAGGCAGAAGAGTGGTAAGGGTAGGCCATGGGAGTCAAGTGACTTGCCCAGGGTCACACAGCTGGGAAGTGTCTGAGGCCGGATTTGAACCCAGGACCTCCCGTCACTAGGCCTGACTCTCAACCCACTGAGCTACCCAGCTGCCTCTCTTCCAATTGTTTTCAATAGCACATCCAACCAAAGTAGCCCTTCCTCTACCTTTATAGACATTATAGAGAAAAGGGAAACTAGTAGTTCACAGAGGTATCAGTCAGTCATCAGCTATTCCTTGCCCAGACCCATGACTTACATAGCTCCAGATCTGCTCCTACAATTCTCTGGTGATATGCCTTGCATCCCTTGTCCTGTTCAATTTTTCATCTGCGATACGCCGTAGCCTGCTCACGCTGACCATGGACCTCTCCATCACCCTTTGAGTTCTTCAGAGATCCGGGCTTGTAGATTAGTGCAGCCATGCAACACCGCTGGAAAAATATTGTTGTAAAAATGATGGGCTTTGGTTTCAAGGAGAAGCTCAGGGTCATCCCCAAAGCCGATGCTCCTCCTGCACCGGCTCAGTGTCCGTGTGGAGGGTCTCTCTAAAATGTGCGTGATGACGGGCTGGCACTGCGGCCCGTCTTTCTGATTCTGGATCCCATCAGGAGACGGTGGTGTCCTGATTTAATACAACAATTTCCTCTGAGGACAGAAAGCTCTGGAGAGCCTCATCCACTCTAAGGAATCCCCCTTTGATTTGAACTTTACCTCAGATCTCCTCCTCCACTGTGGTGGCCGATAGCTTTAGCGAGCATATGCCAGCCTGTTTTAGCCCTCCCTTGATACTACAAATCAGAGAGCCACTAAGGAAAGTGATCTCTATCATTGCCCCTTTCGGGCTCTCTTCTGTGATTCGGGCCTGCAAAATGAGCCCTGGAATCCCAGCCTCCAATGGATTCAAGAAATGCGCGGCGGAAAGGTACGAGGTGGGCCTCAGTGGACGGCCCATGAAGATTCATGCAAGAGAAGCAGTATAAAGAATGTCATCTACATGTAAAACCCAGTGGAATTGTGGGTCGGCTAAGGGGGGGTTGGGGGGTTGGGGGAGGGGGAAAGAACGTGAAACATGGAACTAGGGGAAAATAAAATTCAAAATAAAAACTAAACTAGAACAAACTAAAATAAAGAATATCATCACCCAGAGGAGGGGCTGGAAAAGATGGATTGGTCATGTGGCCGTGGCAAGGGAAGGGCCACATCATATGCTCCACGGGTAGCCACAGAGCGTCCGAAGAGCGAGGCTCTCATCATGTTCTCTAGACTACCCCAGCCCCACGGAGGGCTTATGGGAAATCACAGACAAGACGCACATAGCTGAGAAGGAATACATGGAAGGGGCACCATTTGAGGCAATGCACACACCAATGAGATGGATCAATCCGTTACTCAACAGGCATTTGTTAAGCATTTACTGCTTACCAGGATCTCCCCACCACCACCAGCACCACCTTAGGTGCTGGGGATACAAAGACGAAGAACAAAATAATCCCCACCCTCAAGAAGCTTTGCTGTTGTCTTCAGTTGTCTGAGCCCTGTCCAAAGCTTTTGTTGTCCAGTTGGCGTTTTCTTGGCAGAGAGACTAGAGGGGTTTGCCATTTCCTTCTCCAGCTCATTTTGCAGACGAGGAAACTGAGGCCAACAGGGTGAAGTGACTTACTCAGGGTCACACAGCCAGTCAGTGCTTGAGGCCAGATGGAAACTCGGGAAGATGACTTTTGCTGACTTCAAGTCTGCTAGAGCTTACCCAGAAGAAATTACAGTAACAGTGCAAGCTCTCGGAAAGTGGAGGGGGCTGGCTGGGGCCGGGGAGAGGGCTGGTTTGCCCCTCATTTGACGTTTTTAAGCAATGGCTAGATGAAAGGTGCCTTGCGGGGGTGGGAGGGGATTCTTATTCAGGTGGGGGTCCAACTAGATGGCCTACGAAGGCCCTCCCGACTCAGTCAGCGTGCGGCTTGGTGAGCGGCTAATATGTTCAAATGTAATCATCCTTTGTGACAGTGTGCGATATTAGAGATTACTTCTAGCCTCTGCATTCCAATATCTATATGCTTCGAGGTGTCATGATTCAACTTGGGCTAAGCGTTACTATTTCATGAGCTTGCGTGGAGGCTTTCTTTTTGTTTGAAGAGTTCTGGAATTTGCCTTCGGTGTAGCACATGCCCATAAATACAGAATAGAGCCAGTTACTCTGGAGCTCCCAGTGGGCCCACGCTGAGGCAAGCGACCCTGTATTTTAATTCTAACTTTTAACCATAGAATGCCAGAGCTGGAAGAGACCTTGGGGACCATCTCATTTGACAGATGAAGAAACGGAGGTCCATAGAGGGGAAGCTATTTGCCCAAGGGCTACCCAGCGTCAGAACTGGTGCCCACCTGAGCTCCCTGCTGGGTGCTATGTCCACTATATGTCCTGATGCAGGCATGAAAAAAAAATCCACCAATGCACAAGCATGCAGTAAGACAAAGGAAAAGGTCTGAAACAGCCCCTGCCCTTAAAGAGCTTGCATTTGAAATGAACTTCCATTGTCCCTTTAAGGCCCCCCCCAAACTCTTTAGGGGGGAGTCCTTGTAAAGGAAGCACTAGCAGTTTTATTCTTTTTCAAAATCCTCCTTTCCCTGGTTTGTTTTCATCTGGGCTGGACATCTATGAAACATTCTCACCTGCTAGGTTATTAACGATAACATTTTCATCCTCAAATGTTTCTAATCTTACACGATTGTGCCCTGATTGGGGGGGGGGGAAGAAAATGGAAAGATGAACAGATATTGATGTCGTTACTAGGCTTCCTAGGGTTATCTTTTAATTATAGAACCAAAAAACAGGAAGAGACTTCTTTTTATTAAAGTTTAATTAATTGATTGACTGATTGATTTAGAATATTTTTCCATGGTTACAGGATTCATGTTCTTCCCCTCCCCTCTCCCCTCCCCTTCCCATAGCCAACCCACAATTCCACTGGGTTTTACATGTGTCATTGTTCGAGACCTATTTCCATAGTATTAATATTTGCACTGGGGTGATTGTTTAGAGTCTACATCCCCAATCATGTCCCCATCAAACCACATGATCAAGCAGGTGTTTTTCTTCTGTGTTTCCGCTCCCACAGTTCTTCCTCTGAATGTGGCTAGTTTTCTTTCTCAGAAGTCCCTCAGAATTGTCCTGGGTCATTCATTGCATTGCTGCCTGTAGAGAAGTCCATTACTTTCTATTGTGCCACAGTGTGTCTGTCCAGGAAGAGACTTCTGAAGCTGGCCAGCCCAACCCTTTCCGGAAGCAGGAATCCCTTACATAGATCTAGCCTCCACTTGAAGACTTCTTAGGATGGGGAACTCATTACCCATCAAGGCTTTTCATTCACGTTTTCAATAGCTCTAATCGTGAGGAAGTTTTTCCTTCTGAAAAAAGGGCTACGTTCATAGAATCATCCATTTAGAACTGGAAGGGGCCTTAGAGGCCATCGAGTCCAACCCTTTCATTTTACAGAGCAAGAAATCGAACTTGAGAGTTGTTAAATGACTTGCCTAGGGTCATGTAGATGGAAAATCTTTGATGTGGGATTTGTACCCAGATCTTCTCGGTTCCATGACTTATTCTTCACTATACTCATTACCATTCAGGGATTTCATAGTCCCACAATGCTTGGGGCTGAGAGAGAGCCTGGCTTATTGGGGAGGGGGAGAAGCAGGAGGGGATTCTGGAACTTTCTGCCTAGCAACCTTTGCAGAGTACCCACCGTGAACTCTGCTTGGGTGAGTGCACTTTCTGGGTGCCAAATTGAAATAGTCTTGGGGAATCTCGGAAAGAGGCTGGAGGGGGGGGCAGGGCTGGCAGAATTGGCAGCCTGGGGGCTCCCAGATGATGGGATAAACAGAAGCAGCAGCAGCAGCAGCAGCAGCAGCAGCAGCAGTAGCAGCAGCAGCAACAGCAGACTGGAGTGGCAGTGGCAGAGTTTGAGACAGCAATTGGAGACGTGGCATATACTTGGGGAGTTTCTGCATCCCATTTGGCCTCTGATGCTCGCTGTGGGACACAATCAGAGTCCAGCAAGCCCAGTGCTCCCTCCCCTGCCAGACTGAGAGTGCAGGGGAGCTGATTAGGCTGTGCAGCTCACATTCTGAGCTGTAACACTCGTGCTGTGAGTTTGAACTGATGTGTCCCCCTCCTACTGTGTTGGGGATGCAGGAAAATTGAATGGGGATTTGACTCCAGGTCTCTTTTGAAGGAGGGGGAGGTGGCCACCATCTGGGGACGGCCATTGAGAGTGTTTAATACCCAGTTTACTTCTTGGCTATTACCTTGATATTGTTTTTCATTAAAGGTCCCTCCTTTTTTTTTTGCTTTGAATTAATGTGTCATCTGGCTCGGGCCTGTAAAGAACCATTGGGCAAAGCCCCAGACAATCAACAAAGCAACTCAGCGAGACAACTAAGAGTTCCGATAAAGTAACAAGGTGCGGGACGAATCCACAGAAATCATCAGCCTGGCTCCTATAGCCATGACAAAATCCTGGAGGATAGAAGAGAAGGGAAATCTCATTCAAAATCACCGGAAAAAGCCTAAGATGGCAGCGAGTCAAGCTACCAAAGACCTACTCGAGACATCTCGATCCAGCTGCAAAATCATCTTGAATGAGATGACGAACGACAGATCATTGGAGGGTTACCCATTGCTCATGGTTGGGCCTCACCAATCCAATAAAAATAACGCTCCCTAAACTAATTTACAGATTTAGCACTGGACCAGTCGAACCACCAAGGGGCCACTTAAGAGAGCCACACAGCATAAGAACGAGCAAAAGGTCCATGATCTGAAGGGAAATAATGAAGAAAAGTGGGAATGAATGGGCGATGGCACTTCCAGTGTTCAGATTATATTATTCAGCACTAATCATCAAAACGACTTGGCATTGGCTGAAAAATAGAAAAGGAGATCAGTGGAACAGACTAAATAAGCAAGAAGCAGGAACGAGTAAACTCAATAACTCAGTGTTCGATAAACTGAGAGCATTGATGACTCCAAGAAGAAGTCTCTGTTTGACAAAATCCACGGGGAAAGCTAAAGTCCAGTTGAGCTTGAGCAAACTAACAACAACCCCACCCCCCAGAAAACCTGAAGCAAGGTCTAGACTAGCTCTTTATAGCATGTCCCACAATAGTTTCCACATAGATACTTGACTTAAATATAAAAAGTCACATCCTTAAAAAGAGAAAAATGAATGAAAACACTTTTAATAATTAATAGCGGGAGAAGACTTCTTTTAAAAAAAATAAAGTTTTAGGGGCACCAGGGTGGCTCGGTGGATGGAGAGCAAGGCCTGGGGTAGTCAGGACCTGAGTTCGAATCTGACCTTAGACACTTTCTAGCTGTGTGACCCTGGGCAAGTCATTTAACCCCCGTTGCCTAGCCCTTAGCACTCTTCTGCCTTAAAAATGATACACAGTGTTGATTCTAAGACAGAAGGCAAAATTATTTTTTTTAAATAAAATTGTGATCTATTTTGTTTTTATATCATCTGTGTTTACCACTGTATTTCTACTCTCACCCACTCCTATAGAACCATCCATTCCTTTTAATAAAGTATGAAAGGGGGCAGCTGGGTAGCTCAGTGGATTGACAGTCAGACCTAGAGACGGGAGGTCCTAGGTTCAAAGCCGGCCTCAGACACTTCCCAGCTGTATGACCCTGGGCAAGTCACTTGACCCCCATGGCCCACCCTTACCACTCTTCCACCTAGGAGCCAATACACAGAAGTTAAGGGTTAAAAAAAAGTATGAAAGAAAAAAGGGGAAATAATGCTTTGAGAATAAGCATCATACCAAAGGAGAAAACAAAGCTGACTATGTTTATTTAGTACCTCTCACAGCCCTGGTTACCCACTTTTGCTTTCTTTTTTTTTTAATTCTTACCTTCTGTTTACGAATGGAAACAAAATATAGAATAGGTACTAAATTTCTATTTTAAGACAGAGGTGCAGTAAGGGCTAAGCAATTGAGGTTAAGTGACTTGCTTAGGATACACAGCTAGGAAGTGCCTGATGACAGATTTGAACCAAGAACCTCCCAACTCTAGACCTGGCCCGCTATCCACTAAGCTACTCCCATTTTCACTTTCAAAAGAGGCATCATCTCATATTAGGTGGATGGACGTGTCCAAACTTGGTCACTAGAATTTTGCAGCATTCAGTTTCAACTACTTTGTTGTATCCATTTACATTGTTGGTGTTACGTATATTGTTTCTTGGTTCTCGCTTTGGATAAATACATTTTAGAAAAGCATTTATTAAACACTTACTATGCATCAAAGACTGTGCTAAGTTCTGGGGAGACAAAATAGAAAAATCAAGACAGACCCTGCTCTCAAGAAGCTCACATCCATGGGCAGCTGGGTAGCTCAGTGGATTGAGAGCCAAGCCTAGAGACGGGAGGTCCTAGGTTCAAATCTAGCCTCAGCCACTTCCCAGCTATGTGACCCTGGGCAAGTCACTTGACCCCCATTGCCCACCCTTACCACTCTTCCACCTAGGAGCCAATACACAGAAGTTAAGGGTTTAAAAAAAATAAAATAAAATAAAAAAGAAGCTCACATCCTTGGGGAAGAGAACACATCAAAGGAAGTTTATCTACAGGGCAAGAGGGAAGGTCCTGAAGTCCTAAGTGTTCAGTGGTCAGTGGGATCGCAAGACCCAGGGGTCCTTAGGTTCTGGGGGAAATATGGATGGATGACTGCAGGGCAAGGCAGGTAGTAAAACCTAGAGAACTCTAGGAGGCAGTGTTACATGAGCCTGGCATCACCTCATGGAAGTCTCTCCGTAATTCTCTATAGTCACTGTCATAATTGTTTCTCATAACCCCATATATTCCGTTGCAGTCAGGTACTACTTGATAAACTATTCCCCAATGAATGGGCATCTACTTTGTTTCCAGTAGGAGGAGAATTTTTAACCAAAGAAGAGAGAGAGGAGATCACAAAGGCTAGAGAAGGGATATTTTTTTTTTTCGCTACCCTCCCCTTTGCCCATCTTTGCGTTGGAGTTTCCAGATATTCAAATTCATACTTTTTTTTTTAACTCTTAACTTCTGTGTATTGGCTCTTAGGTGGAAGAGTGGTAAGGGTGGGCCATGGGGGTCAAGTGACTTGCCCAGGGTCACACAGCTGGGAAGTGTCTGAGGCCGGATTTGAACCCAGGACCTCCCGTCTCTAGGCCTGACTCTCCATCCACTGAGCTACCCAGCTACCCCCTCATACTGTTTTAATTTTGAGGATCATTCTTTGCAAAATGTGTCCACTTCTCCACTTCCTCTTCCTCTGCAGCAAAGGCTGGCATGTAGGCAGCAATTAATCTTCATGGTGGTCTTCTTGCAAATGGCCATCACGAGTACTGCTGGCCAAAGGTGCCATGAACCGTGTTTCTTGTTTGGCGAGTTCATGATAAAACCAACTCCATGGACTCTGATTTGCATCTCCAGGGAGAACCTGTGAGTCATCCTTCCATTTAGATGCTACTTTCTTTTGTCCACTGGTTTTATTTATAGTGAGAATGTCTTTGCTCCTCCTCCTCCGGTAGGATACCTGCTAGATAAGGATCTCAGGTTTGGAGGGACAACCATTGAAAACTAGTGTGATTTAACTTAGCGCCTCGGTACCCTTTCCTAAGCCTCTTCCACCAGCCCTGCAGAAGCCGAAGGGGGCCGCCCAGGACTGAGGGACATTTTCTATTTTCCTTTGTTTCATGGGTTGCCATGGCCAAAGAATTCCTCACCAAATGGTCAGTCTGCGGGTTGACGAGCCTCTCCATACTTAGCGAGGCTGGTCCTCAGAAAGCAGACAGAGGCTGTTGCCAGGCCCATGCTTGAAGCCTTTCCAATCTGGTGGAACCTGCCAGATCTTGTACTTTATTGGCATGGCTTTTGACAGGCCGGGATCACTTCCGTGCCAGGGTGAGGCATCAGGATAGGACTTCGGAGAGAGCTTTAAGCTTTTCAACATGCTTTTCTCATAGCAACCGTGTGAGGTAGGTAATGCAAGAAAGATTATCCCCATTTTATAGATGAGGAAACTCTGACTCAGAGATGTTAATTGACACACCCATGGTCACAGAGTTAGTGTCAGGGCCAAGATTGAAACCCAGGTCTCCCCACTCCAAGTCCAACATTCTTTCCACTCCACCAAGCAACCTCTTAATATAGCATGGCAAATTCCTATACTTCTAAAACCTACAATAGAAGTGACATTTGAAAACTGGGGCACGATTGCACTGATAGGGGAATTCTGGGGCTCCAGCTACCTGTTGAAGAGATCCTGGATTCAGGTATCTTCCCAATTAGAATGCCTGCTGAGGATTGGGGACCTGTGAGTGAAGGGTCTTTGGCTTTTAGGGAACCCCTACAAGGAGTTCCTTCTGCATCCCTTAAAAACTGTCAGCAACTTTCCTCCTGGTAGAGTTGATAGTTGATCTCTCTTTTTGGTGAGAGCTTGTCCTCTGGGACTTCGCTAGCTGAACAAAATATTGGAGGGGCATTGAGCACTTTGGGCTCCCTTTTGCGGGGAGGTCATGCAGAGCGGGAATTGGGATTCCATGAAGTTAGCCTTAAAAGATGAGGCACAGGGGCAGCTGGGTAGCTCAGTGGATTGAGAGCCGGGCCCAGAGACGGGAGGTCCTGGGTTCAAATCCGACCTCAGACACTTCCCAACTGGATGACCCTGGGCAAGTCACTTGACCCCCATTGCCCACCCTTACCACTCTTCCACCTAGGAGCCAATACACAGAAGTTAAGGGTTAAAAAAGAAAGAAATGGATCAATATAATGATCCAAAACAATTTCAAAAAAAAAAAAGATGAGGCACACATCTCCATGAGACACGAACCAAATCATCTTCCCTCCTCCCCACCATCCCACCCCCCACACCCATTCTCCCTGCTAAAGCTGGGTCTAATTATGGAATAGTGTGCCCCCAGATTATGGGAGAGATGGTTTATTGCTACCTTTCTCATGTTGCCATTTAAGCAAACGCCTTTGCTCATGTCTTTTGAAAGGTGAACCCTTTGGCATGGCTTTTGTCAGGCTGGGATCACTTCCGTGCCAGGGCGAGGCATCAGGATAGGATCAGGGGCAGCTGGATAGCTCAGTGGATTGAGAGTCAGACCTAGAGACGGGAGGTCCTGGGTTCCAATCTGGCCTCAGACACTTCCCAGCTGGGTGACCCTGGGCAAGTCACTTGACTCCCATTGCCTACCCTGACCACTCGTCTGCCTTGGAGCCAATACACAATACTGACTCCAAGACGAAGGTAAGGGTTAAAAAAAAGAAAGGTAAAGCCACTGGCGAGAGCTTATACGTCTATAAGTGCAAAGGTGCCGATCATCTTTTGAGGAGACTTGGCCAGTCATCGTTTGAGGGGACTTGGCCCAAGGGTTGCTAGGTGCTCCTGGGTGGCATGCTGTGGGATCTGTGATTTCATCCATTTGGGGAATTCCCAGAGTGAGACCTCCCTCAACCTGGCAGTCTAAGACTTAGTACATGTCTTGGGGACTTATCTAGATGCCTAAGGCCCATAGAACAACTGTTTGCTCTTGGTAACACAATTAGTAAACATCAAAGGCAGGAGTCTTCCTGACTCCAAGGCTGGCTTTTCAGTTTCTATGCTAGGCTGCTTCTGTAATGTGTTTGCTTGTACACCCATAATCCTACCTTTATTAAAGATGCTACCACCTTGGTTTAGAAGAATTTGCCCTCACTTTTATAAAATGAGAAGTGAGTGAAATCCGTAGACTAGAGGCCTCTTAGCAAAAGTCTATACCAGATTAGTAAGGGGACATTCATGAGCATTTAGAAAGGGACACTAGAGTGGTTTTCTCAAGGACAGGTCAAAACCAAGTCTGGGGTTTCCATTTTTGGATGGGGTAACTGGAACAGCTGGCATAATAGGATCAAATTTGACAAAATATCTGATCAAGTCCCTCCAGCTATCACTGTGGAGAAGATGGAGAGGTATGGGTAAGAGTAAAACTGGCCAGAACCACAGCATAGTCATCAGAAGGTCAACATCACCAGGAAGGGAGATCTCTAGAAGAATGTCCCCAGGTATCCGTGTTGGATTCTGTACTATCCTATAGTTTTATTGATGAATTCAACAGAGGCATAGAAGGCAAATTTTTCAGGTCTGCAGATGGCCCATAGTGTGATGGGAGAGCAAACACATTGCATGCCAGTCAAGGTCCAAAAGAAATCTCAGCAGGCTAGAATAATGAGCCAAATTGAGTAAGAAAAAAAATCATAGGGACAAATATAAATTGGTTGGGCGGGGTGGGGGGGGGCGGTGGGGAGAGTCGGAGAACTGAGCCAATAAACCCTAAGGGATATATGGCGAGACAAAAGTTTCTGTGAAAAAAAAAAAAGATCTGACTTAATGGACTGTGAGCTCAAACTGAATCATTGGTGGGTAGTGGGGGCCAAGAGTTAATGCTCGCCCAGGCTGTGCTAACAGAGGCAGGGTGACCAGAATGAGGATGGTAGAAGGTCCATGAGACTCTTAGATGCTCAGCCCATATCCAAAACACAAAGTTCAGTTCTAGTAAGCAAGATATAGACAAGATAGAGCATTCCAGAAGAGTATGCCTAGGATGGTGAGGAACTTAGGATGTTGGAGAAGCGATGACTCTGGTAAGACATGAGAGCTATTCTCATGGGTCTTATGGAAGAAGGTCTAAGGTTGTAATACCTGGTCCTAGAAAGTGGAAGCAAGGGGGCAGCTGGGTAGCTCCATGGATTGAGAGCCAGGCCTAGAGAGGGGAGGTCCTAGGTTCAAATCTGGCCTCAGACACTTCCCAGCTGGGTGACCCTGGGCAAGTCACTTGACCCCCATCGCCTAACACTTACCACTCTTCTGCCTTGGAGCCAATACTCAGTATTGACTCCAAGATGGAAGGTGAGGATTATTAAAAAAAAAAAAGAAAGTGGAACCAAGTAGAAGTTGCAGACAGGAAGACTTGACAATAAATATTAACAATATTTAATAATATTGTTATATAACATATGTGTTACAGTAATTGACATAACGATAAACAAAAGACTTATTTCCTAACAATAGAGCTGTGCAAAAGTAGAATGGACTGCTTAAAGATGTAGTAGATCCTGGCCCACTGAGGATCTTCAAGCAATAGATGGACAGCCATTTGTTGGGGATGTTATAAGAATCGTGGTCTAGTATGGGGTAAGCTAGAAAGCTATTGAAGTGTCTTGTCTTGGATTCTGAGTGCCCTGTACTCCTCTAGAGCCCTTCTTATGACTAGAAGTCAGCTGAGCGACTGCTCAATCAAAAACCATGTCTTTGGGGGCAGAACCAAGATGGCAACTTAGTAGCAGCTAAAAAGCTGGTATTAAGTGCTTATTATGTGTCAAGCCTGGCGCCACAGGCACTGGGGATGCAGAGGCAAAAGTAAGATGCCCTCCAACAGCTTCAGTTCTAACAGGGGAGACAGTATGTACACATGTAAGTGTGGGAAGCCAATAAGAGAATAGATAAAAATCTGAGACTCCTCTTTTGACCCCTTTTGTGATCCTTGTGATTTCTTGCTGAAAAGTATTGTGGCCTTATTGAAAAGCTTTAAGTTCCTAGCAAACCTGAATTTAAAGGGTTAACACTGTTCCCCTTTAACCTTTAGCCAGGAATGCTGCTGCCTGGTACAGCCAAGGCCAACACAACCCTGAGAAAAATACTCCCCAACTTGGCTTCCTGATAAGAACCCAGTCGAAATTCAGCCTTGGCCTTGTTCTGTTCTGAAGCCAATGTTTTGTGTTTTGATATGACATAATTTGTAACTTCTGCGTATCTGCAAAGTTTCGGGGGGGTTCTTTTGTGTGAAATGAGTCTTGAAATATATATAATAAACTCCATGCTCCTGGAGACAGAGCTGGAAGCATGAAGTAAAAGACAACTCCCGGGTCCCGTTATTTCCTTATCAACTAAACTGTCCTTATCAGATTATCCGAGATGATAAAGAGATCTCGAGATGTAAGTATATACAGATATATACACACAGGGGCATGTGTGTGTGTATGCATACTCATATATGTTCAATAAATATGAGATAGTTTGAGGGAGAAGACACTAAAATCTGGACATAAAAAGTAAACTTCTTTGAACCGAGTTTTGAAGGAAACCAGGAATTCCCAGAGGTAGAGGTGAAGAAGAAGAATGTTCTGAGCAGGGATTGAGATGAGAGTCAGAATATGCAGAGTATGTGGAAAAACAGCATGGAGGCCAACATAGCTGGACCACAGAGTGCATGGAGAAAAGGAACGCATAAGAAGACTGGGCAGAAGAGAGATCAGATCACAATCTCCCCATTCTCGGGTACAGCGATGCTTATAAGAGGGTAATGGATGGGCCACATGACCATCCATGAGTTGGGGAAGGGTGGTGTCTACCCTAAACATAGGAAGACTTCCCTTGGTTGGAATGGGCGGCTGAGAACAAGTTATTTCAAGGGTCATGAAGGCTGCTGAAACAGGTGCTTTGGGGTACTTTCGAGTTTGGCCAGGGACACCGAGGGCATCCGCTGCATCCCTGGTCATCACCAGTTGTCTTGACTTTTGTCTTGTCCCAGGGTTTCGAAGAGAGAGTGAAATGGATGATTCTGTGCAACTCTACCTCATTTAAATCCAGTTCACGCCCAAGTCAACACATCACCCTGTGATGTCATGGGCCCTCTTCGGAAACGAAGGATCTTTTGAAGAACAGATCATACATTTGCACTCTGGTTTCATGTTTGATTTCCCTCAGCACCGTTAGATGGAAGACATCGGCCACGTAATTGGTTAGCTGCCTCTCGCTGATAGAGAGGCAATGGTCACACCTTGGGGGGGGGGGGAGGGCGGTCTTTGTGAGAATCGATTTTGTTCTGCCATACGTGTTTGTAATGACCGTTTTGTTCTTCTTGCTCTCTCAATTGAAAGGGTGGAGTGATGGGGGGAGAGAAGGCAGATTCGGAGAAGAAAAGAAAATGGAATTGAACGAATTGTTTGGATGGCAAGTAGGGTGCAACGGTCTGCTCCCGATGACTTCTGTGCAGTCAACGACTGCAAAGACAGTATTGGGTAAATGCAGGATTGGAAAGGGAGATGAGCCAGTCATATCGTGAGGGATTGCACTGGCATCCATGGAATGCTAAAAGACCCACAAGGAGGCTTCTAGCATGCGCTTCCTCCTGAGATGATTTATGGGAAGGACAGAGATAAAAACTATCGAGGATAAGATGGGCTACACCCTGCAGTCATTGAAGGAATACCCTCCATTGAAGAGATCATGGATCAGTCTGAGTGTAATCAGAGCTCTAGCATTGTGGGTACTTAGCTAGGCAGCCACAAGCTTTCATTTATCAAGTACCTACTATGTGCCAGGCACAGTGTTTATAGCAGGATTTGACCTGCTATCTCTAACTCATCTGCTTCCAAAGATGATTTAGGTTCCAAAATCTCACTGAGGTCTTCTTTGGGGAATGCTGAAGCACATAATCAAATGGTTATCTCTGCTACCTTCTTCTTATTTCCATTTGTCCTGGGATCCTAAAATGATCTTCCTGCTCCTCCAACTGGGGAACTTCCTGTGTTTTCATGAATTTATTTCCAGAGGCGTCTCCTATTACTTTTGGAATCTCTTGCAAGATGCTCAGTCAGACCTGAGTTTGAATCGTTACCCACTTCTTAGCTGAGTGAGCCTCGCTCCCCACAAGCCACCTAACTTCTCTGAGACTCAGTTTCCTCAACTGTAAAATGGGAATACCAATTGCATCTCTCTCCCAAGGTCAACCGAGCTAATATATGTAAAGTGCTTTGCAAACCACAAAGCTCTACATATGTTAGCTACTTGAAACCCTCACTGTATTATTATTTATACTTGTCCCCGATAGCCTTTGGGGGCTTCCTGTTCTTTACACTTGTCATTAATGCTTTATGTATAAATATACAGAAGTTTGCAGAAAACTTTACAAATAGTATCTACTTTGAGTCTCACAAAACTTTGAGAGGCTGGTGTTACTATACCCATTTTATAGATAAACTGAGGCAGATAGAGGTTAAGTGATTTCCCCAGGGTCTGAGGCAATCCTTCCATTTTCCTACTTTTTTTCCTATGTTAGCTTCTTTTACTTTGTCTGCCAGTTGGGTATTGTTGTCATTCGAGGGCCTGAATTTTTTTTCAGGATTCTTTCTTGAGCTCATGCATTTTCCCCCTGAGCTTCCAGTAAGGTTCAAGACTATTGCCAGTCATCCTGGGTTATTTTTTTTTTGAGAAATATTTTCAGTCTTTTCCTAACCAGTGTCCACATCTTGTCACTGTCTCCTTTCAAAATTAGCCCTTACCTTCTGTCTAAGAATCAATATTAAGTATTGGTTCCAAGGCTGAAGAGCCATAAGGGCTAGACAATTGGGGTTAAGTGACTTGCCCAAGGTCACACAGCTAGGAGGTGTCTGAGGTTTGTATTCGAACCCAGGACTGCCTATCCACTGAGCCACTTAGCTGCCTCCACTCTTTCCTTTTTAAAGAGGGAATAACTGTGCAATGGATTTCTTTGGTCAGATGGAATGGCAAGTGTTATTATACTGAGCTTCCTCTGAAGATGCTTCCTGTCCTCTCCTCAGAACCAAGGTGTGTAGCCACTCTCCACACTCTATGGGTTAACCAAAATGGCCTTCCAGTTGATCCCCACCCAGAACACTGTATCTCCCAGCTCTGTGAATTTGCACTGGCCATCCCCTAGACCTGGAAGACACTTCTTCCTCATCTCCGAATCCCGGATTTCCTTCTAAGCGCTCCTCTCCAGGACCACTTTGGAAATGAGGCCTTTCCTATTCCTTGCTTCCTCCCCCTTCCCCTTGGAGCTGCTAGGCTCTCCCTCTATCCCCTCCCCGAACAAATTTTCTTACATCTATTTTTCATTTACTTCTTGTTTCCTCTGACAGAATGCAGACTCCTCAAGATTAAGGACTGTTTAATATTCATTTCTGGATCCCCAGCACAAGTGCATGGCACATAGTAGGTGCTTACCAAGCCTTTGTGGCTCGCTCGCTCAGTTGATTTTCTTTGGGGTTCCACAAATATCCTCCTAGGCAGCTGTCATTTATTTTCTCCAAAAACCTTATTTCTGCATTTCATTCTGATGAGGCATTCAGCCAGTCCATGTATGGATAATTGAAGAATCACATCATTATAGCTTGGCCTAATTTTTCAACTTCTCCAGTCTCTTACCATCTCCAGCTCAGTCTCATTATCCTGCTCAGGTGGCATATAGCCTGATTACCACATTTTTATTATTTAAGGGTGAAATTTCCACCCACAGAGATTATGTAGTTCCTTCTTTGTCTGGCAGTTTTTTCCCTCTATTACTATTTATGTTTTTCATCATATCCAGTGTGTCAGCCCATCCGTTCCTCGAGCCTGGCAGCTCTCTGGACGATTGGTCATTCTCCTTCCACCGAGTCTGCAACAAGTCATTTATATCGAGGGCCTTACTTGCTGCCAGACATTTTCTTTTTATTAAGTTGCCAGGATGGCAATAAGCAGTGCGGGGTGCCGAATGAAGTCAGGAAGATCAGAGTTCCCGGCTCTCCTCTCATATACCCCGGCCGGATGACCCTGGGCAGATGGCTTCACTTTTTCCAGCCCCGAGCATCTTTCCAAGTCAAGTCACGATCATTTACGAAGTGTCTACTATGTGCTAGATCTCCAGAAGGGCAAAAGAGAGGGCCAGCCTTACCGGGCTTTGGGGAGGGCCGGAGCATGGGGGTCGGGGAGATGCCAGGCAAGCAATGATGTGCAAACAAGCTCGATGCAGGGGAAATTGGAGATAATCAACAGAGGGAAGGCATTAGCATTAAGGAAGATTCCCAGAGACTCCTTGCAGAATGGGAGCTTTTAGCTGGGACTTGAAGGAAGCCAAGGAAGCCAGAAGGCAGAGCTGAGGAGGGAGAGAGTTTCAGGCATAGGGGACAGCCAGAGAAAATGCTCAGAGTAACAATGCCAGCAAAGAAGCAGAAATCAACCCAGCAGCTGCCCAGTTTCCAATCCTAATGCTTCAGCCCCTGCCAGGAAGGGGTTCGAAGGTCCTCTGAGCATCAGTTAATTAATTGTCATTTCCTCCGGGAAATTCCGTTTTCAACACAACTGCTACTGTAAGCTACACACCACGTTTCTGGGCTGCATTAGTATAGAACATTTCCACCCCAGTGGTTCCCCATCTCATTGGATGCACAGGTTTCCACCAACCCTCCCCCCCTCCCCCCCAAAATGGGAATATCAAAACCCTTATAGAATTTGGCTTCCCCTTCTGTCAACTTTCTCCCTGTTCATTGTTTGGTTAAGTGGTTAACTGACATTTTTGTCCCCATTTCCCAGAAACCTATTGATCTCACCCAGATCCGCTTCCCTCTGCTCTGGCTTCTCCTCGTCACCTTTTCCAGTTGGTTTCTTTAATGGTCTCTTCTCGAATCTTCCCAGGATAAATTCGACTCTCTTTCTCAAAGGTAAGAGGTCGCCGCCATTCAAGCTAGAACCCGGATGGCTGTCACCAAAGAGCAAGGGAGCTTGATTCTGGTTGTAGGGGATGAAAACAGGTGGGATTTGCCTTCTGGCAGCGTGTATAAGGATGAGGGCGTCTCTAGCTCTCCTAGCAAGTTTGCTGCAGGCTTGACCCTCCATTGCTGTCTACTGGTTTGTGATGTGGCTCTTCCTCCATCCTCCAATGGGTTCATACTCTAAACCTGGGTTGTCCCGAGCCACCGTATCCCTCTGTGTTTGCTAGCTGAGCTCAGCTGGTCGCCTTATATCTCATCATAGATGCAAGGCTGGAAGGAACTGCAAAGGCCATCTAAGTCAATCCCCTCATTTTACAATTGAGGAAACTGAGACCCAGAGAGAGAGAGAGAGAGAGAGAGAGAGAGAGAGAGAGAGAGAGAGAGAGGGAGGGAA
>NC_058136.1:65556304-65592812 GCF_016433145.1 Gracilinanus agilis | reverse complement strand
GCCACAGGTGCATTTATCTTTCCTATTAATTACTATTAGAATTAAAAATAATTAATTTCCAGGGGGCTAAGGAATATTTTTTTCTGGAAAGGGGGGCGGCAGGCCAAAAAAGTCTGGGAACCCACTGGCTCTAGTTCAACCCTTCCCAGTCTTTCCCCTTCACTCTCATCTGAACAACCATTTTGGAGATGGAGGGATAGGCCCAAAGACTGAGACAACAAGTCAAGTAAAGAGCGGAGGGCCTCAAACCTCAGGGTCACAATTTCCTTTCATTTCTTTTTCCATTCCAGTTGTTGACTTGCCCCTGAGTACCGCCAGCATGTTCACTTTGCTCATCTTTCTGATGGATGCTAATTCCTGTAGTCGAATCAATTATCCTGCTATCCACATCAATCAAGAAGATGATGGCAATGAATAGATTGACTGCGCTTGAGTCCATTTATTGTACCTTATAGATATTGCCTCTTTCCGATAAACAGTACTTATCTGTATGTCCCCAATTCATGTTCCATGGCTTTTGTGCTCTTAAAAAGATGTCTCTTTTTTGTTTAGCTGTAACTACCATTAAAACCATTTCTATGGGAAGCATGTTTTAATAATTGGTTACATCTGAGTTACTGATAAGTGCTTTCCATTTGGCAGCCAGTGTTTACATGGATTAACTATTGTACCCTGTTTAGCGTGAATGTACCTTAACCTTTCTCTTTTTTTATTTTTATTACATTTTTCATATCCCTTAATCAGAATTCTGGAAAACAACATTAGCTGCCCTGAGTGCGGTTCATCTTGTACAAAGAATATACTAAAAGCTGACCACTCCTAAATGAAACAGTAATGGACTTTTCCTAGTAAAATTAAAGTTCCCATAGAACCGGGGGGAAAAGTTTAGTGGGTACCGAGCAAGGAGTTATATTGGATTTGTACGGTTTGACCTTAATAAAAAGAATAGAGGAACAGAATAAGAGCACTTTCTCAAAGACTCGGGAGAAGAATCCACAACCCTTTTTGTGTTTTCTAGACCCCTTTGGTGGTCCAATAAAGTCAATCCGCTCCTCAGAATCCTGTTTTCAAATGCATAAGATAAAATACAGAGGATTGCAAAAGAAACAATATCAAAAGATTTAAAGTGGAAACAAAAGTTAAGAACTCCTGACATTTGTGATATGACCGATTAGTATAACAACATTTAAACAAATTAAAAATATACACTTGTAAACAAACTACACTTGTTCTATCTGCAACACACATTCATAGCATGCCAGATCTAGAACGTCAATGTGCTTCAGAGACCATCTAATACATCACGTTTATTTAATAAGTGAGGAAACTGAGGTGAACAGACTTGCCTATGGTCAAACATAAGAGCACCGATAGAGAGAAGGAAGGGCCCTTTGAGACCATCTAATCCAATCCTCTCATTTTAGCATTGAGGAAACCAATATTTGCCTTTCACATTCTTTGTTTTGTGGGACTCTCTTAACAACCCATGTAGGCGATAGAGCAGGCATGCTTGTTTTGCTGATATGGACGTTGAAGCTACAGGCATTAAGTGTAATAACTGGGAAAGAGGAATGCATGGCATTTGGAGTCAGAAAACGTAGGTCTGAAATCCCAGCTACTCAATAGCTATGTGGCTTTGAGCAAATCCCCTTCCCCTTTCTGGGCTATCTCAGTTTCTGCTTGGGAAAAACAGTGGGGGAGGCAGATAGGGGAGAGTCAGCATGGTACAATGGAAAGGTCACTGGATTTAGAGTTTGAGGACCTGAGTTCCAGCTAACCTGTGTGTCCTCAAGCAAGTAAGTTTATGTTCCTCTCCAGGTTTCCATTTCCTCATGTGTAAAATGAGCAAGTCAGCCTCTATAACACAGGAGATCCCTTTTTCTTCTAGATATATGATGCTATAACAATTACTTTGGGGTTCTTTGATTCTGCATCTCAGACCAAGGCCTTCTGTCTTATTTTTTTTAATTTTTATTTATGTGATAGAATTTATTTTCAGGTACTTCTTCCCCTCCCTCCCCTCCCTGCCCCATAGAAGGTATCACTTGACAAAAAAATATATATGGCTATATAGATTGTATCTTTTGTGTTTCTATTTTCCAGTTCACTGTTTGGAGGTGGGCATTCTAATAGCTTGTATATAACATTCTCTTGGTTCTTCTACTTAGTTTTACTCTTAGCTACTTCATGTAGATCTTTCCAAGTTTTAAAAAAAGTTAACCTTTTCAACTTATGTGGAAATTTATTGATACATGTAATTAGTAAAGAATATAAATAAGAGAAAATTTAAAAAGAAATGTCATCGTTCTTTATAGTATAGTAACATCCCAATTGCAATCATATACTACAATTTGTTCAGCCATTCCCCAGTGGATAGACATGCCCTCAACTTTCAATTCTTTTCCACCACAAAGAGAGTTGCTATGAATATCTTGGAACTTATAGATTCTTTTCTTTTTCTCCTGATCTTCTTGGGAAATGGTCTTCTGCCTTTCAAGCCTATGGCTTTTTCTGTGAAGGATGCCTTCCCACCTTGACTAGAGAGTAGTTACCCTTGCTTGAATGAAAACATCATGGCCATGATTTTCCATCTCTTCCCCCTGTTCTTTCATTTTTGTCTTTTTTTTTAACATTTTTTTAAATCCTTAACTTCTTTGTATTGGCTCCTAGGTGGAAGAGTGGTAGGGGTGGGCAATGGGGGTCAAGTGACTTGCCCAGGGTCACACAGCTGGGAAGTGTCTGAGGCCAGATTTGAACCTAGGACCCATCTCTAGTCCTGACTCTCAATCCACTGAGCTACCCAGCTGCCCCTATTTTTGTCTTTTAAGGCTGCTTTATTGATGCCCTTTTCGTTCTGTCATGGTCATTTCAGCCCTTCTACCTCCTCTTCCTCCAGATTGAATTATCTTTGTGACAAAATAAAACAATGAAACATATATATATAATAAATAAATATAATACATTACAATATATAATAAATAATATATAGAAATATATATTTATACAAAACATCTTAGGGAATGATAGTGGTGTCTTTGACAAGGTATATAATAATCTGTCATGGCATCCCTGTACCTCTCTGTCCTGAGGGGGGAGTTGATCCTATTGGCCATTCTCTGGCATCCTCATTGGTTTTCCCATTACTGAGTTGGAATCCCTTCTATTCATTTATATTGTTGGAATCATTGCCTCTATTGTCCTCTGGATTCTGCATATTTTGCTCTGCATCAATTCATACAAATCTTGCCACATTTCTCTGAATTTTTGACATTTTTCATTCTTACCGCACATCACAGTCATGTTGGAATCCATTGTATTCATATACCATGAGGTTTTCTCCCCGGCCAATTCATGAGTGTCCATATTGTTAGCACTTCTTTGTTACCTCCTGCCCCCAACACACACACACACACACACACACACACACACACACAAATGCTGCTATGAATATATTACCATATTTTGATGGAATACTTTTGTGCTCAAAGGAGTAATAAACTGGAGGAATTCCATGTGAACTGGAAAGACCTCCAGGAATTGATGCAGAGTGAAAGGAGCAGAGCCAGAAGAACATTGTACACAGAGACCGATACACTGTGGTAAAATAGAATGTAATGGACTTCTGTACTAGCAGCAATGCAATGATCCAGGACAATTCTGAGGGATTTATGGAAAAGAACACTACCCACATTCAGAGGAAGAACTAGAGGAGTGGAAACACAGAAGAAAAACAACTGCTTGAACACATGGGTTGAGGCAGACATGATTGGGGATTTTGATTTGAAACTACCACACCAATGCAATGATCAACAATTTGGAAATAGGTCTTGATCAATGACACATGTTAAAACCAGTGGAAATGCGCATCGGCCAGGGGTGGGGGGAGGGCGAGGGGTGAAGGGGAAAGTAGGAGCATGAATCATGTAACCATGTTAACTTTTCTAAAAAATGAATATTAATAAGTATTTAAAAAATAAAATTTTAAAAAATGTCAAAAAATATATTACCATATTGAAGACTTTTCTGTCTTTTACTTCCTTCAGACTCTAGGCACAGTAGTGAAATTGTTTGAGTCAGAGTCATTGGGTGAAAGGACATGGAGAGTTTGGTCCTTTTTATTGAATAATTCTGAATTGAAACCCAGAACAGTTGGACAACTTCACAGCTTGAGGAATGGTGAAGGAATGGATGTTCTTGGCCTCCCATGGTCCTTCCGATACTGATGTCTCATTTTCTGTCATCTTTGCCAATTTGCAGGTTGTGAGGTGAGACCTCAGCTATTTTCATTTGAATGAATGAATTAAAAAAAACATTTATTAAGCACTTACCATGAGAAAGACACCATGCTAAATGCTTTGAATAAAAAAAGAAAATGTGAGGCTTGATATTCTAATAGACATAGATGGGAAAGAGATAGATTGTCAGAGAATGGCATTTCGGTTGAAAAGTTACAGGAATTGTGAGGAGAGTCATGGGGGAATGGATGGATCATTCTTTTCTAGCAGTAATAACGGTAATTTAATTGCTTTTCCTATAGCAGGTGACAGAAAGAAGGGATGTTAATGATGATGATGATGGTGGTGGTGGTGGTGATGATGATGAAAGCTAGTGCTTTAAGGTTTGCAAAGCACTTTGAACATGTTAACTCACTTGATCCCCACAACATTCTCTGTAAAGTAAGCATTAATATCATCCTCATTTGATAGATAGGAAACTGAGGCTTAGGGAGGTTAAATGACTTCCCTAGGGTTACACAGTCAGTGTCCGTGTATCAGGATTTCAACTAGAGTCTTCTTGACTCTAAGTACAGGGCTCTAAGTACACTGTGGCTCCCAGCTGGAAGACACCCATGGGAGTGCAGCACGGTGTTTGGAGGGCCAGCTAGATATGCTAAACTGTCAGCAGTCAGGAGTGCAGGGTCCCAAGGTGGGGCATCATTTGGTAGCTTTCTTCTTATCAGTGATTTAGATCGTGTTTTCGTACAGTCCTTTCTAGCTTACTCTTTATTCTGCTTTTGAAAACAGTTCTTGTCCGCGCCTGCTTATTCACTGGGGAATGGTCCTGGGCATTGTGTATTGGTGTCAATTCCCTATGTGTTTTAGATATCAAACATCTGCTGGTGATATTGGATGGGGTTTTTCTCCACTTCTTATTCTACCTGCATTGATTTGCTTCACTCACCTGTCAATGATTTTCACAAGAGGTCATGAAGGAGATGAATGTTATCTGGGAAATTCTTTTAAGAGTTTGGAGATGTTTTTATGCTGCCACATGGTGCTACTTGTCACTAACCTGATCCAATTAAGCAGGAAAGATCAGGCATGGGGTGAAGCCCATGCTCGCCCCTGTGATTATGGCACTCCATTCTGCTAAGCAGAAGTACCAGGGGATGTTTCAAGCCTCCTATTGTTCTAAGAGTGGCAATGCAGACTCATTAGTCTAGGAAACATGGCTAGTGTGGATTTACTCTATCAGAATCTGCTCTGAGCTCTCCTCTTAATGGGAGCTCTACCTCTTCCCCGAATCAGTGACAATTTACAGTGTCTTAGGCATATGTTTTGGCGTAATCGAGTTGCTTCCCACAGGAATAGAAAGAACATGTCCAATTGTATACAGTGTTTTACTCTTGACAATCTTAAAAAGTAACACATAATAAAACACTGACCACATAGTTTCATAGTTGCTGCTAGGAAAGACTCAATTTAACTTGCTTACCCTTCCTCCTTTACTTGTTGTCTCCTGTCCCATTTCTATAAGTAGGTAAAAGAATATAATAATAATAACAATTACTATTATTAACATGTATCCAGAACTCTAATATTTGCAAGTATTTTCCTATTTGATCTTCAGAATGGCCTGGGGAGATAGGTGCTATTCTAATCCCCATTTTATAGTTGGGGAAACTAAGGCAGAGCTTAAGTGACTTGCCCAGAGTCACATAACTAATATCTGAGTCTCAATTTGAACTTGGGTTTTCCCAACTCCAGGTCCATCACTCTAGCCACTATACAACCTAGCTACCTAGAATATACAACACACCTCTCAGCTGATGATCAATTCCTACCATCCAGTAGGGCCAGTTATTAGATAAAGATTCAGGTACTATGTAACTGGGACTTAGCTTTTCATGGCATAACCTCAAGGTCTGTTGCTTTCCCTTCAGTGTCCTAGCAGATGCCCCCAACTACCTTTCACCATTCCTACTTCATTCTCATCAAGTAAGGGTGTAGGAAAAGTGCAGACCACATAGGGAAGGTCCCTTTGTTTTCACCACCATCTTGCCTTCCCTGTTCCTCTCTATGGAGGCGATATGGTATTGTGGCTAGAGCAGAGGTTCTTTACCTGCAGTCCATGAATTTGTTTTTTAATCAATCAGTCGATAAACATTTATTAAGCACCTCCTGTGTCCTAAGCACTGGGCTAAGAAGTGCAGACACAAAAAGAAGCAAAGATAGTCCCTGACCTCAAGGAGCTTACAATCTAATATTTATATATATATGTGTGTGTGTATATATATATAGATATAGATATAGATATAGATAGATAGATAGATAGCTACAGATCTAAAGAATTGATTTCCTTTGTAATCCTACATATCATAGTTTGTGCATTTAACACCATCATTCTGAGAAGGGACTCGTAGTCTTCACTAGACTTGCAAAGGTACATGGGACACACAAAAAAAAAGACTCCAGAAGCCCTGGGCTACAGATCAAATTGCTTATCATTTCTGAGAAAGGGGAGGGAAGGGAGGGAAGGACATAATTTGGATGATATAACTTCAGAAAATTTGTGAGGAAAATTGTTATTCCATGTAATTAAGAAAATAAAATATGTAATTGGTCAAATAAAATATCTTTACAAAAGGAAAAAAGAAGCCCTGGACCAGAGTGATGAATTTGGGGTGAGGAAGATTAGGATATAAGCCCTCCCCCAGATACTTATTGACCCTGAGCAGGTCACTCGACCTCATTCAAGTCCAGTTTCATCTGTAAATTGAGGACAATAAGGGTCTCTGTCTCACAAGCTTGTTGTAGGATCAAATGAGTAATGCATGTAGAAATACTTTACAAAGCTTTAAGTACTAGCTAAATATCAGTGATTAGCATTCTTATTACTATCCACCTCCAACACTAGTTGTCTGACCTTGGGCAAGTCAGTCAACAAACTCTTATTAAGCACCAGCTCCGGACTAGGCATTGGGAACAATGAAGAAAGGGGAAAACACAAACACAAACAAAAACAACCAGTCCTTGCTCTAAAGGAGGAGCTCACAGTCTACCGGAGAAGTCATTCCTCCTCCCTAAGCCTCAGTTTCTTCATCTGTCAAATAAGGAGGTTGGATAGGGTGACCAATGTGTTCCCTTCAAGCTCTGAATCGATGATCCTATATGTGGCCTCAGACAGATCCTTCATCTCTCTGGTCCTGAGTTTCCTCAACCATCAAATGAAGGGGTTGGACAAGATGGCTTCCGTGAGCCCTACTGGCTATGCATCTATGCATGATCCAAGGATTTCCTCCTGCCCCCTGTTTCTGACTTTGATCGAGGGCTTTGGTTGAAGGTTCTCAGAGGCACATCCCACCCTCTTTATCTCTTTCAGCTCAATGATCTTGCCCGTTGCCTCTGCTCGGCTCCCTCTGATGGCTTCCTCTTTAGCCGCCCACCTTACAGCCACACACCTGCCTCCCCATGCAGGGTGGGAGGGGGAAGAAAGGCAGCACTGGGGGGCTTCTGGGCCCAGTTGCCTTTGTGACCCCTCAGTGAAAAGCAGAAAAAGTTTGGAAAGTTTTTGTCATGTTAAACAAGGACCACAAAAAGGATGACTGTTCCAAGGCCAGTGGGCTATAATGGGAGTGATTTGGGGGATGTAGATTGCATTCAGCACCATTTATCTGTCATTTTCCTGGAACTGAAGCACTCAGCATTTTACCTCTGTGCTTTCAGTTTGGTTTCGAGGGGAAAAAATTAGTCAGCCGAGGTTCAGCCTGGGTTTATGCCACTAATAGATCTAGCCCAAACTCGCTGTTTACATTTTTACCAGAGATTCATTTAACTACTTCCTAATGGCCTGGCTGTTTCTGGAACCATCTATGTCTGTCATTTCCCCTCTGCCTTCAGAAAATGCATGTCCTTGGGAAGATAATTTTGGAGGGGAGGAGGCTTATTTCAGTTCCCCCTCCAGCTTGAATTCTGCCACTTAAAGGCATTTGAGAGACATTTTAAACCTGACGTTTTTGATGGAGCCTCTTTCACAGAGGACTCTGGGTTCCACTGAGTCTCTGACACTTACTCTCTGGGTAAATTTGAGCAAACGCTTTCACCTTTCTGACCAGAACATTTATACCTTCATTGGTAAAATGAGAGGGTTGGCCCAGCTGTTCTCTTTCAGCTCTAGATTTGGGATCCTTTGGACCATTTTAAGCAAGTCATTTCCCCTCCTTGGGACTCTGTTTCTCATGTGTAAAATGGGAGCAGGGCCACTTTAGATTTGATGGCTCTGAGGTCCCAGGAGTCCTTTACCTCCTTTTTTGTGTATCTCAGACCCCTTTGGCAATCTGGTAAAGCTGATAGACCATTTCCTAGGAAAATGGTGTTACATGCATTAAATAAAAAAAAAACCAGAGGATTACAAAGGAAACCAGTTGCGTTGAAATGAAGGTATGTACATTTTCCCCATCCAAATGCACGCACACCCAGAATTCTATGGGTCTGTGGGTCTCAGATTAAGAACCCCTTTTCCTGGGCAGCTAGATGGTTCAGTGAATTGAGAGTGAGATCTAGAAACAGGAGTTCCTGGGTTCAAATCTGGTCTCAGACATTTCCTAGCTGTGTGACCCTGGGCAAGTCACTTAAACCCCCATTGCCTAGGCCTTAGTGCTCTTCTGCCTTATAACCAATATAGAATATTGATTCTAAGATAGAAGGTAAAGGTTTTTTTTAAAAAGAACCCTTTTTCTAGCTTTCTGATCTCATGATCCTATAGATGATAGCTTGGTCACCATTTTGAAAATATTTCTTAGAAGTCTCTTTGACCCTGGTATAGATTGAGCCCCTCCTCATCTCCACTTCAATAAGCATCTGGCAGATGTAAAGCTTTAATAAACGTTTGCTGCCAACTGGCTAACAGGGTATTAAATGTAAGGGTGGTCACACTTGAGGAAATTTTTATGGCCAACATAGTTTATGCCTGGTGATCCCTTTATGAGATATGAATCTCTTAGACTGGGCCAAAAAGGGACTCCTGTGATTGACTGAAGGTGACTGACCGTGCCTGGGGGCTTTAAATAGTTCAGTAGTTCCTTGGGCCAGAGGTGAAGCAATGAAGCAATAGAAGATTATAGGCTCAGAGGTATCCTAAGGAGGAAGATCCTGGTGCCTCCATGACAAAGAATAAGGCATGAGGTAGCAAGCCCAGAGAAAGCGTGACATTCCTCCTACCTCGACTGACAGTGTTCTCAGAAAAGCTCAGCCAGTAGCAGACAATGCACCTAGGGCACACCCCAAAGAAAAACATGAACACTTCTAGACACCAAGAGATACTAACCCAAAGGAGGGAGCAACCTCAAAGAGCACTATCCATTTGCATCAGAGAAGAATTTTGGTTGAAGAAGGGACTTCCGCGAACCAAGGGTGGTGAGCTACTTCCTCCTTTTCCACATGGATTCTCTGCACGTGTACCTCATTCTTCTATGGACCTGTGCATATTCATGGGAGTTTGTTCCTCAAACTTTGGGGAACTGTTTTGAGCCAGCTGTTATTACTCACTGACATCTCTCTCTTGGAGCCTCTAACTTGAGGAGAGGTCAAGAGTAGCCATCCTTCATTCCCAAACAGAGGATGGTTAAGGTTGTTAGGTTAGTAATGGACAACATCACATTCATGAGTATTCACAGGATACAATGAAGACAGAAAGGCCCTAAGGGGAATATAATATACCATGTTATCTCCCCCTTCCCCATATAAGCTTGGTCCATATATGACATTTAACATGGACAGTGGTACAGTATAACTTAGATGGTTCACATGGTTTGCTGCTACCAATCTCCATAGCCTGTATGCTTTACTTCAGGCACATAATCGTCTAGTTAATTACTAACCTCTAATTAAATACTTACTATGTACCAGGTCCTTTACTGTTATGCATTGGGGATACAATTTCTGCTTTTTAGAAGTCTACATTCTAACATAGGGGACAATAAACACATATACTCAGAATTAAGAAAATCAATGCAAAGTAGTTAAAGACAAAGTAGTTGGGGAGGAAAGGCACTAGCAGTTGGAAGGATCTGAAACGCTTCCTGTAGAAATGCCATGAATAGTTTGTCTGAAACAGAGAGTATGAGATGGAGAGTAACGTACAATGAGACTTAAAAGTTGGCTGTGAGATGGGGGAAGCCAGATTGTGAAGACCTTTAAAAGCTAACCAGAAGACATATTTTATTTTAGTGGTAATATGTAGTCACAAAGCAAGGGAGTGATATAGTCAGATCTGTGTTAAAGGAAAATCACTTTGATATTGGTAAATAGGGTGGACTAGAGTATTGAGAGGATTGACGTGTGGAGGGGGCAGTTAGGAATCTATTGAAATTTCCAAGAGGAAATGAGAACCTGAACTAAGGTGGTTGCTCTGTGACTACAGTGAAGGGGTTGGATATGAGAGATATTATGGAAAAGGAAAGATTTGCTAATCGATGCAATTTTTGGTTTAAAGAAGCAAGAAGAGTGAAAATGATCAAAGTTGGAGGGGATGTGAAAAAATGGGGACACTAACACACTGTTGGTGGAACTCTGAACCTGAAACTGATCCAACCATTTTGGAGAGTAATCTATAATTATGCCCAAAGAGTTATAAATTGTATTTAGCTTTTGATCCAGTAAATCTCAGGTGACCAAGGTAAAAGGAAAGGAACTTATTCATTTTAAAATATTTATAGCAAAGGATTGGAAATTGAGAGGATGCCCATCATTTGGGGAATGGCCAAACAATTTGTGGTATGTGATTTTGATAGAATACTACCGTGCTATAAGAAACAATGAGCAGGTTGATTTTTAGAAAAACATGGAAAGACTTGCATGAAATAATGAAGAGTGAAATGAGCAGAAACAAGAGAATACTGCATATGGTAACAGCAATATTATTCTAAGAATAACTATATATGTCTGCCTCCAGAAAAAGGACTAGTAAATAGATGTGCTGTATGGTTTTATATACATACCTACATTTATTTTACATATTTATTCAAATGGTGACATTCTCTAGTGTGGGGGAGGGAGGGAGAGAGACAGCTTAGAACTTAAAACATAACAAAAAATAAAGACAATCAGATTTTTAAAAAGAATGAAAGATATGCTAAGGTTACTGACTTGAGAGGTTGGGAGGATGATGGTACCCTGGACAGAAACAGGAAAGTTTGCAAGAAGGATGGATTTTGGAGGGGGGGGGGAGTTAATGAGTTCAGTTTTGACCATGCCGAGTATGAAATGTCTCTAGGGCACTTAATTTAAATTATCCAATAAGCAATTAGTGATGCTCAGGGAATGAGGCAGCCTAGATATAGATGTGAAGATAGATAGATTGGTAGACCTGTGGGTCATCTGCACAGAGATGATAATGAAACCATTAAACCCATGGGTATTGATAAGGTGACAAAGAGAGGGAGTAGAGAGAGAGAGAGAAGAAAAGAGGACTATGGCTTTGAGGGTGTAATAAGGTTTAATGCAGTTTTTTTTCATTTTAAAATGGAGAAGACTTGGGGATATTTTAAGGAAATTGGGAAGGAACCAGTAAATATAGAAAGGTTGACTATTTGAGAAAGTAGAAAGAATAATAAAGGGCATAATGAACTGACTTCACTTCCTGTAGCTCCCCTACTTTACAGGAACCAATCGCAGTCTTTTAATTTGCCTAGCACTGCCCAAGGCGGGTGGCAGTAGCCTTTGGAGTTGTCACCCATTCTAGCAAGTGACTTGTGAACTCTCACACTTAGTGACTGGTAAGGTACTAAGTAGGGGTACTTAAGTTTTTGATTTATTAACTTAAAAGTTGCTGATTGATAGACAAAGAGAGCTTGATTCACTTCACAGTAGAGAGTTATGGTAGCCAAGAATACCACCACTTAGGACGCAAACTCATTTATAATATCTTATGGAGAAAGATGATTCAAAATTGCAAATAAATAATATGGTAAAGAAGGGAAAACAAGACAGACCCAAGTAAATGAAATTATCCTGAGGACATTTGAGTATAAAACAAGAATAAGGAGCATATAAAATGGAAAAGATCCATAAAAATTTCTATGATGAACTCTTTTTCTTGATCACTGATGGTGAAACTACCACGTTTGGACTCTAATGTAGGATCATGGATTTGGAGCTAGAAAGAACCTTGAAAGCCATCAAGTGTACTCCCCTCCTTCATTTTATAGATGAGAAGATGGAGGAACAGAGAATGGCTAAGGAACTTGCCTAGTGTCACACAGCTGGTAAGTGACTAGGTTTGAACCAAAGTTTTCCTGACTCCAAGTGCTATGCTCGATCTACTACTCTAGGCACAGATCCCAATGTGCAAAATGAAGTTATGAGAATTGTACTGGGAAAACATAGGAAGAGAACCTGGAATGAACAAACATACACAAGGTTTGAGTTGGAGGCAATGCAATTATGAAGGCATCAAGGGATCGATTCTCAAGGTATCTGAAAGAGGAGAGAAGAATGTTATAGATATTATTATTATTATTCCATTATTTTAAATTTTGATATTTAGGATTTAAAACACCAATCAGTCAATCAATAGACATTTTGCTATACCTACTGGGAGTCCAAAGACAAAAGCAAGACATTCCTTGCCCTTGAGAAGCTCGCATCCTATTTGTCCTTTCACAGTCATTTCCCGAAAAACTTCCCCCACCCCCTCTGAACACTCCCTTGTAAGAATGAAAAACAATTAAACAAAGTTGACCAGCAAAGTATATGCCATTTTGCACCTGTAGGCCCCCTCCTTCCAAAAGAAAAAACAAATGTATTTTGTGCTCTCTTTCTTTGGACTAAGATTTCAGTTAATCTGAGTTTAACTGCCTTTCAGTCTTGTTTCCATTGATGTTCTTGTACTCATTGTCTATATGGTTCTTTTCTTTGCATTTTTTAAAATTCAGTCACTTTGTACAAATCTTCCTATGTCTCGTCGAACTCCTTATACTTCTCATTGATTACATACAATGCTTTTTATTGAGTTTAGATAGCACAATTTGTTCAAATATTCCCCAATCAATGGGCGTACCCTTTTGGTGCCCCATTTTTTGCTACCACAAAGAATGCAGCTCTGAATATTTTGTTCTAAGTGAAGCTTGTTCCTTCTGCCATTGACTTCCTTGAGGGAGTTGTCCATTAGTCTGGTCATTGGGTTAAAGGATCTGATTCTTGCATAATTCCAGTGTCAGAAGATGGATGCACAAATACACTATTGTTGGAGAGAGAACACGGATCCATGGAAAGAAGGAACTATTCCTTCAGAGAAAGACTTGTCCCAACATTGATACATCCTCGATGTACCGTTTACCATGAAAGTTTGCCCTGGCCAGCTACCATAGATGTTCCATTCCTTCAGATTTTAGGAATATCAAACAAAGGAAAGGAGAAAGGTCCTAGATAGAACTTCACCCCTGCTGCCCCCCGAAAAGAACCACGATTTCATTAGTGTGAGTGTTCTGCTCTTGGCAACCTCTCAGCCCTAGTGGGCAGAGAGGGTGATGCCCAAAACAATTCTTCACCTGGTGACTAGTCTTCTGCATCCAGGTAGAGTGCCGAGTTCCAGGAATTCATAGGGTCACAGATGGAGAGCTAGAAGGGAATTCAAAGACAACACCCCTAATTTTACAGAGGAGGAAACTGAGATCAAGAGAGATTAAGTGACTTGCCCAAAGTCACACATCCTCCAATTGAATGGAATAAAACTGTTTAGAGCAAGGAAGGAAGACACTGGCAAAGAGGAAAATTGCCTATGTCGAACCACTTTTGTAACCTTGATGTTTTTCAGTGCAGGGATACATTCTAATCATCTGACCTGAGTACAGACAGATAGGTAGGTTATATTTATAGGATAATTGGCAGATTACTGGAACATTGTAGAGACTGTTTATTTGCGAAGGGAGAAATGATGTACCCAGTTAGTCAATTGCCTGTCTTTTTAACATTCGGTTCCCGCTTTCAGCCCAAATGACTTCTGCTTCCTCTCACTTCCTTTCCCGGTAAATGAACTAATATTATAACCTAGAGCCAGAGTAGCTGGGGCAGGGGGGGGGAATGTCCTCTGGAAATAGCTAAGGAAATGTGACTTGCTCCACAAGCATATGGATGGAAATCAATGCCTATGAACAGAACAGGACCCGTATAGTTATGGATGATTTATCCTTCCACTAAGTTAGTTGCCCTCTTGTGAGTTACGTGGTGTTATGGTGAACTGCCTCATCAGCTGTCCAAAGCTGCATGAAGCAAAAAGAGCATGGGAATATGGAGCTAGATGACCACACAGAACAAGAACTGTGCACCCTGCTAGCCTTTAGTGAATCGCAATAAAAAGAACTGGGCGCGGGACGCAGAACGAGATTCTCCCCTTGACTTCCAGGAAGGCCTTGTACCTTCCTAGACACAGATGGGGGGAAATCCAGCATCTTTCTTTCCCAGATTCTTGGGAGACCCAATCGGCATTGGGCACTCGGCCAGTAGGCCCTCTGAACTTCTGTGCTATAGGATCCCCTTTCTATTCACTGTTTTTCTATATTTAAAGCAATGTGGCATCTCAGAGGTAAGCAAGGACGAGTATTCTGCCATGCGAAGGTGAGCCCTCCATCCGTAACCTAGTCAACAAGAATATATTAATTGAGCAGTATGTAGCGGGCACTGCATTGGGCGCTGGAGAGGCAAGCTAAAAATCGAGGCAGAGTAGCCCCTCTTGAGGAATTTATATTCCTCAGGAGAATGAGCTGACCTGAGCCATGCCCTGAAATGTGGCTGCACCTACTTTAATACTTCAAAAAAAATAATCAACTGTTCCAAATTGCATGTGATAGAATTTAGGGTTTCTTTTACAATCCTCTTTCTTTTTCTTCTTTGTACAGAGAAAGCTTGTGTTTGTTGCTGATTGGTCACTTCACAAGAAAGAAGGGAAAAACATGGATTCAGAAATCTTAAAATGTAATGGCAAGGAGAGGGAAAGAACATGAAACATAGAACTATGGGAAAACATTCAAAATAAAATAAAAATATAATTTAAAAATGTAATGGCAAAAGGCATCAATGGGACAAAAGAAATCCAATAAAGTTAGTTCACGCACCCAAGAAGAGTCGAGGAGTATGAGGTCATGAACCAGGGTGGGAAAGCATTTTGAAAAGTCTTTCAGTGGGGATCACTGGGGTTACAAATAGAAGTGGTATTTTCCTATAGATCACCAGAAACACAAGAGCTACTAGCTGAGGAAATCAGCAAACAGATCGAGAGTCTACAGCAGGGGTTCCCAAACTTTTTTGGCCTGCCGCCCCCTTTCCAGAAAAAATATTCCTTAGCGCCCCTGGAAATTAATTTTTTTAAATTTTAATAGCAATGAATAGGAAAGATCAATGCCCCTGTGGCCATCACCGCTCTCCTGGATCGCTGCAGCACCCACCAGAGGGCGGTGGTGCCCACTTTGGGAATCACTGGTCTACAACAAGAAAACCCTATAGGCAGTGGTGGGGATCTTTGTTTATAAGGAGATCGGCTGGAAATCTTTTTGCCACAATCAGAGCCATTTATAATTTATTAACTTGCCTCTAAGGGTTTCATTCTTCAACAAGTGGAAGAACCAACAGAGGGAATTAGGTCCCCCCGATAGATTTGATTCCCACCAAAAGGAAGGGCTAAAAATAATGGCATCATCTTAGAGTTTATGATGGAGGAGAAGAAATTTAGGCACAGGTTGACATGGAACCTGGATTTTGGAAGAGCACATTTCAAAAGGTTCAGAGGCTTGATAGGTAGGATCCCGTGATCTAAAGTTTTACAGGAGAAGTCAACCCAGGAAGGATGGGAAACTGTCAACAGTTAAATTCCAAAGATCCAAAAGGAAACGCTTGTAAGATAGAGTAAAAAAAGGGAGCTAAGGGGGCAGCTGGGTAGCTCAGTGGATTGAGAACCAGGCCTAGAGACGGGAGGTCCTGGCTTCCAATCTGGCCTCAGGCACTTCCCAGCTGGGTGACCCTGGGCAAGTCACTTGACCCCCATGGCCCACCCTTTCCACTCTTCTACCTTGGAGCCAATACACAGTATTGACTCCGAGATGGAAGGTGAGGGTTTAACAAAAAGGGAGCTAAAAGCATTTGAAAACATTTTCTCTTCTTGACATCTCTCCTGCCCACTTGCTGGACCACCAGACTTCTAGGAACCATGCCCTAACTCACTTCACCCACTAATCTTTGGAACTACCATCCTGGGGCCCAGTTGTGCTCATTGGAGAATGAATGAATGAATGTGTAATCACATAGCCCACTCTATCTGGCTGGCCTTGGGCCACCAGACCATCCTTCAAACTCCATCTGGCCACCTACCCTCTCTGCCTCCTTGCCATCCATCCTTCCCCTGCACCTTCCACACGGTCAGACCTCCAGAGACCATGTCCCGGGGGAGTCATTTGGAAAGGCTGGAACTCAACAACACCGGCGCTCAGCAAACAGATTAATGAAAAAATGTGTGTGCGAAGAATAGAAATCAGAGAGGATAAATTGTCATACCGCTCTGCTATTGAGCCCCTGCTTCCTCACTGCCTGAAGTAGTTTGCTAATGGAGAAAATCTCAAGCTCACACTAATGATGCCCAAATATGGCTAGATCTCCTCACCCAGCCCACAGAGGCTTGGCCTCTGCCTTGACTGTAAAGGTAGCTTTTGTAACTATCTTTCGTAAAATGTCTGCAATATAGTTTTCCCTTGTGATCCACTGTCCATCACAGCAGAATTCACTTTGTCTTTGGCTCTTGTAGAAGGTGGAAAAGCAAGGGTGGAAAGGACCCAGGCGTGATCACTGCTGGGACCCAGCTCAGGTTTGCTGAGGTCTGGGGTGAGCCCCATTCTCAACCCCATCCTTGTTTGCCAAGACTAGTCCAGCCTCTTCCCACTCTAGGCACGACAGGGCATCGTATGTCTCTCACGTTCAGCCAATGTCCTTGTTTCCACCTAGCGCACAGCTGTAACAGACGACAGCCCTGCCTCCCCAGCTGTGCTGTGCTGGTGGTGCCCATACATCAGGCTGCTGTGATTTCTGGTCCCAGAATCCTTTGTCTCTTTGGACGGAGTGGTTCTTGCTATTATTCCATTTCTCGGCAGACCTCCAGACAAAGGATGGTTATTTCGATTAGTCTCTACAGGAAGGGTATTTGGGAAGGTGCTTTTCTCTACAGTCAAGTCTTTCCTCAATGAAACATGCAAACAGTATGCTAGAGTGGATTGCGTGTGGGACTTGGTATCGGGAGGACCCGGATTCAAATCCCATCTCTGATGCTTATAAGTTGCATGGCCTTGGACAAGTCACCCGGTCTCTGTAAAATGAGGAAGTTGGACTGGATGGCCTCTGAAGTCCTTTTCCGTTCTAGATCTAGACTCCAGACTTCCCTTCACTTGACTTCGGTTTCTTCTGTGAAAATGAAGAGTCTGGACTCAGTGATGTCTGAAATCTCTCTCAGTGCTTCTAGATCTAGGACACAATATGTGGCCTTGGGTAAATCACTTCCCCTCCCTGGGCCTCTCCTCTGTCAAACGAGGGGATTGGATCACATGCTCCCGCTCAGCACTAAATCTATGGTTCTATGATCTATGATCCTATAATCCTATGGATTTCATTGTCTCCAGCAGCTCATCACATCAAAGCCACCAGTCTGTTCCCCTCTTTAATGTCTGTTCAGGTGCATTTCCAGGCCGCCGCCATCTTGGCATGGCCTGAGAGCATCTGCTTCCTCGAGCCTCCCCACACTCATGACCATTTAGCCTCTGGAGTTGTCTGTCCACATGGATGTGGAGGGCTTCTCTCCTGCCCTTTGGAAGGTGCTGGGAAACTAGACCCAAACTCCCTGCTGAATCTCTGCACTGCCAAATTGCTTCTCTAACCTTTGCGAGCATTCCAACCCTGTGACATCAGGGTTCCGCGACTTCAGCCTGTGGCCGCCCGAGATCAGAAGCTACTCCCTTGAGGCTTTCCATTCAGCTCCTCCCTTTATCCACATTACTCGCCTGCCACTGCTGCAATATTTCACTGGCATGTTCCACCCCAGACTCAAACAGTTCCTCTCTGGTGGGGTGCGGCTGCTTCCTTGAGAAGCTTTGGAACTTGGCATAGGGAAGCCCTCGCCCTGGCTTAGATCCAGCTTGCTTTGCATCTGCAGATGTCAACTTCTCCCCCATACACATGTCTCACAGCATCTCCAGACAATCCCTCCCTTTGCTAGAGATACTGGAACTTGTTTTCTATCTCTTCTTCCTCAACTGGGGTGGGGAGTCAGGGGACCTAGTGCCCAGTTTTCAGAGATTGTCCCCAACTGGTACCACTGGTTCACATGGTTCTACGTTGGGCTTCATCCTCTTCCTTGGAGCGTTAAAGCAGAGGGAGAGAAATCATATGCACTAATTAATTCATGGTAACCAAAATGGCACCCGCAATGGCCCGGTGTGAAGGGCCAGGAAGAGTTCTCAATATCTCTCCCTCCCCACCCATGAGCATTTGATTCTAAGGAGTCACACGAATGCTCCAAAGTTCTCATAGCAACTCTGCCTTTGGGGAGAGGGGAGCCTGGATCTGGGATTTCATTGGTGCAGTGAGCTATGAGTAAGAAAGCTTCATCTGCCAATGAAGGGGTTGAATCAGGTCTTTCCGACCCCAAGGCAAGCTTGCTGTTCATCATACCGCACTGTCTCTCTTATTATTTTTTAGACTAGATCTGGGGCTTCATGTGTACAGAGAAATGCTGATGAATATACTATTCCCTCTATCCATGTAAACTGGCATTTAGTCTGCCACTTAGGAGTCTTAGAGAATTGCCTACCCCAGTGATGGGCCAACTTTTTACAGAGGGGGCCAAAGGAAAGGAAATGCTCATCTGTCGGTCTGTTTCTAAGGTGACTTTTTCCAAGTTTCATTATATTGTCTCCTACTCATTGTATCTGTCGGATTAGGAAGAATGTCGCATGGCCGGATAGAACGTTTCAGGGACCCGCATCTGGGCCTAGGGCCGTGGTTTGCCCATCACTGGGCTAGAGACAACTGAGAGATTCAGTGACTTACTCAAAGTTGTGCAGCCGGGATGTATCATACACAGAACTTGAACTCAGGCCTTCCTGGCTCCAAGGCTAACTCTCTATCCACTATACCAACACAGCCTCTAAGCTATTCTGTCACTCTTTACATATGAATGGGACAGTCCTCCATACTTAAGCATACAATTGTGCAAGAGGTATGAGGCATATTAACATAAAGGAAGAGGCCCAAGAAAGCCTGGCAGTTTTGTCAAGACAGGAGGAAGGATGAAATGAAATCTCTTTTCCAGAAAGACACAATTCTGGCCAAATGAACTATCCCTAGGATGCTCGAAGGAGACTCACAAAATAGTCTGCCCACCGAAAATCTTTCCCTGGATAAGCCCCCACTTGTGCTACAGGCTATCATATACCACAGGGTACTTTGGGGAGCTTCGCCATTGTCTCTCTCAGGCTCTCAGAGCAGAAGATTGTCATTCATTCCCTGGACTCTGTCCTTCTGGGGTATGATATTTGGTTCTTTAAATAATTCTATAACGTTATCCTCCAACCAAATTCTCAGGGGCAGGTAGGTAGCATAGTGGAAAGAGCGCCATGCCTGGAGCTGGGAGGATCTGGGTTCAAATCCAGCCTCAGAATCATCCTATCTGTGTGACCCTGGGCAAGTCACTTAGCCCTGATTAGCTAGCCCTTGCTGTTCCTCTGTCCCAAAATTGATACTGAGGGCAGCTAGGTTGCTCAGTGGATTGAGAGCCAGGCCTAGAGATGGGAGGTCCTGGATTCCAATATGACCTCAGATATACTTCCTGGCTGCATGATCTTGGGCAAGTCACTTAAAAAACCCGAACCTTTTGCCTTTGCCTAGCCCTTACCGCTCTTACACCTTGGAACCACTACCAAGACAGAAGGTCAAGGTTTAAGCCACAGTTCCCATGGCTGGTGTGCCTCTGTCCTCTTCTGCAGGTGACTACAGGCATGTGCTTCATTGAAGATCACCTACAATGCTGTACTCTAAAAAGGTCTTCCTCTGAAGGGGAGAAATCAATCAGGGCAGCTTAACATCAGCCTACCCAGTATTCATGTTCTTAGCCTGTGGCCCTTCCGGGCCCCACATCAATCTGCTAAACTGTAGGCAGATCAAAAGCTTGAGGGTTCATGTCTCCGACAAGATGAGGCAAACACTTACTTCAAAACCACCAGGATGAGGGGCAGCTGGGTGGCTCAGTGGATTGAGAGCCAGGCCTAGAGATAGGAGGCCCTGGGTTCAAATCCAGCCTCAGACGCTTCCCAGCTGGGTGACCCTGGGCAAGTCACTTGACCCCCATTGCGCACCCTTACCACTCTTCCACCTAGGAGCCAATACACAGAAGTTAAGGGTTAAAAAAAAAAACCACCAAGATGGCGAAGCTTTTCAGAGAAGCCACACAGTAGTAACTGAGTGCAATCTGGGGAGCTCACCTGAAGGCAGCACAGGCAGAGAAAGCTGGGCACCGTCCAGTGTTGGTTTCACTTCTGGAAAAGGTTCCCTGATGTTGAGGGGCAGCATAGGATGCTGGCCATGGAGTCAGTTGCTCTGGCTTCAAATTCGGCCTCAGAAGTCTTGCGCCCTTGACGCATCGCTTAACCTCCCTGGGCCATCTATACACTGCGTTTCCCTGTCTCTAAACTGAGAGGATTGAACTTGTTGGCCTCACCGGCCCTTCCTAGCTCAAAATCTATGATTCTCTGATCGTCTGCCTCTCCTTGGCTTACTATCAGGAATGTGCATCTAATTGCGAAAACAGTTGCGGCATCCCAAAGACATCTCCTGCTTCGATAACCCAGTCCCACCAAGGCCCAGTGGCCCAGGGACTATTGTGAAGTGGGTTACCTTTTGCCTAGATCCTCTTCTCTCGCATTTCGACTTAGTCTCTGAGGAGTGCCTGAATGAATGAGGGCATTTTATTGCACCATAAGAAATTCGGAGCCTGATGGTGTCAGAAAAAGATCTGGACTTAAAGGAAGCGATGCAGAGTAAAGTGAGCAGAACCCAGAGAACCATTTGCCCAGTGACCACAACAACTGTGTGAGGGGCCGCAGTCCTAAGGAAATCTCAGTACTCTGACTACCGTAGGGATCCATCTTGCTATCAGGGGACCAATAATGAAATGGATCTTCCATCCCTTGGCAGAGAGGTGATGGGCGAGAGGTCCAGACCCAGAATGGTGTAGACGCAGTCAATATGTAGACTCGTTTTGCCTCAGTAGATATATTTGTTACAAGGGAGGGCTTTTACTGGATGGGGGAAAAGGGCAGAGGGAAAGACGGACTGATGGGTAGTCACAGACGGGGCCGGGGCAGGAGTTATGCTATTTTATTCATTGAAATGAGTTCAAATGAAAAAAGAGAAATGAGTTCAAAAAAATGGTTACTAAACAAGTTTAGATGGTCGTTTCGTTTTCCGTGAAACATTTAATTAAAAGAAATGGGCTTTTAAAATCTTATTTGAGGGGCAGCTGGGTAGCTCAGTGGATGGAGAGCCAGGCCTAGAGATGGGAGGTCCTGGGTTCAAATCCGGCCTCGGACACTTCCCAGCTGTGTGACCCTGGGCAAGTCACTTGACCCCCGTGGCCCACCCTTACCATGATTCTGCCTTGGAGCCAATACACAGTATTGACTCCAAGATGGAAGGTGAGGGTTTAAAAAAAATCTTATTTGATGGATATCTTTTTTATTTTTAATACCATCCTCAATTCTGAATATATCTCTTCCTCCTCCCCTCCAAGAGGAGGCATCCCTAGTGACGGATTAAAAAGCAGGTGAAAATAGAAGCAGTTTAGCCAAATCAACCACCAAATGGATTCTGCCTGACAGTAAATAATGTTCCACAGCCATAGTCCCCTTCCTCTGCAATAAGGGGAGGAAGGTACATTTACTGAGCCCTCCTCTGGGGTCAACCGTGGTCACTCAATCTCTTTCAAAATCCCCCGTCTCATCTTTCTTTATCGCTCACCTGGCAACAGCCATAATCCTAGGTTCTGCTCATCCCTGGGGCTATGTGGGATATAGATAATCCAGCACAAATGCTGTGGCAGGAAGATGGCTGATATATTAGAGAGGGTCTGGAGGAGGGAAACCAGGATGGTAGAGAGCCTTGAGTTCATGCCATATGAGGAGGTGTTCAAGCCTGGAGAAGGGAAGACTGAGGGGAATTGGGAAATCAGCCTTCGAATATTTAAAGGGTGTCATATGGCAGAGGGATCACACTTGGTTGGGTTGACTCCAAAGGGCAGAACTATGATCAGTGCTTAGAAGGTGCAAAGAAGCCATTTTAGACTCACCGTTGAGAAGGAAACATCCTAATGATTAGAAGAACTATCTAAAGGAGTAATGGTCTACCATCAGAGATAGTAGCTTATAGGGGCAGCTGGGTAGCTCAGTGGATGGAGAGCCAGGTCTAGAGACGGGAGGTCCTGGGTTCAAATCCGGCCTCAGACACTTCCCAGCTGCGTGACCCTGAGCAAGTCACTTGACCCCCATGGCCCACCCTTACCACTCTTCCACCTAGGAGCTAATACACTAATATTGACTCCAAGATGGAAGGTGAGGGTTTAAAAAAAGAGAGAGGTAGTAGCTTGTCCTTCACTGGAAGTCTTCAAGTGATGTCAACATAGCTATTCCTCAATCAGTCAGCAAACACTTATTAAGTCCTTTCTGTATACCAGGCAATTTGTCAAGGGTCAAGGATTCTACGAAAGGCAAAAACAGGCCCTGCCCTCAAAGAGCTTACATTCTAATGGGGACACAACAGGTAAATCAGTAGGTCCGTGGATCTGCTCAACCAGACAGAAGACAACCTCAGTGGGGAAGGCTGTAGAAGGGGAGGAACTGGGAAAGTACATTGTAGAGGAGAAACCACGATGTTTCCTCGGGCCTCTAATTTTATGCTCATTGTTGTTATCATTACCTGTACACTCGAGTGTTCGAGTATCGACGTCTCTTCCCTTTCTGTGTATGGGTGTGGGTTGGAAAATCCCAAGTCCTTTTTGTCTGTCTGTCTCTAGGGGCTGGGACAGTACTGTTGATGGACTGAACAGCCAGCCCTTCGAGTCCCTTGGAGACTCTGAAATTCTACGGTTCCGTCCAACTTACCAGGCGAGCCTGCTGAGTTTGGGTTCGTGCCGTACAAAGCCCAAGTCCCTCACAAGATCTTAGGAACAATAAGCATCTTTTGCCTTTGGAGATCAGAAAATAGAGGTCTGGCTGCTGAACGGGATCCAAGAGAGCAGACTTCCAACCAACCTGCTTAGAGCAAGGGATGCCTTTTATACAAATATTGTTACAGGCAGATATTGGAATGGACACACAGATGAACTATGATAATTAACATAATAATCAAGTGATTAGGGCCTCATCAGGTTATTCAAAAGACAATCCCTCTAACACAGCAGCTCCCGCAATTATGTGACCCTGGAGCCACATTCGCAGCCGCCATTAAGGAAAAGAGCCATATGATTATGATCGGCCCTGAAGAGTCTGGCATAATAGATACTCGAACGACGAAATTAGAGGTCTAAGAGGGCCGCAGGTTACACGTGCAGAAGCCACATGCAGCTGAAGGTAGCTCAGAAGTTTCTGTCTGAGGCTTGCTGTTCCAATGGCTGACTTGCTTAGAAAGACACATTTCAGCAACTTGACCCTCTTGACTTGGTCTTCTAGCATTTGGAATTCCTTGGAGATCTTTGATCCCAGGAATGATCAACTTTGGCTCTGGGTGGGTGTGGAAAATAATACAATCAGGGGTAGCTCAGTGGATAGCTAGAGATGGGCGGTCCTGGGTTTAAATCTGTCCTCAGATACTTCCTAGTAACCCTGGGCAAGTCACTTCAACCCAGTTGCCTAGCCCTTACTGTTCTTTTGCCTTAAAATTAATATGCAGGGGGCATCTGGGTAGCTCAGTGGATTGAGAGCCAGGCCTAGAGATGGGAGGTCCTGGGTTCAAATCTGGCCTCAGACACTTCCCAGATGGGTGACCCTGGGCAAGTCACTTGACCCCCATGGCCCACCCTTACCACTCTTCCACCGAGGAGCCAATACACAGAAGTTAAGGGTTTTAAAAAAGAATTAAGCATATAGGGGACAGTTAGAGTGACTCAGTGTATAGAGAACCAGGCCTAGAGATGGGAGGTCCTACATTTAAATCCAGTCTCAGACACTTCCCAGCTGGGTGACCCTGGGCAAGTCACTTGACCCCCATTGCCCACCCTTACCACTCTTCCACCGAGGAGCCAATAACACAGAAGTTAAGGGTTTTTAAAAAAATTAATATGCAGTGTTAATTCTAAGTCGGAAGGTAAGGGTTATTAAAAAAAGAAAAGAAAAAGAAAAGCAATACAACCGTAACACCACTTCTAAAATATTTATTTCCCCAATTTATTCTATTTATTCTAATCTGCTCATTTGGTGGTTTATTTAGAAAAATGGACAATGTTACATGATTTATTATGTGACTCTAAGAAATAAATCTCCCTTCATTCAGAACCTTGTTTTTTCCTTTTTGGGTATTTTCCTCCTGGCTTTTGTTTTCTCTTTTAACCATAGTGAAGTGCCAGGGAAAATGAGACATCAAAAGTTGTATGTATTTTGTTATGACAGCACCACACAGTATGCCGAAACTCATATCTTCTAATGGGCAATGAAGTGCAAATAGAATTGCTGTAATGAGCAAAAGTCGAAAAACAGGGCAATAAAAGGGAGTTTTTGCTCATTTTTCTGAGAATTAAATCTAAAGATGAGGCTGCACAAGGCATAGTCACAGATTTTTTTCTCTCACTGTTTTCGAACGTGAGCGCTATCTAACAGAAGACAGATTTTCTCGTCCAGGTCTTGAAATCTTTGCTTCTCAATGACCTGTTTGATTTCAGTGGCATTGTAAGATACCAAATTAGGCATCTTTGGCACTTCCTAGTTCTTGGATTACATTCATGCTGATACTCCGTCCACTGATACAAATCTCATCCTCTCCATATCTTCTTGTCCCATGTGATTCTTGGCTCCATCCTCCATACTATGCCTGTCTGCTCAACTCATCAAAGGCTTCTCTGGGATGCTTTAGAAAGATGTGGGTTCAATTGCACATATTAGCCAAGAAAAAAGATTGCCCTTGACTCTTGCAATGAGACTATGAGACCGGCCCAGCTCATTGATGATCTAGGACTGCATTGGCAAACCTATGGCACATGTGCCGGAGTGGGGCTGCTCCTTCTCCCCTCTCCTGCACCTGAGGACATCACTCTCTCCTCTGCCCAGCAGACCAATGGGAGTGCTTCTTCTCTTCCCTCTCTGGGGTAAGGGGGGGGCAGCTCACATGTGGTGTGAAGGTGCAATTTGGGCACTCAGTCTCTAAAAGGTTCACCATCACTGATCTAGGAGCATAGAACTGATCAGTTAGTCCAGAGATACTTACTAAACACCTGCCACGTGCCAGGCACTGGGGATACAAAGACAAAGAATAAAATGATCCCTACTCTCAAGGAGCTTATGCTCTAACAGGGAGACATCAAGTATGTTTATAAGTATAGCAGCAACTCTGGGCTCATTGCCCCAATTTGTACTAGCTTCAGAAAGATGAGGCCTAGTGGGATGAATACCAGTATTCCACTCAAAGTTCTAAGTGATATTCATGTTCAAAAGGAAGCTCGCCATGTTGCTTTATTTATTTGTTTATTTGTTTATTTTTATTTTTTAGAATATTTTTCCATGGTTACATGATTCATGTTCTTTCCCTCCCCCCCCCCCCAAACCCCACTCCTCCCCATAGCCGATGTGCAATTCCACTGGGTTTTACATGTATCATTGATCAAGATCTATTTCCATATTATTGATAGTTGCACTGGGGTGGTAGTTTAGAGTCTACATCTCCAAATATCCCCATCAACCCATGTGTTCAAGTAGTTGTTTTTCTTCTGTGTTTCTACTCTCACAGTTCTTCCTCTGAATGTGGCTAGTTTTCTTTCTCATAAGTCCCTCAGCCTTGCTCTGGATCCTTGCATTGCTGCCAGTAGAGAAGTCCATTACATTCGACTGTACCACAGCGTATCCATCTCTGTGTACAATGTTCTCCTGATTCTGCTCCTTTCACTCTGCATCAGTTCCTGGAGGTCTTTCCAGTTCACATGGAATCCCTCCAGTTCATCATTCATTTCAGCACAATAGTATTCCATCACCAACAGATTCCACAATTTGTTCAGCCATTCCCCAATTGATGGACACTTCATTTTCCAATTTTTTTGCCACCACAAAGAGCACGGCTATAAATATTTTTGTACAAGTATTTTTCCCTATTTTCAATTTGGGATACAAACCCAGCAGTGCTATGGCTGGATCAAAGGGCAGATAGTCATTTAAAGCCCTTTGGGCATAGTTCCAAGTTGCCTTCCAGAATGGTTGGATCAATTCACAACTCCACCAGCAGTGAATTAGTGTCCCAATTTTGCCACATACCCTCCACCATATAATACTTTCCTTTGCTACTTTCTTTAACTAATCTGCTAGGTGTGAGGTGATACCTCAGAGTTGTTTTGATTTGCATTTCTCTAATTATTAGAGATTTAGAGCACTTTCTCATGTGCTTATTGATAGTTTTGATTTCTTTATCTGAAAATTGCCTATTCATGTCCCTTGCCCACTTACCAATTGGGGAATTCACCATGTTGTTTTAGAACCAATTTAATCATACTCTAAGGATTGATCCTTTATTATCTAATGCCACCTCCCCTGCCATTACAAACAGAAACAATACAAATACATATAAACTTACCGAATACAAGGTAGCTAGGTAGGGAGAGTGCTTATAGTCTACTCTAGGGGGTTATAAAAGCTTCCTGTAGAAGATGTGCCTGGGCTGTGTTTTGAAGGAAGAGATAGATTCTGTGAAGTGGATGGAAGGTGAATTCTAGTCCAAAAGCATGTAGGTGGAAGATGGAGTATTGTGTGTAAGAAACACAGAGAAGGCCAGTTAGACTACTCTTAGACTTGACCCTAGTAGTAACCTTAGAAGCCATTTAGTCCATATGGAGGGGATTAAGGTTCAAAGAGGATGAAGGACTAGCCCAGGGTTGTAGAAGCAACAGCAGAGTTGGGATTGGAACTCGGGTACTTTGACTCCAAATCAAATATTCTTTGCAATCAATCAAGAAGCATTTATTATGTAATTGGTAAAAATAAGAAAAGTATACATTTTTTTTAAAAAAAGAAACATTTCTTAAGGGCCTACTAATAAAGAGGCACTGTAAGCAATGGGGATACAAATACAAAAAAATGAAAACTTTCTACTCACAAAGAATTGGCATTACTATAAAGAAGATAAAATCTAGGCAAGAGGGGATGAGGGCCTGAACGAAAGGGGTGGTCCTGTAAGTGGAGAGTGGAAGTGAGATGTAGGAGGTGTCGTGAAGGCAGAAACACAAGATTTGGCAATTGACTGGATACATAAGATGAGGAAGAATGGAGATAACACTGAGGTTGCAAGGATGGCGCCCTTGAGAGAAGTTATTGTCTGTTTCAAAGAGGACCAATGATGTCACTGGTGATGTCTTGAAGTGAGGCAGAATTGTGCAAAGTCATTGGCCTCACGCTCTCTTCCAGTCATCCAAGTCCAGTGGCAAAACAGAAGTCAAGATGACTGGTGATGACTTGGAATGCGGTGGATCCCCTTGGCATCTTCAATATCTGACCAAGCTCTAAGCCACTGGTTCCCAAATGTTTTTGGCCTACCACCCCCTTTCCAGAAAAAATATTCCTCAGCCCCCTGGAAATTAATTTTTTAAAATTTTAATAGCAATTAATAGGAAAGATAAATGCACCTGTGGCCATCATCACCCCCTGGATGGCTGCAGTACCCACCAGGGGGCGGTGGCGCCCACTTTGGGAATCACTGCTCTAAGCACTCCACAGTGCCTGCTTCAGCCACCTTCACAGCTATGGGAATGAATTGTTCTCATCCACGCCATTCTTTACATGCTTAGGGTAGGCATTGCCTTACTTCACCCATGGGATTGAGGCCTGTGGTTCCCCTCAACCTGAGTTAGCCCATCTGCTGAGACGGTTTTTATTTTATATTTTTTTAAACCCTTAACTTCCATGTATTAGCTCCTAGGTGGAAGAGTGGTAAGGGTGGGCAATGGGGGTCAAGTGACCTGCCCAGAGTCACCCAGCTGGGAAGTGTCTGAGGCCGGATTTGAACCTAGGACCTCCCGTCTCTAGGCCTGACTCTCAATCCACTGAGCTACCCAGCTGCCCCTGCTGAGACGGTTTTTAAAGGGTGAGGCTACTGTGCATGTTACAGTTTCTTAGACCCACAGATGAGAGTTGGGTGAAAGGTGGACACCAAAGGTGGATGAGCAACTCTGAAAAGGGCTTGGCAAATTCTCAAGCCAGAGGAGCTGGTCCTCCCTAAATATCCCGTATATCCAAAATAGGGCATTTAAGAAGAGGGGAGCAGCTGGGTAGCTCAGTGGATTGAGAGTCAGGCCTAGAGACGGGAGGTCCTGGGTTCAAATCTGGCCTCAGACACTTCTCAGCTGTGTGACCTTGGGCCTACCCTTACACTCTTCTGTCTTGGAGCCAATACTCAGTATTGACTCCAAGATGGAAGGTGAGGGTTTAAAAATAAATAAAAAAGAAGAAGAGGACCAAGCTTAAGATGGGATGAAGAGAACAAGTTCCATTTTGAATATTGAATTTGAGACATGTCCAAGACATCCGGTTTGTCCAATAGCAATCAGTAATGAAGGACTGGGCTAGAGATCTGAATCTCAAAGTGACCTGCATAGAAATTATAGAGAGATCAATGAGAGCCGATGAGGTTGGCAAGAATGAAGACAGGGCAAAAGGAGAAGAGAAGGACGAGGAGAGAATCTTGAGTTACACACCCAGCTAGGAGTTAGTTCAGATGGTGGCAAAGAGAAGAAGGTGACCAAAAACCCAGAGAAGAGACAATATCTAGGAGGAGAGGGTGGCTGATAGTGTTTATCACAACACAAAGGTTGAGAAGAGGGGGAAGTGAGAAGAGCCCAGGAGATTTGGCCACTAAGACATCACTGGCAACTTTGGAGAGAACAGGATCGGTTGAATGATAATGTTGGGAGCCAGACCCCAAAGGGTTGAGGAGTAAGAGGAGAGAAAGTGGAAGCAATGGGTGTAAGATCATTTTTCCTTTTTTTTTTTTAAAAAAAACCACGTTTTTATTGACAATTTTTTTATATCATCATAGTTTTCCCTGGTGTGCCTCTCCCTCTACGCCCAGAGAGCCACCCCATATAACAAAAAATAGCATTGTTACAAGACAAAGAAAGAAAAATAAGAAGCAAGATAAGCATAATTGACCAATGCATCCCCAAAGTCTGAAAATATGTGCACTGTACAACACTTGTAGACCTCCCACCTCTGCAAAGGGTGAAGTGTGGGTGGGAAGACAGTTTTTTCAAGGAGTTTGGCTATGAAAGGAAGGAGGGTTATAAGATGATATCTTGAGGAAATGAAAGGTTTTAGTGAATGTTTTTCTAAGAATGGGGAGATTCGGGCACGTTTTAAGGCAGCAGGGAAGGAAGGAACCAGTACATAGAAAGAATCCAAGGATTTCAGAGAGGGATTGGATAACTTCCACTCAGTGCTCCCAATGCTTACTCCTCTTCCCCACTCCCACTCCCACACAAGTCCTTTGGCTCACCTGTGTGCGCCTTGGCTTCTTCTACATCGTGGGCTTCAACAATTCAAGGCCATGTAGCGGCAGTGAGAGAATACTATTGTTAAAAAGATGGACAGTTGGGGCCAGCTGGGTAGCTCAGTAGATGGAGAGCCAGGCCTAGAGACGGGAGGCCCTGGGTTCAAATCTGGTCTCGGACACTTCCCAGCCGTGTGACCCTGGGCAAGTCACTTGACCCCCATCGCCTAGCCCTTACCACTCTTCGCCTTGGAGCCAATACACAGTATTGACTCCAAGATGGAAGGTGAGGATTTAAAAAAAAAAAAAGACGGACAATTTAGGATCATAACTATGAGCCAGAACTGGAAGGGTGTCTCAGAGACCATCTGGTCCAGCCCTCTCACTTTATAAGTGAGGAAACCGAGGTGCAGAGGTGACCTAACTTGTCAGTAGTCACTGATGGTAAGCATCAAAGGTGGGATTTGAACCAAGGTTCTATGTCTCCAGAGATTTTCTACTTTCCTGTTGCTTGAGGTTTTTGAAGGTTTGGGCAGTTTCCCAAATGTAATCCATGCCCCATACTCTTCTTTTTATTCCATGTCAGGCCCAATTCCTTATCTAGGCTTTGTTTACAGGGCCCAAAGACTATGCAAATCAATTTTGTTTTTCTAATAAGAATATGGGTTTCCTATCATTGTATTAATAGAATTAGTCCAATGCCATCTGTGAATAAGAATATAGGAATCAGGCCTAGAGACGGGAGGTCCTAGGTTCAAAGCTGGCCTCAGACACTTCCCAGCTGGGTGACCCTGGGCAAGTCACTTGACCCCTATCGCCTACCCTTACCACTCTTCTGCCTCGGAACCAATACACAGTATTGACTCCAAGACGGAAGGGAAGGGTTTAAAAAAATAATAAATAAAGACAGGAGGAGGTCCTAGGTTCAAATCCGGCCTCAGACACTTCCCAGCTGGGTGACCCTGGGCAAGTCACTTGACCCCCATTGCCCACCCTTACCAATCTTCCACCTATGAGACAATACACAGAAGTTAAGGGTTTTAAAAAAAAGAATAAATATATGAAGAACTTCCCCATGAAATGGATTCCTTTTGTTTGGATTCCTTACAGGGCATCCTCCCATATCACTTTCAAACAATGAAGACATATGCTTCTCAGGCTTAGGCCTTCCTTGATGGATCGTTCCCGTGGTCACATGTGTTGGAGAATCTTGACTGATTTAAACATACGTACAAAAGACAGGGGCCACCGTGGTCCAAGAACTCATCCTCAAGTGCATTTAGGCTAGACTGAGGCACGGGAAGCTGCCTCTTTCTTTTGCTGAGGCCATCGACTTGTCCATCCAGATCCACAAGGTCGCTAATCCACCAGAGGCTGTTTTCAGGACCCGAGTAGCATTAGAGAAGAAATCTAAGGTTGCCTTTGGTTCTCCCAAGACAAATTCTGTTTTAAAATTGATAAACAATAGACAAAATGGAGTCATATTTTCTACAACGCTCTTTGGGGTCATGGGAAGACGGTCTCCTATGTAAAATCTTGTATGAAAGGCCGCCTATTCATTTACCCTGTTTTCATCCATGATACAATCTACAGATGCAGAGACCCTTTTCATGACGATTTTTAAGAAAAGTTTGATTGTTGCCTTTTGTCTTTATGCCGCATGTTTTATCCTTAACCCCTCTCTCCCACCCCTCCATGGAACCCTCCTTCATAACAAAGAAAACCATTTAAGCATAGCACCAGTAGCTCCCTCTTGCCTCTGGGACAAAATACAAATTCCTTTCTTTGTTTTTTAAAGCTTTTCATGATGGGAGGCCAGCCCGACTTTCCAGGTTTGGTACACATTACTTCTTTCACCCCCTTTATGATCTGCCCAAACTGGCCAGCTTGCCATGCCATCGCTTTTCTCCATGTCTTTGCCTGGGATGTAGTCTTTGCCTAGAAGGCACTCGCTCCTTACCCCCACCTTACAGAAGCCCTGGCTTGCTTCAGTATACAGCTTGAATGCTATCTCTTATCCAGATCTCCCCGCCTTCCACTACCCCAGATGGCCCAGTGTCTCTACTTTGGGAAATTATTTTGCATTTATTTTTCTATTCACTTAGCTATGTACACGATGTATTCCCCCTGTAGAACGCAAGCACTTTGAGCTTAGGGATTGGTTTCATCTTTCCTTTAATCTGCCCAGTGCTTAGCACAGTCGTTGGCACATGGTATGTGTTTAAGAAATGCCTGTTGAATGAATGAATGAATGAATGGGTTATTTCCTTTGAGATTCTAGACCTTTTGTTCCTCCAAATGAGTTTTGCTATTATTTTCTCAAGTTCTATAAAGCAATCCCTTGGCAGTTTGATTGGTACGGCACTAAATCCGTAAATTAACTTAGGTAGTATAGTCATTTTTATTATATTCACATAACTCATGAAAATTTTATAAAGATGAGAAAACAGGAATATGGGTCAGTATTTGCTCATGTCTTCTCAGTCACCTTTTAAAAATAAGGTCCGTAATCTTTTCCATTCTTTTAAAAACTTCTCTTCTTCATTATTATTATCATCATTGCTATTAGCAGTTGTGGTAATAATATTATTAACAGCTCACTTTCACGCAGGGTATCCCCAAAGTCTTTAAGTTATTAGAGCTTAAAACTGCACTAAAACCTTTGGGACACCCATATAGCACTTTAAGGTTGTCAAAATGCGTTACGTGTATTATCTCACTTGATTTTCACAACAACCCTGGGAGGTAACTGCTATTATTATTCCCATTTTATAAATAGGGGCACTGAGGCAGAAACAGGTTAAGTGACATGCCCAGAGTCGCACAGCTTGGACTTGTTTGAAACAGGATTCAAACTCAGGTCTTATTGATTCCAGTTCTATGACTCTATCCACTAGAACATCTAATTGCCTTGAGAGCTCTTGAAAATCAATTCCTGGGTATTTTTAAAATTGTGTCACTTCCAACATGGAGTTTATACTGTACGGTGCTTCGTTGAGACTTCTCAACACCATCTTCTTTAGTGCCTTCTCATGTACATTGGGTACTGAGGTAGCAGAATCTAGATGTGTGGATTTTTCTATCATTATCGATAAGAATAGATTACTATAAACAAACCCAGCAGATGTATTCCTCCTAGATTCATTTACATCTAGTTTGGTCTCATGTCAAAATTTCTGGAAGCTAAATCTGGCCTCAGACACTCCCTAGCCATGTGACCCTGAGCAAGTCACTTAAGCCTGATTGCCTAGCCCTTGTTACTCTTCTGTCTTAGAATTGACACTGACAGAAGATAAGGGTTTAAAAAAGATTTGTGGAAGCCCACTCTCCCCAAATTGTCTTTCTTTTGTGAGGCAGGATTTTTCATTCTCTTATGCAATTCTTCCCCATCAAATTTTTTTAAACTGATGAGTTTATAATCAATACCAGTGATCATCTCTCTTCTCTTGGTGAGGAGAGCAAGGGTTTGCATGGCAAATCAGGCGGTTTCTGGCCTCCTTATTGTGGTGATTGTCTTATACTGGTTATATTTCACTAAAAAAGTGGTGATAGAATGGATGTCTGTTTCTGATTTGGGGCAGCCAGTGGCTTTCAGAAAAAGATTGGGGTGGGGCTGCTGTAATTGAGCAGTTTTGTCTTTGAATCATTGTCCTTTCTTCTTCCTTGATATTGACTTCCATTTTTGGTTCGAGTAGCCGATGATCTGACGACATATAGATTTCAGCTCTGTACTAATCCCAGTTGTTTCTGATCGGTAAACATAGAATGAATTTTGTTTCTGGTAAAGTTGCACAGCGCTTACTGTACCATGAACCTTCCACATTCTTCTTGCAGAAAGCATCTTGACATACATGTACGAGAGGTCTGCAAAGCCTCTGTCATTTCTTAATCCTGATCTTTATTTCCAAAGAATTTTTCATTGATTTCCCCTTTTTCTACCTTCACATCAAAGAAACAGAGTATTAGCGTGTGCGTGTGTGTGTGCGTGCGTGCATGTGTGTGTGTGTTTGAAAAATCTTATATAGAGTTTTTCCTTTTTGAAAGATCTATCCTAATGTGGGCTATATGAAGTTGAATAATAAGGTTGGAGAGGCAGGTTGGAGTCATACTGTGAAGGACCCCATATGCCAGGCTAAGAAGTTTACTCTTTATCCTGTTGGCAATGGGGTGCCACTGGAGGTTTTCTAGCAGAGAGAGAGCATGAATATGCATTAGGAAGATTACTTTGGCAGTTGTATGAAGAATGGATTGAAGGAGAAAGAGACTGGATGCATGAAAATCAGTTAGGAGGCTGTTATGATGGTTCGGTGAGGTGGTGCAGTGGATAGGATGTGGGATTTAGAGTCAGGGGGATCTGAATTTGAATCCTGCCTCTGCTACTTGCTAGCTGTGTGACACTGAACAAGTCATTTAACCTCTCAGTTTCCTCATATCAAAAGGCAATTTCCTTAAACCAGTCAGTACAAGTTTTATTATTTTCGTTTTCTTGATGAGGAAACTGGGGTTCATAGAGATGACTTACACAGTCATACAACTAGTAAGTGAGAGAACCTGGCTTTGACCCCAGCTCTTCCAATTCTACCTGCAACATCCTTTCCATCATACCACAAGTGTTTTTCAGTTGAGTTGCCAAGGCTTTTCCATTCCTCTTTGTATCATCTCTCACATATGTTCTCTCCTCTCCTCTGATCCTGCCATCACCCCTAGTGTGGGCCTTTACCATCTCAAGCCGGATATAGTACAATAACTTCCTGGTGGATCTGCTTGACTCAAGTGTCTCTACTCCATTCCTTCTTCCATTCAGCTCTTCCTAAAGTGCAGGTTTGACCATGTCACCTCACTTAAAAATTCCAGGGATCCCCTATCATTTCCAGGATCAAATGTGAAATATCCCGCTTGACATTCAAAGCCTTTTCCTCTGACCTTTTTAGTCTTCCCCCCAATCACATACTCTTCAATCCAGTTAATACTGTCCTCTTTACTATTTCTTTAACAAGACCTTAAAGTGCTGGGCATTTTCCCTGGCTGTCCCCCAGGCCTGGAATAATTCTCCCTCCTCATTCCTACCTTCTAACTTCCCTAGCTTCCTTTAGGATCCAGCTAAAATCCCATCTCCTACAGGAAGCCCTTGTCAATTCTTTCTCTCTATTGATTATTTCCAATATATCCCATCTAGAGCTAATCTGTACATGTTTGTTTACAGGTTAGACTGTGAGTTCCTTGAGGGCATCAGAGTGTGAGCTCCTTGAGGATACCTGGGTTTCCCCCCCTTCTTTATATGTCCAGTAGGTGCTTGTTCACTGACTGAGCTTGAAGTTTTAGTGAGATCTCTTGTTAGAGGCAACGAAAAGGCAGCATGAACAACGGATAGAATTTGGTGTTTGGAGGATGAGGGCCTGGCTGCAAAATTCCAGCTCTGTCAATTCCTAGCTGTGTGACCTTGGACAAGTCCCTTCCCCTGGGCCATAGTTTTCTCCTGTCCCTCTCCTGAAGGAGTTGACATTCTACTAGGAGATACAACCTATAAAAAGTTATGTAAATACATAACAATTTGAGGAGGGAAAAAGGATTCACCGGTAGAGGGATTGGGGAAAAGTTTCACAAAAAGAGTGACACCTGAGCTGAACTCTGAAAGAAGTGAAGGGTTCCAAGAGGTGACAGATAAAGGCCAAATTTGGGGACCAACAAATCAGTCAGTATCACTGAATTGTAGAAGGGGTAAAAGGGAGAGTGATATGAAATCAGCCTTGAAATGGAGGCTGAAGGGGGAACTAGGTGGACACTTCCTTACCCTGGTTAAGTCACTTAACCTCGATTACCTAGCCCTTACCATTGCCTCGGAAGTGATATTTAGCATCAATTAGACAGTATGGGTTTTAAAAAATGTAGGCTCTAGCTAGACTGCGAAATGCTTCCAAGCTGAGGAGTTTGTATCTTATCCTAGAAACAATGAAGATCCTTAAACAAGAGAATAACACGGTATGCTACGTGCAGGGATTTAAAAAAACCTAAAGCTTCACACTAAATTCATTTAACTACAGGGTTGCTAGGATACAAACCACTAGTGGTACACTTAGTCATACCATACAGATATAAAATTGTGTACTGTCTGCATCATTGCCATCCCAATCTTTGGCCTACTTCAGGGGAAGTGCCACATATGGAATAGGATTTCAGGATCACTTCAGTCCAGGAAGCCCACTGGTTCCAGATGGCCTGCAGATGTTAGGGGCTATGGGGTTTTCTACTACCCACCCACTGTATAGAAGATCAAGGCTTATAGTCAAGGATGAATACCCCAGATGGCTTTGAATACTACAGTCATGAGTAAGATATATAGACTTAAGCCCAAGCCCTAGAAGAATTCTTTTGGAGTCAGAGCCTGCCCTTGTTGATAGTCATCAATCATTCTTGCTGGATCTATCCACATGCTTCTTCTTCTTCTTCTTCTTCTTCTTCTTCTTCTTCTTCTTCTTCTTCTTCTTCTTCTTCCTCTTCCTCTTCCTCCTCCTCCTCCTCCTCCTCCTCCTCCT